>NW_022900944.1:42156516-42209703 GCF_012274545.1 Fukomys damarensis
TTTTTTTTTTTTTTTTTTTTTTTTGAGGCTGGGATTTAGTTCAGTGGTTCTGCCAAGCACAAGGTCCTGAGTTCGATCCCCGGTGCCCAAAACAAACAAACAAATAAGCCAATTATTTCTTAAAACATTACTCCAAATTGCTTTCCTCACATGTGGCAGTGTATGGCATGGGAGAATGGCAGCTATGATGGTGGTGTTATGGGGACAGTAGCAGGTGTCATGGTGGTTTTCTGTTGATCTTGGTGGTGGCGGTGATGGTGGGGTGATGGGGTTGGTGGTAGTCACGTAGTGGTAATGGTGAAGGTGGTGGTAGTAATGGGACTAGGGTATTCGTGGCAGTAGCAGTGGAGTTAGTGGTGGGTGTAGCATTGGTGAGGTTGGTAATAATGTAGACAAGGGTGGCAGTAATTGTAGGAGTCTGGCAGTGTTGGCAGAGCAGCTATAATGGTGGTGATAGCTATGGTGTCACCGTAGACTCAGAAATGCTGTTGGTGGTGAGTGTGGTGACAAAAATTTGTGAGAGACCCTATTTCTTGGCCAAGTCATGGAACTGATGGTGTGATGTAGTGGTAGGGGTGATAGTAATGGTGTTGGGGATATTGGTAGCGGTGATGGTGATAACTGAGGGGGTGATGGTGAAGGTGACGATGAGGGTGATAATTTTGGTAATAGTATTGATTATGGAGGTGGTAACCCTGGGTTTGTTGGTGGCGGATGTTAATCCATTTTCTGACAAGTCCTCTTTTGGTGTTTCTGAAAAACAATTTAAAAAGGAGTCCTTTGTTTTCTCTGTGCCTGAAAGGGTTGATTAACTTTTTTCCATAAGTTCTAGAAAAGAGATGTTGGCCTTTAATGCCTCTGCTCACTTCCACGCTGTTGACAAGTTCTGCAGTTGCCCCCGGCCAGCAGGGGAGACGGGGATCCCGTGACCATTTTCCTGAAGGCAGCCTTTGGCCACTCTGTACTGGTACACGTGACCTCTGCTTCACCCCTGCCATATTAACCAGGTGACCGGGGCCCTGCCAGGGCCCAGCCCAGTCCAAAGGGATTTGGGATTCAGTGTCCCAGCAAGGCACTGATTAGCTGGTAATCAGGCAGCGATTAGCAGATCGGGTCACCTGCAGTTCAGCGCCCATTGTTCCCTGCAAAGTCCTGGGATGTTTGCCACTAGGCCAGCCAGTCTGGATGTCTGAGGCTCCAGAGGCCTAGAGAGCTGTGATTAGGACAAATCCTCTGCTCCCCTGGGCCCATCACGTCTGGCTGAGGAATCTTCTGTCTGTTCACATAGGAAGGATACAGGAGAGGAAGAGCCTGCTTGCTTAAGGACCCAGCAGTGGTAGGGAGAGGAGGACCTGAGGATGTCCTGAGACCTGGGAGAAAATCCCCCCATTCCACACCAGGCCCGGTGTCCAGAGGAGGAATCGTGGAGCCCGGCCAACAGGGTTCAGACGAGGGTTCAGCCACGGTCATAAAATGTGACTTTGGACAAGATAGCTAAGCTCTGAGCCTGGTTGCCTCCATTTTTAAGGGAATTAATAATAACACTTGCTCCTTAGGATTGTTTGAGGTTTACAGCTTTTAAAAATGGGAAAAACAACGAAGAACCAAGATATACCATGTAATGGTATAAATTCCCGGCAATAAATGTCATCATATTGCATACCTAAACTGTACCAATACACTTAACGAATACAAATGGATATAAAGTAGTTAATATAATCTCTATACCAAAGAAAATGCCTAATAAATGCTATTACTCTTGTCAACAGCCATAGGAGTGTTATTATTTGAAAGAGTATTCTTATTTGAAATGTATTTTATTTATAAAAATAGGCAAGAAAGATTACTTTCAAGATGAGAGCAACCTTTTCCTCTCTAGGACCATTCTAAGGATGAGATGAAATAATTCTTGCAAAGCAGTTGCCATAGGACCCATCACTTAATTAGCACTCCATAAATCATAGCAATAATGATGATGATTGTTGGTATTGTTTGTACAGTGATGGTTGTGAAAGGATATTTGGTAGCATATCACACTATATTGCAACATATAACTAGACACTATAGGCAAATCATAATGGGAATTGAACTCAGAGTTTTCACACTGCTAAATCCCTTTATACTTTTTAAAATTTTATTTTGAGACAGGGTCTTGCTATGTCACTAAGTTGCCTTGCAACCCTCCTGCCTCAGCTTCCTAGATTGTTTGGATTACAAGCCTAAAAGAGCATAATTTTGAACTAAAGGGGAATTGATGAAGTTAATTCATGCCATTAAATACTGTAGAGGTTTCTAGCCATGTCCCTCATACCACTGAGACAGCTTGTTAAAATGCAGATTCTAGCGTGGCTTGAGGCTTGGCCTGAGATTCTGCGATTCTTTTGAATTCCCAGGTGATTATTGGGCCATAAGTCCACAGGCTCCACTCTGAGTAAAGAGGATGCAATTGTGCAATAAAAACACTTTATATGCAAGTATAGAAAAAGGCTACTCTGATAAAGTCAAGATGAGTGCTATTCTTCCCTTCATCAAACTCTTCTATATTTCCCCAAACTTTAATAATGAATATGTAAAGAAAACGTTTAGAAGTGCAGTACCTTTTATTGATACAGATAGTTTTTCCTTTCTCTTCAATCTTGCCCCAGGGCCAGGTTTTCCGCATGTTCCTTGCCAGGTCTGCATGCCTGAGGGCCTGACTTTCTTCTGCGGCCACCTTAGGCTTTTGCAGCATCTCAACCACAAGGAAATGGCATCCGTTCTGTTCTTTCTGGAGTCTGCTGCTCTCTGAGGAGCAGGTGGGCCCCAGCTCAGACAGAGCAGCTGCCCGAGTTCAGGGCCCCAGGGCATCCACACTAGCCAGGTGCAAGATGGGCAGCTACTCACTTCGAGTGGCCAGGGAGTTTTTGAAACCTGGATCTGGTTGAATATGGAGAGGGTTGTGGATAATGCAGGAGATCGAAAAGCACTCTAGAGACTCCATGATCCAAAAGGGGCAGCTCTGCTGGCCTTTCTTCTAAGTGGTGTGCAGAGGGGAGGGCCGCTGGCATCTGAGGTTGTGCGGCAAAGAACCATCTTCTTCCTCTGAATCCCCTCCAGAAAGAACTGTGTGTTTGGGGCCTGTCTTTCTCTGATCCTCATCAGACTTACTGCCACTTAAAGGCTAGTAGATGTCTGAATACAGACTAGAAGTCAGACAGAGCCCAAGTCAAATTCAGACCTTTCCACTGAACAGTGAAGTGAGTAGTCTTAGACTTCATGGCAACTCTGCTTATTTCTAGGGAAAAGGAACTCAGCCAGGTGATGGTGTCTTCAGAATTAGGAATTACAGAGCTAAGGATTTTGGGATCTGGTCTGGCTTAAAGCAGGCTTCACATGCCGATATTAATAATAATTGCTGTTTTTGTTCAGTGTGTACTGTCTGCCTCCCTGTAACACATAACTGTACCTGCCTAGAAGAAGGCCCACCCACATCTGAGATCCCACGTCCTAGTCCCCATCTTCCCGTCTCTGTCATCAGTCAGTGGCAGGAGAGAAGAAACTGGGTAATGGGGAGAGAGGTTAGTACAGTTCCAGAGTTGAAAACAGAGCTAGGAAGTCCACAAGGGGCACAGGCGGGGATAGGGTTGAGGAGGTCCATTGTACCCCAGCCTGAGGAGCCAAGGGAAAATGCAGCTGTGAGCACTCAGCAAGGGCAGTTGTGGGAAGAGGGTGGCCTTCCAGGACCTCAGACCTTTGGAAGAGAGAAAAGCTGAGCCCCCACGAAGGGGAAGCTAGGGAATAAATAGTCAGACTCTTTCCTGCTTGCCTCTGTCCAGTCCAAGCTTTTGCCAAGACTTGGGCTTGGCATCTCCTCTGATTGATCTCACCATACTTTCTGCTCTTTCAGGCAGCTGTATTCAGAGCACCATTTAAAGATCTTGGGTTACAACTGCATTTTCAAGGGAGGCGCCAGTGGATACACCTCCACATGGCACGCAGCCGAGGCTAAACATCTTCATTGCAACACCCATGAAAAGGATTTTTAAAACAACTAGGAGAAGAACCATTTCAGGACCCAACCCTTGAAAGACCCTTATGTTATCCACTCTTCTTCCATTGGCTTCCTGCATTCAAGCATCTGACAGTCTGCTCAGGAAGTGGCAGTAATGCACAGACACAGCCAGTCTGAGGACACCCAGTCCCCTGGCTCTCTGACTGTGAAATTCCCTGAAAGAGTTCCAGAAGTAGCTGCCTTCTGGAAGGAGAGGACGACTTCTTCCAAGATGGTATAGAACACGTCGTGACCCTTTGGGGGAATCCAAATGGAAACCAGAAAATGTGTTACTGTCATCTAAAGAGGCTACCTCCTGGGGTTCCAAACAAGGATGCAGAAGAAGGGGAATGAATCTGACTGGTGGAAAGAATATTCCAGCAATCCTACTGATCCAAATCGGACCTTCCTGAGACTTCCCAGGTTCCTTCTTCAGAGTTCACACACACCTTTGCTTTTTAGCATTTGACACTCACGGCCCCATATTAATGTTTATGTACACAAGTCACTTCCTGGATAGATAATCAGATCTGTGAGGGTGGGAAGGGACTGTAAGAGTGGATGACATCCTGTGCTTTCAAAAAGTCGAAGATCAGAAAGATAATCTACGTGACATCCTTAGCATAACACTGGACACTCACCTAAAATGATGAATGAATGCATTCATGATTATTCATTGTTCTTCTATTCTTCCTGTCTCCCAGCACACTGCGGCTTCCATGCCTATTACACAGCCTTCCCACAGGAAAACTGCATTTCTTATGCACCTTCTGTGTGGACCATTTACCGTGTACAATTTCATGTAGATTTTGCTTAGAATTCATTTAAAACCTGACATTCTTTTACACGTAGTCTTATTTAAATATTTAGAAGATAAAAATCTGTGTGACCTCGTAATGTTCATTGACTTTAAGAAACTATTGAACAAGATACATTCATCAAATAAATGCAAACAAAGTTGCACTATATTTAAAATTCAGTGTTGTGATTTAGATCTAGAATGCGCCACCACCACCGCCATCACTACCAGAGCTCATGAGTTAGAAGGCAGGGCTTTGGGATGGTGACTGGATCAAAGCTTTGCAGTTGACTGTGCTTTCAGGATGTGGGGTCTGTTAGAAAAGGTGGTCACTTGGGTGTGATGTGGAAGCCTACACCTCCATCCCCAGTGCCTCCCTTCTCTCTCTGCTTCCTGGCCACAATGACATGAGCCTCTTTCCTCCACTGTAAGGATCCATCATGCCCTTTCTGCTTTGGGAACAAGTTTACCATGAACTGAATTCCCTGAAAACCACAAGCCCCAATAAACCTCTCCTCCTTTTCCTCCTTTAAGGATTGGTTTCCCACTGACAGAAAGTGACTGACAATTTTAAACAAATATGTCCAATGATATAGTTTTAATGAAACTGGTTCAAAGCTCAATACTGTGTATCGGTATCACAAAACGATCTGGTGCAGGCTCACACCAGGTCACACTGTGCCTATGTGTGGGCTGATGGATCCACCACTCTCCAACTGCTCCCCATTGATTGCAGGTGATGTGCAGTCCCTTGGTGTGCATTTGGGAGCAGTACGTTATTTTAAATTTATTTCTCCTTTATTCTTCCTTCAGTTGTACAGTCAATCAAATGAGCATTAGAAAGGACTGTCTTGCTTGCAGTCATTGCATAAAAAATTGTGGTGACGATTCTTAAATATAAAGGACCGCCAAGATAATCCAGGATATTCTTTACCAATCTGACTTTCCATTATCATTAAAATGAGAATCTGCTATTTGTATGCTCTAGTAAAGAAGGTGGCTTCTGTGCCCTGTTCTTGGATTATGCACATGGTGTTGGTATGGAGATCTTTCACCTTCATGGCTTGGATGAGGTGGATGTTGTTCTTTCTCTTTTCTACCCGGGGATTTAAACACTCACGTATTCAGCCACCTCACAGGTGATACACTGAGACTCTCCTCCAAGGATACTGTCTCTACCTTCAGTCTTTTGACTGATGGGGCCCAAATTTGAGCATTATCCAGTGGTGGATGACGGTACATATTGATACACATTGGTGATGAAAAATGGAAGAAATGTTAAGGAAAGGAAAGAAAGTGAACAGAGAATGAAATATGCTTGGCCAGAGATGACGCCATAATCCACTGCATGGTGCCCTGCTGTCTTGGATGTGTGGAGCAGGGAGCTGGAGCCGCGTGGGAGCTGGCCAGCCATCCAGTGGCGGTATGTCACTATTGGAGACACCAGCTTTGGCCTATCTGCCTTGAGCTGAGCAGCAATCAACCAATAGTGAATTAAAGTACCCCAAAGGGAGTTCTGAGTGCTCCCCATCATGCTCCCAGTTCCTGGGACTTGCTGCTTCTTGCATTGTCTGAACTGGGCACTCTTTGCCCTAATCCTTTCTGTTAACCCTTAGGGTGTTTCAAAGAGTTGTGGGAATTGTGATCTTCAGTTCACTTCCATTTGCATTGAGAAAGCACAAATCTGGAACTTCTCTGCCTCCAGGAAATAAAAGAAGGCCCTAGAAGAAGTGCTACTCACTTCAGGAAATAAAAGCCATGGGAAGGAGTGATCCATCCCTCCAACTCCAAGTGGTGAGAATTTAGGAAACCAAAGGGCTAGGTAACTAACAGACACATGTGGTAAACTGGCACTCACCAGGAGCCAACAGGCCAGTACTCAATAGACTTTTCCACGGCTTGGATTTCCTGATAATACAAATGTATCTCCCACTAAAATCCTGCATTCCCTGAAGCAAAGTTAACATTCTGTTATTTTGCAATGGCAAATTGAGTCATGTGCAGTTTTAGAAATCACACACACACATCAGGTAATGCCATAACAAAAGTCTTTTTTGCCCCCCCTATATTCTGAGGACAATGAAACCATTCAGTCATTGCCCAGAATGATAATTACCCTTTTGGACACATGACCTCATATTCTCAATCTATTAAGCGCACAAAATCTGAAAATGAGTGGTATTAGTGATTCTATTGAAATGGATACCAGGGAACTGAAACAAAATAAAGCCAACTAGAGTACTGTAATCCCCAGAGGAATAAGTGCTAAGAGGGTGGGTGACTTAGGACACTTAGAGCAAGAAAAAAAGAACACAGAAAAGTAGAATCATGATCACACATGGCTTTTCACTTCTTGGATGCCTGACCTCAGGTGCTTTGGGTCACAGCAGCTGGTGAAGGGGGTGGTGATGCAGGTGTGGGCCACAGTTGTGATGATCCAGGACCAAATTGCAGCGTAAAATGATTGGTTCCTGATACTCCCTGTTTGATTGTTCTTTCCTTCCTTCCTTCCTTCCTTCTTTCCTTCCTTCCTTCCTTCCTTCTTTCTTTCCTCCCTTCCTTCTTTCTCTTTCTTTTCTTCCTGTCTTTTTTCTTCCCCCCTCATTCCCTATCTCCTTTCTTCTCCCTCCCCACCCGTCTTTCTTTCATTTCTAAGGAACTTCTGACCTTCTATTGCTGGGCTCCATTCACAGAATTGTCAGCAACATCAGAAACCACCAATGTATCACTTTCACCTTCAGGCCAGGACCACCCTTCCCTGGAATTTTACAACACTCTTTCTCTAGAAACTTGAGGACACATTGCATTATGCTGTGGTGCGTTCCAAGATGTGCGGCCTTATAGAGCATCTCTCCCAAACTCTCTTCACAGAAGTGGATGATTCAGGAAAGAGCAAAATATTGGGCACCTCTACAATTTAGGGTCAGCTCACCTATCTGGAGCATTCTCTTGGGAGGAAAGAAATCATGTTACCTGGTCTTGACATGAATTTTTAGCTTATATCCCGGACTCTACCATCTATGGTTCCGAAAGTCATTAGCATCATTCTCTTGAAGGACTAGAAGTGGATTCTCAGGCAAAATGAAACCTTGAACAAGTCCCAGAAGTCCCATGGTGGGAATGCTGATCAAGTGTCTGTGTGCCCAGGCCTTTTCCCCTCTGTGCCCCCCACTCAGCCCCCTGGAGACTCACATTAAAAATACTTTAGTAGGAAACCTGGTTGATGGGTTAATCAATCAACCAACAAGTATTTATTGAGAGCACCTAATTTTTACTTACTAAATGCTGACTGAAGCGGATGGTGCCATGACAGATAATGGAAGATTCTTCAAAGTCATATAGAGGACTCAAAATTGCTAGTCAATGCATAATGCATTCATTAGCAGGTAGCTCTGGAAACCCACACGTGAAATGTGCAGTAGTCTTGGAAATGGGACAAAAGTAGACTGGTTATACTCCCATTCCATGGAGCTTAAGGTTTGTCACAGTCACACTTTTTAAATGCTTAAAGTAAAAATAATGTGCATTATAATTAGGAATCCCTCCTACTTATAATGGTCAGGGTAGTGAGGAAAATTAAATGCACTTTAGGTTTCCAAGGCCTGAAAGGTTATAATCAAGCAGGCTTGGGAGAAACTGATTTTAGTGACAGTAGACCAGACAGAATGAAGAACAACCAGGATTGAACAATTTCCCCTCAAAAATTCATCTTCTCACAGAAGTAGAATGTGACCTTAGGAGGAAAAAGGGTCTTTGCAGGTATAATTGAATTTACATGAGCTTACCTTGGATGAGAGTGGACCTGAAATCCTATGGCCGGCATCAGAGCTTGCAAAGACACAGACACAGATGGAGATGATGAGGGCTCACGAGGTGGAGGAGGAAGGATGCAACCACAAGCCAAGGAACACCAGGGACTTCTGGACACTGCTGGAATCCAGGGCCTTCAGCTAGAGTGGGGCCTGCTAACACCTCGACTTGAGTCTTCCAGCCTCTAGCATAGAGAAAGTACAAATATCTGCTTTAAGCCACTGTGATTGTTATAATAGCCACAGGAGATGAATACAAGAGATAACTGGAGAGATTCGAGGAGCTGACCTGTTGGCCTGAAGTACAAGTCTTGACTTAGAGGAGCAAGTATCACTCAGTGAGAACACGTAATGCTTCGTCTTGTGTGACTGTGCGCAGAGAAGGTTGAAGACCCTAGTGGGATAGGTGGGATATAGCTTTCCCGGCTTGTTTTCCAATGAACATGCCTCCTCGGGGAACATGAAAAGACGTAGATGGACCTTCCGACAGCACGCCGCTGCTTATGGGACAGATGGAAAAGAAGGAGCAAGAGACAGCGAATGAGGTCCGGAAATGCTGTATTCAACTCAGAAGATATTTTCTGAGCCTTTTTCACGCTCCTGTAAAACCTCACAGTGCAGCTCTATCATGGAACAGAAGAATTCTGATCCAAGGGGATGTGGACCATGACAGAAGCGGACTGAAGAACTGGGACAGCACAGTGGAAAGGTAACCGGCCCTGCTAAAGTTGGCCCAGGCACTTTGTAGGGAAGGTGAAGCGAGACTGAAGACACCGTGTGTCCGGCAGCAGACAAGGCCAGAGACAGGAACCAGAATGCACTGCTGCCTCACTGCTCCTTCAGAAGAGTCCAGGCCTCACTGCAGGGCCTTGTACAGCACACAAGACACCCGGGAAGTGCTGAGTGAAGGAAAACATGACCCATAATCCAGGAGAAGAGAGCTCTTTGGTGAGGAAGATAGGATAACGCCCATTATCCAAGGCCAGGGGTAGAGTAAGGAAGGAAAATGTGACAAATACAAGACAGTGAGTGGTGTGATGGGACCTTGGAGGGATGAAAACTTAGAAGAAACCTGAAGGCAGCTCCTGGAGTTAAGGAGAAAAGAGCGAATATTTAGGACCACGGACTTATACCAATGCAGGCTCAAGGATCAAAACAAATCTTGGAGAAAGGCCCATCAAGTACTAGAGTGGAAGGTTGTGTTGAAGGTAGAGGAGGAGGAAATTTGAAAATGCTTCAGATAGGAGTTTCACAGTTCCTTAGGAGCACAAGGTGGGTGGATAAATGAAACAATCAACATCTACTGAACACCTGCTGTGCACCACTGATTATATCAACCACTTTCAAATACAGTTTTTCAATCATCTGAAATCTGGATTCACGTGAAGTCTTGGCTCTAGAAGACACGAGCTTCTTTTAATGATAAGGAACAGAGGGATGAATAGCATAAGGAGATGGGCCAAAGATGGTCTACCCCCATTCCCTAAGTGCCTGCTGGGTACTTACGCTGTGCTGGAAGGCCAAGGGCCTCAGACACATCACTTAATGGAATGATACAGCAGTCTAGTCTGCTCCATGGTGATCTTCACCCAGGAAATGAGTTTCTCTGAGAGCTTTAACCAAATTATTTCAAAATTCAGGAATTATGAGTGAAATTGGAAGGTGCATCAGACAAACAACTAGACATTTCTCAGCCTCAGTTTCTTCATCTGTCTAATTTTTTTCCCTCCACATTTGTTGTACAATTGAAGCATGCAGAAATTGTCCAAGAAATGGCAAATTTTATTGTTTCTGTTATTCTTCTCCCTTTGGAGTGAGGCCACTGGACCCCATGCTTCAGTTTACCTTTGTTCCAACATCCTCCATTGACCTTTGGAGAAGAAGACTTCCTGGAGCCTGGGAACAGGAGCCAGGACTGTTATAAATTCAGACCTATCTGCAACCTTAGGCTCAAGAGGTCTGTTGTTTGCTCCCAGAAAAGAAGCCATGTTTGTGATGGAAACTAAATACAGGACATTACCAAAAAGCAAAGGATGTTTCCAAAAAGGATAGTGCAACCCGAGACAATATTTTCACAGATCAATAGGAAACCTTTAAAGGGCCACTGATGAGCCAGACTGCAAGGATGCTCCTCTCCTGTAAGAGGAAAATGAAATGGATCAATAAGAGACGAAAACTAATATTAAATGGCTGAGACTTATCCCAGCTATAAGGCGCTCCATTCTGAGCTGGCTCTCTGATCAGATTTGTTCATTCCCTTCCGCCTTTGTGATGATATCCTAAGATCCCGGAATGAGAGAAATCAGACTACAAGGAGCCCCCTGGAGAGATGGCAGCTATGAAACCCTAGGTCCTATCTAAGCACTCTGATTATGGGTTGCATGACAAGGAATCTTTTGCCTAAAAGCAATAAGCTGAGTGATGGGATTCTAAACCCATCACCACCCTTCAGCCTCTGGTCTCTGGATGTCTGTGTGTAAGCAGTACGGTGCACCGTAGAGTTTTCTTAGAAGGTTTCATCTGCCAACTCTATGGTCTAGGGAAAAGCATTCAATTTTTCTGAGTCTGTGTCTTTATAAATATGTCAGTGTTGTAGTGAAATAGCATAAATAACCATTGTTGACATCCTTATCACTGTCACTACAACCACAATAACCATGACCAACTGGTACGAATATGGTATAATGCCTATGGGACTTTATGGGTGGAAAGTGGTTGAGAGTTAGAAGGACCATAACTTATTAGCTGGGTTATTTGGAGCAAATGGGAAATCACCTTTGATCTCCATGCAGTTCCTCATGGACCCACACAATAATGTCTCTTCTGGTCACTGAAGGGCCTGGAGAAGAATCATAAAGTAAGCCCTTCCCACAGTCTCTTGTCCATAACAAAAACTCATCAAAGGTCCTTCTCTAGTAGAAATCTCAGGCCAACATCTTGGTGAACCCAGATTGATAACTGGGAGACCAAGTCTAGAGAAAGACATCTGAGGAGAGAGGAAGAGAACAGGGAGCCTTATTGTCTGCTGCAATAGAAGACTGGGCAGAGTTCAGACAGGCTCAGCCCCTTGGAGAGGGACCAACCCACCACCACTACCTTGTCTTTATTTTTCCCATCCTGTATACAGCTTTACCTTTCAACACCTTGCCACCGTGGGCCATGCAAATGGATCAAGGTTTCTTGCCTTGGATTTTCGAGCCCCTCCAAGCATTCAGAAGTGGGCTTTTGGGGACTTTCACTCTTCCCATCAAGCCGCTCCACTCCCACCTTGCTTCTAGGGCTTCAGCATCCATTCATGGTGCAGGATAGCGGATCCTACAGATTAACCTGCCTACCCTTACTTGGGCCTTAGATGTTGATTCATTCAACCGGAACTGTGCCTGCTATGAGCCAGCACAATGCTGAGCAATGGGGACGATGAAATAAAGAGAACACAGGCCTTAACTATGAGCCACGCTCTACTTGTCAGGAATCACAGACATCATGCAATGCCCTGCTCCCTACAATGAGCTTCTGCCTTACAGAGAAGCCTCTTCAGAAAGCTCAGTTCTAGTCCATGTCTTTTGAACAACTTCTTAGACTGCCTTCTCCTAACCCGTACTGCCCCAAGCCGCCCAAATGCTTTTCTTCACCACTCTAAGTCTCCTGCCTCCTCCTCACTCTCCTCTTCTGTTTTCTTGTTTTGCAACTCTCTTTTCTTGTGTGACACAGGGATTCTCTTCCTGCATCTTGTCTCTGATGCTTGTGGGTTGGTCACTTGTCCTCGGTGTTGGGGTGGGACCATTTTCTTTCTATGTCTCTGTTGATCCCTACTCTGGATAAATGAGTATGCAAGTGACTGGGTGTCCAGCTAATCCCCCAGTAAGAGATTCCACCACACTGACAGCTAATTTGCTTGCAGTGTGTGGCTTGTGGTGTATCTGGGTGAGGCTATGCAGACTGCCAAAAACAGAACAAAACAACAACAGAAACTGCCAGATTTTTCTTCCTACTATCTAGCAACAGATTCTTCCACTCTACTAATAATTTTTTTGCTTTGAGTTCTTGTCACACACATTGCCTGCTTCCTCTGAGTTCTCTTCTTTGTGTTGTTACTCTGTAAGAACCGCGTCTTCAGTAAAAGCTTTCTTTAGAAACATGAAGAAAATGTCTGTCTGTTAGTCTCTTTCTCTTTTAGCTTCCTTTTCTTGGCACAGAGTGATCCCTTGGAAGGAGAGAAGACATACATTTCCTGGAGGTCTGTGTTTGATGTTATAAAATACGTCCACAAATATACTTATCTCATGTAGAAGTGATTAACCTCATTTCAACAGTGAGGAAACTGAGGCTCCAAAATTCTAACCATGTGTTGCAGCTCACACATAATGACTTGATGGGTATCCAGGATTACTTGCTATCTATCTCTTGAAATATACACATGGTTGACATGTGGGAATGCATACACACATAGTGTGTGTGACATTCAGTATGGAAAATGTTTGTCGGATAATCTCTCCTTCCTGATTCCCACTTAAGAGCTTTGTGCTGACTTTAGAATTAGTCTTCTAAATTGGTATACTATTATTATTATTACTCTTGTTGCTGCTGTTTTTGCAGTGCTGGGCATCACAAACACTAAGCAAGCATTCTACCACTGAGCTACACTTCCAGCCCTACCATTATTGTCTCCCAAGTGATTGTGCAGGCAAAAGTTGTACATTGAATACAACACAAACTTGGGCAAATTTAGAGCAGAAAGTAGAGCCTGAGTTCAAATCCCAGCTCTTTCTACCCAGGTGACCTCAGGCTATGAGGATAACAGAAGCAACTTCTTCATTGGCAACGCTATTGGTCTATCCTTGCTGCCTCCTCTTAGGACCTCAGGGTGAGGATTATGTGGGTCAATATGTGCAAATATTTGCTCAGAACATGGTGGTGCCACACAATCATACACCACTGGTTTCTTGGTCTGGGGTTTTGTTGGCCCTACTCCTTGATAGCTGTAAGACTCTTGGATAAATCTCTTGATATCCTTAGACTTCATTCTTCCTGTGGCTAGCGCAGGGGCAAAACTCTCCATGCTGAAGCTGTCCTGTGAGCTTCTGTTGACCTGAGCCACACAAAGCCAGCTCAAGGACTTGATTGCAGCAGGTGTTTTCTTGCTTCGCATAAGCCGGTTTCCTTTCTTCTATGAGGAAGCTCAAGGCACCGCTATCCACTAGGGATCCATGGAAGAAACAAGGAGAAGGAGAAAGAGAGCAGACTTTAGGGTTAGAACTGGCTGAAGACGAGTGTTGTGGGGCCAGTTCCCACCCAGGGTGGTCTGGCCTGAGGAATCAGCTGGAGTCCACCCCACCCCTTTCCCAGGAGGTCCCCAAAGATGCTTCGTGAATGTCCTCTTTATGGGCGACAGAGATGATGTGAAAGATGATTCATGTCTGCACTGGGCTCTCTGAATCACTAGAGCCCAGTGGTGACTGGAAGAAAACACCCCTGATCAATACCACATTTCCAGATTTCATTAGCATTTTTAATAGCTCCATGCTCTTTTGGAACAGTGGATTGGGCTTGCATTCATTGTTGGAGATAGAGAGAAATGCAAGCGACCACCCTTTGAGTTTGGACTCCGGGACCCTGAGTCCTCTGAGAGACGGATCTCCTTGCAGAAGCTGTGAGAAATATTGTGGTTGCCTTGACATAAATCAGTTTCTTTTCTGCACAGTGTGGACTGAGTCTTTCTCTGTTCTGTTGTGTGGGGCATTTTCTCTGACATCAGAAACTTGGTCAAAGAGTCTTTTCCCAATTTCTACCCTTCTCATGCTTGCAGCCCCCAAATTTTGTCAATAGCACTCAGGTGTCTACGTGTCTCTTTTTCATTACTACCCTAGTCCAAGCCAGCTTTCCCCTTGGAGGAAAAAAATGTAGCAATCACCTAGTTCCAGGCTTTGTGAAATGGACCAGAAGTTGCCCCGCTCCTGTCAAACTCTATCAGGGGTTCCCCGTCTCCACCCAGCTTACACAATGACCTTCCTCTCATCCTCCCCTGCCCAATAAACTTTCTGGGTACCTCTTGCGTTTCCTTTTTTTGTGTATTCATGGTCTTCATCTGTGACAACTCCTTTTTTCTCCTCCAAGTCCTTATGAATTTTATTTTGAGACATGTTCTCACTGAACTGCCCAGGCTGGCCTTAAACCTGTGATCCTCCTGCCTTAGTCTATTGAGTAGCTGAGATTACAGACATTAAGGATCACACTGGGCTTCCAGAGGGTTCTTTAGGCAAGTGTAAGGATATTGCTTTTTTAGTTGCTATTCCACCACTTCTGAATTTCACATTACTTCTTTCTGTAATTTCGTTATGAATGGATCCGCTTATTTACTAGCTTTTCATGTGTCTTCTCCTCACGATAGAAAGATTAAAGGTGTTTGTTCACTGCTGACTACTCAGAATAAACACTGTGTCTGGAAAATAGTAGGCATTTATAAGTGTGTTAAATGGATACACAAGCGCTATGAAGAGACTCCTTTGGGAGGCTGGTAGCTCTTCCCTTCACTTATGCAGGGGTTAATGTGGGTTTTCACATTCAGGGATGTGTGTAAGAGAAAGGAGAAGAACATTCTGTAGCTTGGATACAACTTTGGAAGCTTGCATTGGGGACCTTCCAATGGTGCCCCAAGCCCTAACTCAGATCTGCAAAGCTCTCCACGAATAACTCTAGTTTCATTCCTCAGCTTCCTCTTTCACTGATCTCCTTCCTTTGTTATGTGTGTAATGTTGTGTTAGGTTTGCCCACTTGAGTAGGCCCCTTTGTCCTGAATCCCACTCGCTGACCTCTGGACCATTTCATGTGATGCCCTCATCAGTGTTTTCTGAGTCTATTTGGTCTCTGTGAGTTGGGGGCTTTCTCTTTGTTTCCCTTACATTTTCACCTAAACCTAGAGCTACTCAAGTGGGAAACTCATGCCTTTTATTGGGGGGAGGATATTTGGGAAAATATTAGCACATTAGAAAAAATCCTTACACTTTCATGCTTTACAAGGAACATCAAATAGTAGCATACCATTGCATATACATTAGTTTTATGATAGGAAATAGAAATGTAAGTGGAAGGCTCAGAAATTTACAATAAGGCTGCATGAGTAACAAAGTTTGGGATCATAATAACACCATACTGTTCATGCTGCATTGCATTTTTTTCCATCTGTCTTTCCCAACATCTGCTTTAAAGGAATTCATAAGGGAAGACAACATTCTAAATTGCATTTCCCAAAGGCGCTGTGAAGGTAGTTTTAGATGTCACACCAAAGGAAAGGCATTGACTCTTGTTGAGAACTCATTGCCTTTTCAATTCCCTTTCATTTTTCTTGTTTGCTTAGAAGAAATTCTCAACTAGGTCTTGGTGTGCTTTTAACACTTCTGGACAACATGGCTTGATTTCCTTTTTATCAGAGAGAAAGAAGCCTCTAGCCTCAAGACCCTGGAAGAGGTCTCTTATTCTGCCATAACCCTCTCCGAATTTGTGTCAAGTAATACTATTTCCTTCTCTTGCTAACCAGGCCAAATTTCTTTTAAGAATTGTATTTCTAAGGAGCAACTTGCTAAAAGCTAGGTGGATGATAAAACATGGGAAATGTCAGCGGAGGGAAGCCATGTGTGTTTGGGAAACGCTAGAGTAGTATAACAAATGTGATCTTTCAAATAGGAAGGTGTTGCTAGATTTGGGCCAATGACCTCATGTGTGGCCACTGGCAACTATTCTCTGAATCCGATGGCAAAATTGGAGCCAAAGAACTAATTTTGCAGGCTTTCTGTAAGATGGGTATTAATATATTTAAAGACATTTGCAACTGCCTGCTGCTGGTTAAGAATGTATATGTTTATGGAATAAATGAACGGAGCAGTATGAATGCAGTAAGTGTACCGAAGAGTCTGAACCCAGATCCTGTTTGGAGACACCATTTTTCTTAGCTGGAAAGAGCCAATCTGGAGAGACCCATTCTCACTCACAAGAGTCCCATTTCACACCCAGTTGACATTTCCCCAGGAGACTTAAGGGAGTTAATGAGCCCGGCCTAGTCCTTTAACTCACTTCCTGGATTAGTGTAAGAGGAGAATGAAGCGTGGGTGAGCCCTGGACTAATTCTGTGACTCTACCGGAATCTGGTTGCCCCTGAATGATATTCGGCTTTGGAGGTAGATGAGTTCCCCATACAAAATAGGGTACAACACCAGAGTAGATGACCACTTACCTCAGATCCCAACTTCTTGATTTATTAAAAAGCATCATGAGCATCATTCTGAAAACAAAGAGATATTTTAAAGCTCTCTTGAGCCCAGTCATGAAAGAGTGTTTCCAGGAGCTAAGTGTACACAGAGCAGATCTGAGGCCACAGGCCAACGTTCAGTTCCATCCCTATCTAACACAAACACAGTTGTTTCACTTTGGTTTTAAAATGAAGGCCATATGTTTTAAAGAAGTCAAACCACCTAACACATTCAAAAAGAAAAAGAAAGAAAGAACTTCTATTTACATTGTTTCTCATTTTCTAGTAGTGGATTCCAAGTCAGTTTGGGTTCAAAAGGCAGACAGTGTAAGTCCCCAGCCTTTTCAAGGCATAGTGCCACCACTTCTGTTGCATCTATTGGTAAAAGTAAGACACAAGAACAGCTGAAATTCAAAAGCAGGGGACTCTTCCTTCTGATGGAAGGAGTGGTGTATATGTAGAGGAGAAGAAGGCATCGTGGGCAGCTGTCCGTGTAAACAATCAAATGCACACAAACATTCAACCCAACTCATGAAATGGAGGAGCCACTCTGATAAACACATCCTCGGCAGGAACGCTCACTTCTGAAATGGGATGTCGTGGGGTTTCTGCAGGAATCCCGAGGGTGAAGACCTCCAGTCTTTCCATTTGCTCTAGAGGACAATGAAAGGGAAGGTGGCCTTGACAGGACTTTGTACGAATAACAGGAAGGCTCCATATCTGTGTGTGCCCTTGTGTAGGTGCCCTCGCCTGGGCACAAATGAGTATGGCTCTGGCAGGGAGGTGAAGGTGGTTTTAGATTTTACCTTCAGGCATCGTGCTGCTCTGTGTTGTCCTGCTCTCGGTCCACTTTCTTCTGTCACCAACCTTTTGCCCAGAGAACCCCTCAAGCATGACCCACCTGCTCGGTGTACAGGCCCCTGTCTTTTCTCTTCTTTGATTGGCAGGTCAAGGTCCACCATTTCCTACCCTCCCATACTTGGAAAACAAGTCTAGCATTCTTAACCTCTCTCTGTTTTCAGAGATGATAAAGAACAGATAAGAATTTGCTAGCCAGAAGGTCAGGCCATGGAAGGAGGAGAAACACTGTGCATTTCCCCACCTGAAAGAGAGAAGGGCTGAATGGCTGTCTGGCAGGTTCCTCTTTTGGTCTTACCTGGTAGAGGGAAGCATCTGTGGGGCTGGCGGGGGAGATGAGAGGGGCCTTAAAAGGAAAAAGGAGTGCCACATAAGGAGGATAAAATATTGAGAAAGCTTTTGAGAATAAGGTGACAACATAAAGAAAGTGTTCACACTTGAAGATTTATATGTGGTTTGACTTGCATTTGGCAGAGAAGATAAGCACTAAAATGACTGTAACACGTTTTAGTGTTCTTAGCAATGATTTCTCCTTATTACCTGCTCAAGGCTGCATCTGTCAGGATGTAGCCAACATCGTTTAACCAAAAGGCAGAGAGAACTTGCTGTGTAAGTCAACACATGCACAACTCCACTCATCAAACACAAATGGAGCCATTGTTCTTTAAACATAGCATCTCAGAGAGTAGTACCTCGGTGCCTGCAGAAACCAGGTGCAAGACAAGCCTATCAGAAGTACACTCGCCTGGGTTCTGTTCTGTTTATTTGCTTTACACAAATGGGTAAGCTGATGCTGAAATTAATATGGACATGTAAGGAGCCCCGAATAGTCAAAATCTTGACAAAGAATAACAAAGCTGGAAGACTTACACTTTTGATAACTGTGCAGTACTTGCATGAAGACAGATATATAAATCATGAGAATGCAAATAAGGATCCAGAAATAAATCTATACACCCATGATTAATCAATTTTAACAAGGCTATTGAAATCTTTCATTGGGGAAAGAATGGTCTTTTAAAAAATTGGTAGAACGGTAGCCTTAAATCTACATAAAAAACAATGTAGTTTGACCCTCTACCTCACACCATATACAACTCCCCAACTCAAAATGGATTGAAGACCTAAATGTAAGGGCTAAAACTATAACATGCTTAAAGAAAACATCATAACAATCTTTATGATCATAGATTATGCTCTGGTTTATTAAATTTAACAAAATCGCAACAAATAAAAAGAAAAAATAGAGAATTTGCACTTCATCAAAACTAAAAACTTGGTACATCAAAGGATACCTTCAAGAAAGGGAAAATGGTAACCCACAGAAGGTAGGGAATATTTGCAAATCATACATTTGATAAAAGTCCAGCACTAAGGGTCTACAAAGAACTCTTATAACTTAACAATAAAATGGCAAATAACCCAATTAAACTCTGTGGAAAGAACTTGAGTACACATTGTCCTAAAGAAAACATACCAATGACTAGTAAGCACATGAAACTTTTCTGCATCATTAATTATCAGATAGATGCAAATCAAAACCAAAATGTGATGCTACTTATACATACCAAGAAAACCATAATCCAAGAGATAAAGGAAGATAACAACAGTTGAAGATGTGGAAAGATTTGAACCAGCATTCATAGCTGCTGGGAATATAAACTGGAGTAGCCCCTGGGGAAGGATGTGTCTATTCTTCAGAAATTCAAGCACAGAATGAGCCATGAACCAGCAATTCTACTGTTGAGAATATAAACAAAAGAAATAAAAACATGCATTCAAACAAAACTTACAGACAAATCTTCAGTGCAGCAGTATTTACACAAAAAAAGAAACAATCTAAGTGTCCATCAATTAATGAATGGGAAAGCAAAATGTAGGCTGTCTGTACCATAGAACAGTATTCAGCCATAAGGAGTCATAAAGTACCAATTCACATTGCAGTGCTAGTAAATCTTAAAAGTACTATGCTAAGTGAAAGAAGCCGCACACGAAAGGTAGCATATTACAGAAACCCATGCATGTCAAAGGTCTAGAATGGACGGGTTTATGGAAACAAACTGGAAAGGTAGCTGTCTTCTGGGAGTCATGGATAGGTTCTAGAATTAATGGCAGTGCGTGCATAACATTACCACTACACTTAAGTTCATTGAACTATACACTTTTAAATAGCTGAAATAACGTATTTTATACTACGTGAAATGCATCACAATTTATGACATACTAGTTAATCGTGATTTGGGAAGAAGCACTATTGACTCTTGCCGTGAGGCTGCCATCTCTGGGGAAATAGACTTTACCCACTGGGTTTTCTCTATCCACAAACAGAGGCTGTGGGGAGAGGAGAGCTAAAGAAATACCCTTGGCTGTGGCTGACTCTTTGGTTGTGTTTTGTCCAGGCCAACTTGCTTTGCATGATACCATCATGTTTTTCTTCTTACTAAACCACGAGCTTCTCCATGCAGGGTAAAGTCATTTATTAAGTTCAGTAAAAATTTAATAAGTACCCATTTTTGGGTTGTTATTAACAATACAAAATAATGGTGTCACCATAAAACCAATTATATAATAAAAGTGGTAGAAGCTAATCATACGCATGGAGAGCTGAATATAAGCTGACCTTGGTCTAAGTGCTTTGGTTCATTTTATGCAAAGTACATAGGTATTATTAGGTTTATTATTTTCATTTCACAGGTGAAGAAACAGAGGTAGTGGACATCCAGATTTGTGCCCAAGGTCACCCTGCTTAATGCAGTGTGAAGATTTGAACACCTGTGGTCTGATTGCAGACCTCATGGGCCTGGTTCTGAGACACTTCCTGTAGATGCCATTTTTTATTTAGACCCCCAACTCCTCCTGGCTCCTCATGCAGGGACAGAAATCATATGAGTGCAGAGACTGGGACATAAGCATCCTCTCGTCCCACCAACCTTCAAAGAAAAGGAAGGTGCTTTATTAGTATACACATGAAATGCCACAGTTCTATTCCATTGATCATGGTTGTAATCTCTCACCATTAAAAAGTAAGCTCCTTGAGAACAGAGTTTCCCTTTTTTCTGTTTCTCTTTGGTTAACTGCTGGGTCTCCAGCATCCAAGACAATGCCTAGAACATACAGGAATTTTCTGAGTACCTGGTGAGTGAACACATAAAATTCAACACGTACTGAGTGCTTAGTGAACATTAGGCACTGATCTTAATGAGCTTCCAGTATTTATTCACTTATGCCTCACAGTAACTTTATGGGGATGGTTTCAGTATATACATGATATAAGCAAGAAGAGGAAATGGAGGCACAGAGCGACTAAATAACTTGCCCTGGGTCCATTTAACCTTAAATTGCTGGAGCCAGAACCCAGTTCCTGACAATTTACTGCTAGAGCCTTCACTTTTAACAATTACTCTATATCCACATTGAGTGAAATGCCACTACATTTTCTAGCCAGGCCATTTGGAGCATTCAGTTGGGGCTGTTGAATGTTAGACCAACTCTCTACTTCTGTGTCCAGTCTTTGACTTGTTCCCTGCCAGGTGAGTGTGCTTCTGCTCTAAGAAGGGAATTGTTTTTCCATTTTGATTTGTAGGCACTAGAATACACTAGGTGGAGTCTTGAAAGCCCTTACAGGAATGGCCAATGTGTCTTTCCGGCTCCTCGCTCCTCATGGTGCATGGTCTGGGTTTCATTCTGTAATGTAATCATATTACTCTGATCACGTGATTTATACTTTAGTTATTGGAAGAATGAGCCAAGAGCAATGCAAGCCTTTGTGAGGGCAGAAGATTCTGAAGTCTTGGTGAATCTCTAATAATGGGCAAAGTTTTGGTTGTCTCCCCTATTTTTTTTTCTTTTTGGTACCAGGCATTGAACTTGGGATCTTGCACTTACAAGGTAGGCGGTAGAACCACTGAGCTAAATCCACGTCCCTGCTGTCTCCCCTATTACATTATGACTTCTTAGATAAATAATCTGTCTGGATATTTTGCAGGCATCAAAGAGCTCAGAATACGATTCAAACTTCCACGGTTCAAATTATAGGTCTTCTTGGGGTTTGGAGAAGTAAACAGGACTCTTAAGCCTTAGTTTTCTTGTCTTCCAAATGGAGTAGATAAGCTTGACTTTTACATACTCTGTAAATTTATTTATAATTTTAAGTATATACATTGCTGCTGTGCAACTGTACAGAAATATAAACTTTACCGGGGAGACACCTGGCTTTCCTTGTTGACAAAATGACTCTCCTTAGGCTCTCAAATGATGCTCAATCCAGCACAGGTACTTACAAAATTATGTATATTTATTGATTCAGAAAGGTTTAGCAAGAAAAGATAAATGTTGGTCACAGGTCAGATCACCTACATTTCTTGATGTGCCCATGTTTGTCTAACTTATTTCAGCTCCTAGGCAACAAGGCTTTTCTGAGTTCATGCTTCATTTTCCTTTGGCTGTAGATGTTACAACTTGGGGCTACAAATGTCTTTGGTTACAGATTAACACACCCCTAGGTAATTGCCTCCCCACAGCTAGAAATACATTGCTGGAAAATGAGAAGACAGTTGAGGAGTAAGGATTTAAGTTTTCACTATTTATGTTTGCTTTCACTCCTAATAAATATTCAAGTTACATTGAATTTAACTTAACCTGATGGCTATCTAGCTTTAATAGTCATCTGTTTATAGCAGTACTTTCAGCAAATTTTTAGTTAAGAATGTTTGGCTCCTAACCAAAATACATTTATAAAACCCCACCTCTCTCCTACTATAAATTTATAACTCATTTTTTCTTGTGTAATTGTTGTACAAAGCCAATTTCAGCTATTTTTCCCCCATGTAAAAAAACAGATGGAAAATAGCTCATTTGCATTTGGAATTTCTCTGCATGATTTATTTCATGAGATAAGTTAGACACTATTATAAGCATAATAATGGTTTTCCAGAAGATATCCACGTCCTAATCCCCAGAATCATGGCTATGTTGCCTCACACAGCAATGAGGAATCAAGTTTATAGGCAGAATCAAGCTTGGTAATCAGATGAATTTAAAATAGATTATCTTGGATTACCCATGTGGGCTCAGTGTAATCACAAAGGTTTTTGAAAATGGAAGAGAGAAACAGAAGACATCAGAATAATGGGGTCTGAGAAGATCTTGATGCATCACTGTTGGCTTTGAGGGCAGAAGGAGCCATGAGGCAAGGAAAGAACATGGCCTCTAAAAAATGGAAAAGAAAAGAGGAAAGCTTTCCTGCTTATATCCTAAAAAAATGCATTCCAGTAACACCTGCATTTTAGCCCATTGAGACCCCTGTCAAACTTCTGACTTCCAGAACTACAAAGTGATACGTTTGTATTGTTCTCAACTGAGTTTGTGGCAACTTGTTACAGCAGCAATAGGAAGCTAATACAGAAATGTTATTGCTGTCTCCCTCTAGAGGGGCGGCCATGTTGTCTCTCTTCTGCACCAGATATCTTTATTTTTGTATGAAATGTCAACCCTGCAAACACAAATAGAGAATTACTTGGTTACTTTTAAAGGTTCCATGAAGGCATTTTTATTTTTTACAAGTCTATACTGCATTCCAAGTATTCCCATCAAAATGGGAGGAGCCCATAAATTAAACTAGATTTAATCTTTCAATTCCCAGCTCTTTTGCAAGAGCAAGGAAGAGAAAAAAAAAATAATTCAAGCACCTAACAGTCTGTTGAATAATAAAAAGGCCTAGATGTGTAGCTCTTGCTTTTCCCACCCAATGGAGCTGGTAAACCACAGTACAAGGGGCTAAAATTCATGAAAAAGATTAGACCTGAATGGTGATGGAAATAGTAGACCCCTGGAGCAGTATAATATTTTAAAATTACATTTTCCTGCCCCCTTGCTGTCTTGCTTTCATGGTGTGAAGAGAACTTGTACTTCTTAACATGTTCCAGCTAGCTGGGACGCTTGGAGAGAGCCAAATGACTCAGCCCCTGGGCCACTACCAACATTTTCAGGAGTGAATCCTGCTCTTATTTTCTAAGGAACAATGTTTAACCGGACTCTGTGGCATCGTGTCAACTGACATCACCCTTTAATTGCAGATATGTCACATGAGTCTGCCCCTAATATTGAAGGAAAAATCCTAAGGCATGTTAGACAATAGGATAGAGGTGATTGGTGCTTTTTCCCAATCCCTGGCCAAAGGGAAGGACCATGTAGTGAGAATATACACACACTGTGAGCCCTTTGAATCCAACTCAAAAATGCTAAAGCAGGTTAAGCTGCATTTATCAACCAGCTATACAGACAGCCAGTGTGAAATCTCTCTAGAGGGTACCACATTCTGCTTTCATCTGTTTTAAGTTACTCTCGTGAGTCAGTGTTTTAAACACACCAAACTTACTTTAAACTGAAAGTGTGTGCATTTCAAAATGTCTCCTTGTGATAACAAATGTCTGTGCAATGAATTACGAGACTCAGAATGAGTGCCTTCATACTACTGCTTAGGGGTTTTGTAAGTTAATATCTACATGGAAGATGATGAACTCATCAGTTCAGTAGCCTCTAAGTTAACTAGATCCTATCAAGTCCATCCTGTCTAAACTTGTTTTCAGTACCAGGAGACCAAGCGTGGCTATAAAGAAAATTGACCTTTGTCCAGGTCCTTCATAGAACTGTCCATCCAGATCTGATCAGGCACATAGTCACTGGCTGGCCACAAATAAGACATTCAACTTCTGTTTTCTATGAAGAACAATATATGTCTTTGTTAACTAAAAAGGGGAAAGTGGATGATCTCTTTTATTCTTCAGAGAACTGAGAGAAGATTTGCTTAAGGACCCCAGCAAAGGCCTTCGGATACTCTCTAATTCTTGGAGGATGAAGACAGCAGGCTTGCAAGATCCTTGCGCAAGATGGGAAGAAGAAAGTACAATCTTGAGAAAATGTTCACAATGCCATGGGGTTGGTGGATTTTCCTAAAAGAAAATGTAGTTTTATGACTGAGGGGTACAGATTTCTCTCCTTTATGGACAGATTTGTAAGATATGTGAGATAGGAGTCCCCTCTGAGCAGAAAACCAAGAAGAGGAAAATCAAGAAAGCAGTTTGTGACAAAGATGTAAGATATGGAATAGGGCAAATAGGGCATCTAATCAGAGCTAGACAAGATGGCGGACCAGGAACTGTTAACTGCTAAAGTAACTTATGGCTGCTGCATATTGCCAAGTCCAATATACACTAGACTCATCTTATACTGTTCAGCCCTGTTCTGATTCCCAACATCTAGTTCTGAGTGTTAATGGATATAATCCTACATCCCAGGTATTTGACCAGTGAGCTCTGAATGTCTGCCTCTCTGCTCCAATGCACACAGCTTTGTAATAAAAGAAGATGGTGGCCAGGTGCACAGTAGGCATGCATGCAGGAGAGGAAAGACAACTGTTGGAGGGCCATTTCAGGAAGAATGAAAGTAGAACAGGATTTTAGTGACAATGGTTTTAAAAACAACAGAGGATGGATTTGTTAATTTCATCCTATTTTCTGGCCTTTCACTTTTGGATCACCCTGTGGATTGGGAGCTTTTCTCGTAGTGAAGACGTCATTTAAGTCTATTGGACAGAATGTGCTGGAAAGCCTGTCTTTCTGCATCTCCAACCAATAAGTCATTCTCCTTTTCATTATGATAACAGTTGCGTTGCAGGCAAAGTACTAGACAGTCTCCAGGTACTCTTGCATTAATTCTTCCTTGACATGTTCTTTAAGAGAAGCCCAGCCAATCTCCCAGTAATTTGGCCAACACTTTCCTGGATGAAGCTCTGGATATGGGTTATGTATACACTGTTTAAGGTCAAAAACAACCTTTACGTTCTAATGCTTGTGTTTAATACTTTTGCCACTTAAGATACCTTCAGATTGTCAGGCTATAATGTGTTATTAAGATGGGCAAAATAAACTATTGCCCAAATAAATTGATGAAAGGAAAATAATTACAATCTCCTAAAATTTAACAATGTTTAATTTTATATAATCTCATTATCTACCTTAAACTCACTCAAGTCCTAGAAGAAGTTTCAAAGTTTTGTGCTTGTTGATCCCATCAACAAAGGTACAAATCTCCACAAATCCAAACTTTCACAAACAATCCTGGGGTACCTACATAGGAGAAAATTTTAAAACCAGAGTTCAGGAGGACGACTTCTGAAAATCTGGAACTAAAGTTCTCTCGCTTCCTCCTTCGTTCCCTTCCTCTCTTCTCCCTCTTTCTCATTTCTTTCCGTTATTGTATGCTTTCATTTCTTCCAAAGTTTACCTTTGTCCACGCTTCGGTAAGAACCCAGATAAGTACAATTAAATCAAAGGTAGTTTGAGCCCATGACAAAAATAAATATATTCAGCAGGCTTTCTTTCAGGAAAAACAAGGATATTTTGGAAAATTCCTGACAAGTCCTTGAGATAGAGACTGAGATCAGGAAGGCTCTGGCACGGAAAACAAAAAAACAAAATAAGAGAGCAATGCTCTGCAGGGGACAGAGGGAAGAATGCACTTATTGCCCACGAGTAGAGGAGGGAGGTAAGGGAGGGTTGGGCAGGAAGTAAGGAGGAATCAACAAGACTTGGGGAAAGGATGGCCAACCACGTGGCCATTCTACCACACACCCAAAATTTAAGTAAAAAGTGTACCAAAGTACTTATAAGATTAATGTTTGCATGTGTGACTCAACCAATAAAAGTTAAATTTAGGTTGACACCAGACAAGAAAAACAGAGAAACAGGAGGAGACATACCCCAGAAGCTCACAGATTTCTGGGAATCCCAGGAAAGGGCTCCAGATTACCTGTCACAAGCCATGAAACTGGGATCAAAATCAAATTTATAGATGTTTTGGGAACATAGAGACTGTATAATTTATCAGAAAATCAGGATACTTTTGAGATTTAAAGGGGCCATTTAAAATGACTTTGCGAGGACAATAAGCATCCACTGGGGAAAGTGGCCATTCTCCCTTGTGTCAGGCAAGTGGTTGGACATTAGTGGTCCTGAGGTTCAAAAGGTTCAGGTCCAAAATACCATGCATTTCCAGTTAAGTAAAGAAACAAAGACATCAGTGCATACACATTTATAACAATTTCTTAGGTCTCAGACCTAAGGGATCCTACAGAGCACAATGACATCTACAGAGCACAATGTGCACAGTACTTCCACTACCTGACCCCTGCTATCTCTCTCCAGAACAAGGCACAGAACATTCCTATCTGCCATTGCCTACACCCCAATGATACAGGAAAGCAAATGTTACTTAAAGATCCCCCTGCACTGGCCTCTAAACGAAGAACTCACCTTTTGTAAGTTTCTTACAAAAGCCCCTCGAAGAAATACTATGTAAGAAGGCTATGGAGACATTTTGCAATTTCTAAATAACTTTGACTTCACTTTACTTAATTACCTCAGTTCCCTGGACCCCAGGAGTAATTCTTGGGTACTTACAAATGTACCCAAGCTTACACTTGGTATAGATACTCTTGAGGTGATGCCCAGCTTCTCACATGAAGGTGTAACTCTCTCTTTATGTACTTTAAAATAAAACTTATCTATCTGCTGGGACAGTGTGTCTTGATTGAATTCTTTCATCAGTGGCTCAAAGAACTGAGGACCAACAAGGGAGGGTCCAGTTCCTCTCTGCCTCAAGTGGGTCCCTGCTTGTTGGTGTCACTAGAAAAGCCTTTGGCATGTGGGGCTCATGGAAAAGCGAGGAAATGCTGTGGGGGTGGATCCAGTTTTCTCTAGTGAGGCTCAGGCTGTCAGGGACAGAACCTGAGGACAAGAAATTTGACAGCAGCCGGAGAAGGAGCTGAGGAATCATGACACAGATGCCTTCGACTCTGTGAGACGATTGATTTTGGATGTTTAGGTAAAAGATGATAGCACAGTCAGTTTTGGTAGGAGTTAAGAGAGCCCAGAAGAATTACTGAATACTGGTGAAAGAGAGAAAAAGAAGTAAAGGAAGGAGGAGAAGGAAGGAGGGAGAGAGGGAAAAGAAGAAAGAGGAAAGGAAGGGAAAAGGGAGGGAGGGAGGAAGGAGTGGAAGACAGCGAATGAAGAAGGAAGGGAGAGAGGGAGGGACCAAGGCACAGAGGAAGGAAGTTTTCTTGAGGCTGTTTATTCCTGGCTGGCTGTCTGGACGAATTTACTGCAGAATTCAAAACTACCCAGAGGGCTCCTCCCAGACCCAGGTGCTGGCTGTCCAACCGGTGCTCGGCTGAGTGGCAGGCAATGTGGTGCCACACACCCTGTGCTCCCAGCCAAACAAGACGGGAGCAAAGCAGTTGATCACAGAACGAGAGCTCCTCTGGAAGAATCGCAGTTCCCAGTGACAATCTCTCCCTTTGCTTTCTACCCCAAATCCATTTTAACCCATCTACTTAACCATTACTACGTCATGTAACGATAGCCAGGCAATATCACAAAATTTGCAAGATTTCTTTGGGATGGCTTCATTTCCAACATGA
The DNA here is from genome assembly GCF_012274545.1 of Fukomys damarensis. NCBI lineage: Eukaryota > Metazoa > Chordata > Mammalia > Rodentia > Bathyergidae > Fukomys > Fukomys damarensis. The sequence continues at coordinate 42,184,735 of NW_022900944.1, forward strand.
ACTCCGGAGTCCATCCACTGTGGGTGGTACAGTGGTTCACAGCAGCTAAGGTTGGAGTTCAAGGGAAGGTCCTGATCACCTCTTGATGGAGGAGATGGCGTGGATCTTGCTAATGCTATACACTGGAAACCAAAGGACAATGACAGCCCAAGGCTCAGCAAACTGAAGTTGGAAAGTCCCATCAAGTGTCCCACGAGAGACGTTCCAGGCCCAAGAGGTGGATTTGTAGTAGGCCTCCTGCTCCCGTGCCAAGTTGGTCTAGCGGATTCCAGGGTATGTTTATCTGGAGTAGCATAGGAAAGGCAGCTGGTCTGAATTAAGTCACGCCTGCTGAGGCCGCATAAGGCATGTGCGAAGGAGTGGGAGTCGGGGGTGAAGACGGCATGGGACACAAGCCCAAGCCCTGTGGAGAAGGGGCGTATGGTCACAGTGCGTCATTAGAGAGCAGGGTCACCATGTGTTTCAGAAGCCACCAAATTTAAACAATAATAGTGCAATACATGTCAGGGCTAAACCCCTGTCTTTGGAATCCCTTCTAGTTCTGTCAAATACGGAAAATTTTTCATTTGAAATCTGTAAGTAGTTTTCATGATTACCATTTGGGAGTCTCAGGATTCCACTCTCCGGTCTGCTAAAGTCCCCAGGATGGGTCTTTCAGAGTGTATATATCATACAAGGAATGCCCAGGGTCCTTGCAAACAGCTTCCGGGGAACTGTGAAGCTGTGTACTGATTTTCAAAAGTTTGGTAGCTTAAGTGGAAGAGCTGCCTGAGCCAGTTCTCTGCTCCCTTTATTAATATTTTGTGGGGAACAGGAGAGAAATATTACATTTTGTCCAGTGAGAGCTAGTCTTCACTCCGCCCAGAAGTCATGTCTAGGCCTTGTTGATAATTGTGTATTTCTGTTACTATGCAGCAGAAGGCAAGGGCCAGATGCATGTTCACTTCATCTTGGGAAGACTCTATACAAAAGTGAACATGGACCATCCTGGGCATGGACCACCCTAAACTATTCATGGACAGCCCCTGGCCAGAGGTCCTGGACGTTTGATGGCCTGGACTTAGGGAACTGTCTGTGGGACACCACATTCTGATCACCTGTTTGGGATAGTGCAGAGTAGGAGAGGATGAGAATGCAGGCATGATGTGTTAAAGACGGTGAAAATCACCATTGTCCATCATCCTGGAGCAAGGAAAGAGACGGGAAGTCGCTTTTAACCTTAGATGCAGAGAGAACCAATTTCACCAGGTAGCTTGGTGACCAGGCATGGATTCTGAGACTCAAACACACTGGCGGCCTCTCCCTAGATAGAGCAGCTGCCCTCCCGGAGGGAAGTTTAGGGTGCCCGAGCAAGGCAGCTCAGGGAAAGGCCATGAGCAAGAGCCTGAGCGTGTGCCTCTGAATGGGGCCACCTTGAGCTGAAGTTCATACAGTATCATTTCATTTGCAGATCCAAATGCACCCAAAGGCTCCTAAAAGCCAAAGCAAACCAAAACAGGCAAACTGGACATCAAACTGCTAACCATCCAGGGAGGAAACTTTGAGGGAAGGGGGAGCAGCGCCCCTAACCTGACCCCAGAAGGCAGCCTCACGGTGTCAGCCTTTGCTGGGGAGGTGACTGAGGTCTCAGGGCAGCATAAGAGAAAGAGCTGAGTTTGCACCTGGCAAAGACTCCAGGGAGCTGCTGGGGTCCCACCGCTCCCGACACAGGGTGGAAGAGAAAGAAGCAGGCAGGAGGGCAGAGTTTGTGCGTCTGAGCCTGGGAGGTGTCGTTCGCACTCACCACTAGCTCCAGGATTTCACTTGGACTTGGAAGACAGGGTCATTAACCCAACAGGCAAGTGACAACAAGTGATGATGCCGGGGATGTGAAATGATGGCATGAAAACAGGCGCGCTGTGACTATTCTCTCTATGATCAGACCCCAAAACATGTTGACCATCGTCTCTCTAACAACCCACAGATGATTCTCCCACTCCGTTCTGTTTGTTTGTTGGATTTTGGAATATTTGCATATACATGAGACATCACAGCGATGAGACCCAAGTGTGTGACACACTTCATTTCTGTTTGATATATACCTTGTACGTGCAACTCCTCTGAAAGTAATTCTGAACAATGTTTTCAGTGCCCCTGCATTTTGACTATGACCTGTCCTATGCAACCAGGTGTGGCATTTTCTCCTCGGCAATCCAATTAGAAAGTTTCTGATATTGGAACATTTCTGATTTTGGATTTTCAGATTAGAAATGCCCAGTCTACACATGCTCAACCTTGGCAATATGCAGAGCGTATCTACAACAGCACAGGAAGTTGTGGTATGGAGATGACACGCAAGGTTGTACTTGAAAATGTATTTGCATTCAAATCATTTTTTTTATTTTTTCAATGTTCTCTTAAGTATCTTTTACAAAAATGATCAAGGACTTTGGTCATATGTGAGAACTGGCCATATACTGACTTTCTCGTAGGCCCACTCCCTAGGGACACTGACTATTGATTTTTATTTTTAGGAGGTGGCTTCAGGATGATTTCAGCCAGTGGAAGGCATAGGTGGGAGTCAGAAGGTGGGAGGAAGAGAGTACCTGCACTGTTTCTCTGGCCAGTGTCTTCATCAAATGGTTCTCTTTCCTCCTCCTAATTGCAGCTCCATATAGGAAGCTGTCACACGGCTCTGGTTGTGGGATTTTCATAAAGCCACATCCTTCTTTAGTCTCTTCAGCCCTGGGGGTGGCAGAAGATCCTAGCTGTTGCAAATCTTGGGGTTGCTTCTTCGTACCCTGTTTGCCTTTCATTAACATCTTTAATTAACAGCTTGTAGTACATTTTCCCATTTGTAGTACATTGTAGTACATTTTCCCATTAGTTTTGTTGCTGAGCTTCCCAGCTTTGACTCTTCTTTGTCCTGAGAATGACTAGTTCAGAACATCCTAAGCAGTAATAAGTATAAGATTAGAAATTAAGTGCCCTGTTATGGAACTGGCTTGCTCTTTTCATTTCCTATTGTTGGTTCAAGGGCCTCCAGGTCTTGTTCTTCTCTAACTTTCTGAGTGTGAATTTTCTAATATTGTTAGAATATGTGATTTTTGATATGAGCAAAAATATATAAAGTCAGAAGTTTATAGTTTTGAGGTTGAAGTTAGCCAAGGAAACCTTTCCAAGATGATCCTGAACTTTGGTGGGGAGAGATCTGTTCAAATTAAGTAATGACGGCAGATCTTGGTAGAACAATTGGCTTCTCCCTCAGTTTGTCCAATGGGCCACCTCCAGCTGGAACGTTTTCGTCTTATTTCACAAGATAGGTTCTGTTTCCCTCCCATTTTACATGGGAGCTTGGCAAGATGCTTGGATTAGGTGTTCCCTTGCTCACTAGACTTGTTACCTTTGAGAGAGAATTTGGTTCCAGCCTTGAGGACTTGGCTGAGGAGACACTAAGGCCTGGCTTTTCTGGAACTTCAAGACAAGTTGCACGCAAGAAGAAATGGGTCCTAGGCTGAAATGACAGGATGCAGGCCTGGGTGTGCTTGGACTCTGTGCTGGTGACACCCACAAGTAGTCTACAGCTCTCAGCGACTTGGAAAAGTCACACCAAGACTCTCCAGCAAAGACTCCAGCTTCTCAGCTGCACAGGAGTGTCATCACCATGGAGCAGACTAAAACTTGGCCAAGAAAATTAGCAATGGGCGTACCTCATAAAACATTAAGTTCAGGCTCATTTCAATTAAGCCTCTCAGAGCCTCGGGTGCTAGTCCAAAGCTTACCTGAACCTGAACTCTTGGAACCGGCCACATTTGCTGAGGCCTGCAGGAACACGCTTCCCCCAACCCCAAGAAGCTTTTCAGTGGGAACCCCCTTCCCCACCCCATATGATGTTTGTGATAAGCAACTTTCAAACACTTACAAAGTATAAAAAATTTTCCTATAATTTTAACCAGTTATGTCCACAGCCAGGTTAAGAACTCAAAAATGAATCTCTGTCCCAGGCGAAGATGTCATAAAATATGGAGCCACCATTTTCCCATTAGACTAACAGTCTGCATTGAGCAAAGCATCAAATGTGGTTTTCTTCCCTTTTGGGGCTGGGCAGAGTCAGATTTGGGGGTCAGGTCAGGGCAAATGGAGTTGGCTTTCTCTCACTTCCTATGGTCATGAAAAGCCTTTATCTAATATATTTAATAACAGTGATAATGACAGCAATAATTGCCACTAATGGAACCCTTACTCTGTGATGGGCCATGCTAAGCATTTTATAAGTGATTATCTCCTTTCATCCTCGTATCTACTCTATGGGTGGGTACAGTGATTATCTATCTTCACATCCAGAAAAGAGAAAGAGTCTCTGGGAGGTTCATTCAGTGATTAAGTGGCAGGTATTGAACCAGGGTTTCTCTAGTTCTAGAACTTCTAAGCACTTGGCTGGATGAGTCTCCCCTGAGATACTTTTCACAAGAAAGAACAAAGTTATCATGTAAATAAATGGATCTGGTTCTGTTAATAAGATAACGGGCATGAAAATGCTTGTGGGAGCTGCGAAACCTCACACAGAAGTTAAGAATTAATTATTACAAAGAAATTCTATAATGTAGGCAGAATGGCAGAAAAGGGAGAGAGGGAAGGAAAATGATTATGAGATTAAAAAGACTGCATCTCAGAAGCAGTGAGATACAGTGATGATTATGAGTTTGTAGAAGTTAAGTATTCAAGGCCTAGAAGGGAGAACAATGGTGAAATGCAAAGATTACTTTGTGGGGAGGCGTGAAAATGGGGATTAATCTTTTCCTCTTTAGATTCTAATGTCCACTAGAGCATTTGTTTAAAACTAAAAAGGCAAAGCAAAGTGAGTCCCTGTTGTGCATTGGGCATTTAGGACTTCTGCTCGGGTCAATCACAGCCCTCAGGACCATGCATGCCAGACACACTGAGTAGTACTTGGAGGGAGCTCAAATATTACACTGCAAATGTGTGCGTTCTTCCACAAGGCCACTCTCCTAGATATAAAATACTTGGGTGAAAAGGAATCTCCAAGGTTGGAAGAGGAATACAGATGCACGTTTTGTGCCTTAACCTCAAAAAAAAGGCCATGGGCACCTCTACTCATTCTTGTGAACACTGGTCGCATTTCATCTTGAATGTGTGTGTACAGAGAATCTCCTGGAGAACTTCAGAAACTATGCATCTTGGGTTTCACCCACAAACAGTGTGCTGGGGAGGCTGGTGGACTGGGGAAGAGTCCGCGCAACCCATGGCCAAATGCGCAGTGCTGCCATGTCAGTGGTCTACAGAACACATGGGGATGGAGAGGTTCACAGCTCACAGGTGCTTCTCTGCCCTGATCTCCAAGATGTACGGTAACATCGTAGAACTGTTGCATCACAGTGATGTGGAGACGGGTATTTGTCATAGGAAGCTGTTACTGATTGGGTTTATTTTTGGAAAACTAGTGTTCAGAATGGTGGCTGCGTGGATTTGGGGCAAGTCATGCACCTCATATTCTGTGAGAAGTTTTATATATCATCTTATTATGTATTTAAAGTAACCTCAGAAGATTGCTATTATTTTTCAAGTGAGATAATTGAACATTAGGAAAATTTAAATACTTGGATTGAAGCTACTTGGCTCTGAAGTACTAGGATTAGAACTAGGATTCTGCAGCACATGCAACTTCTACATCTGTGTCCTTGGGTGGAAGGTGTTATTGTTCCACAGTGATGTGAGTAGCAGTTACTTGAGGAAGACATGGGCATTATAAATGAGTTCACTAAATGCAGCTGGCCAAGCCAGCTTTGAGTACATACTGGTCAGGCTTGAGGAAACTTTGGCCACAAGGACTTAGTCTTCCTTGGTGGAATCGCAGTGTTCACGGCCCCCACTCTGGAGTCCATGCTACCCTTTTGGGATTCACTGAACCCCTCCATTGATTAACCACAACAAAAGAGGACACGCTTGATGCATTCTGCACACTGGTCTAGACTGTTACAATCACAGGAATGGGGGAAAGCTTAACCTCCTCTACAATTTTGAATTTTATTTTTATACTTTTAATAATATTTAAATTTTATGATGATGATAAGAGTGAACAGTGATTTTCAGGAAAGAGACAATGGGATACACACTATGTCCAACATTGAGCATTGGTGTAGGATGAATAAAACAGGTTCAAGGTAAGGAGAAGAGAACACCTATTATATATACATATAGAATAAATGTATATAATATATATAACACACATATACATATTAATTTGTAGATACTTTGGGAAATGTTGAGCACTACTAAAGAGAATACAGATGTCACAGACAACCCCGCTACACAAAGGTAATGACTGTTAAGTTTGGTCTATTTCCTTTGCAATTTTTTTCTCTATATTGAATTGGGATCACATCCTCTCTGCTTTCATACTGTAACCTGCATTTTCTTTTTTTACTTAGCATGCCATAATCATTCTCCCATGTCATTAACTTTGTTCTGAAAACATGACTTTATATTTGAAGGTTTGCTAAGTACCATGGTAGGAATGCACTGCAATTGATTTAGCCATTTCCTCTGCTGGTGGGTGTTTAGACTGCTTCCCATTTTTTCCCACCAGCATGCACTTTTTTATAAATAAGTCTTTGGGGGTACATCTAAAGGTTTCCTCGGTTCAGTCTGTGTGTTTTAAGTGTGTCTTCTGATGTTCCTGTGGAGGTCACCAAATTGTACCCCAGAAGCAAAGTGGATAATTAGCTGTCCTTCTGAGCCAGGGTGCAACAAATCTTTTATGACACTCTCCAAAGAGTTCTCTTCTGGGTTTTCACTTACGTGACCCTACTTTGGTCCAGTCCTCCCAGGTCTGAGGATATAGGTAGGCCCTTTCCCAACGTGGCCCTCCAATGTGGCACTTCCAGTCAGCACACGGTAGGGTAGTACCTCCTTCCTCCACAGATGCCTTCCTCAAGTCTGGAGGGGAGACCTTTGCCCCTTCCTCCACCCTCTGCTTGAGTGAGTTTTAATCTATCCCTGGCCTCTCAGGGACCCCCTCCAGGATGCTGTAATCACAGCGCTAACCTGTGTTCACATTTCCCATTATCGAGCAGAAATCCCCCTGTGCAATCAGCAGAGCCCCGGCCGCTTCCTAATGGCCCCCTCTCCCAACTTCTAATGGCCCCATCCTCATCTCTCCCCAGAGCCAGCTCTGTTTTGCTAGTGTTTTAAGAATCCTCATCCAGACGAAATTCCCCCCATGATGTCCATCTGGCCAAATTGAAGGTGATGTCAGCGATGAGACAGAGACGAGAGTGTCTGCGTCGATAGGACAGAGGAACATCCCAGGGCTATCCATCTTCTGTCTCCTTCGGTGACATCCAAATGCCCCCTCCCTGTCTGCTCTTTGGGGAGGAGAGATGACATCCCTAATTGCCAGTGCCATGGCACAGAGACAGGGGGATGCTGGTGCCCTAAACACAGCCCTCTCTTCTTACCCGACAGAGAAGTCCTGGGGATACTGCTGCTTTCCTGATGGGTGTAGCCCGTCCCCAGTCTGGATAGGCCCCTCTGTGCTTGGAGGATGTCAGCAAAGATGGCAGACGTTTTGGATGTCCATCTACTTCAGGATTGAGCCGTCCATGCTGTGTCTTTGGCCTCCTTGACCTCAAGCGCAACCTCCCCAAAGTGGGTAAGAGGCCATGCTGATGCAGGGATTGATGATAAGAAATGATTACAAAGCATGCTGCTGCAAGCACAAAAGTAATGATTGTTTATAAAAAAGGAATATCATAAGCACTGGGCAATGCCAGCATCTCCATTTTTTCCCCCAGTTCCTCTGAAATCACCTGGGGATTAAGTTTTCCATTTTCCCTTCCTTGATCAAGGTGAGAGATTATTCGCACACTTCCATAGCCAACCCCTAAGTACACAGGTTTTGTTAAGCACTTATTTCTGGGAATAGCCATGAGTAGATGGTAGAGGAAAGAAAGAAAGAAAGAAAAACAATTCTTTAGTTGCAAAATCCTGAAGTTGTCTCTGTACTCAGATTTAATTGGTAACCAGTAATTAGATTATTAAAACAAAGAAGAGCCTTTTTTCCAAACCCAAATATTCCTAGAGGGTAGACAGGAGCCTTTTGGAATAACAACGCAAAAGCCTGACAGGCCCAGTGGGCAAAGGTGCACAGAACTGCCTGCTGTCACTCCACTTCCTGGACTGCAGGGAGCTTCCAGCAGTGGTACCCTGATCATGTTTGAGGTCAAAGTCACTCATTGGCTCAGCAAATGTGCCAGAGTTCTCACTGGTTCCAAAGACTCTTCTTGGTGCTGGGTGTCCAAAGGTGAGTGAGCTAGAGGATCTCCTCCCGTGTGAAGCTTTTCTTCCAGTGGAGTAAAGGCAGATCATTAGTAGGCAAACAACCAAACAAACACAAGAATCTCAGGGCATGATAGGTGCATGAAGGAAAAAATGATCAGGGCAGATGATTATAGGTCACCCGTGTGGAGGTCTGGCTGAAAGTAACTTCTGCTTTCCTCTCTCCCATTCCGTTCTCAGAAACCAAAGGGAATTTTTTGAGGGGAAAACCTGGTCGTGCATAATCACTGGAATTTGGCACTAAAATTCTCATTGCCGACCCTTTAAATATTGTCTTTTTTCCTTTCACTAAATTATAAACTTCACAAAAGTAGGGACAGCAGTGCTTAAATTACTTTAATACCTCCAGCATCACACAGTGGGAGCTCAGTAATATTTCTTGGATGGACGGACGGATGGATGGATGGATGGGAGGGACATATTTGAAAAGGCTTTATTTGGTAGTGGGTTGGGAGATTGCTGCTGCTTATATTTAGGATGAGCACAAGCTCAAGCCCATGGATGGTCATCCATGGTGTCCATCAGGGAAACAGCCACTTGGAGAAGCAACAGGAAGCAGAACTCAAGTTAGCTGTGGGGTTGGGAAGCTGACTCTGGGTCAAGTCCTCATCAGCTCCGACAACGTCCACTCCACCACCCCTTAACACCCACCCATGCAGAGAAGCCTGGAAGGTGAGACTTGGAGCAGTTCAAGGACAAAAACAAAACGGTTTCCATTGCAAGAATGGTTGGCTCAAGCACCGAAGGTCATCATTCAGGTCCCTAGAATGAAGGAGAGACTGTAGGAGGAGCTCAGGCCTACTGCATCCTTGGAGGTCTATATTATGAAGCTGCTCTGGGTTCTTCTATTGGCAGAATTTCAACCATTGTGGGGTAACAAGCTTGACTGCTCTGACACCTGGTTCTGTGCACGTCCACCGTTTTTTTTTTTTTTTTTTTTAATTCAATCCTTATTTTCCTTAAAAAGTGGTGCTTTCTCTTTAGGCCAAATGGAAGTCTTGAAGCTTGAACAATCAAAGATCTAAAAAGCCAAACTGGCTCCCTGAGAAAGGCAGTGAATTCCCTATCAGAGGAGAGATTCAAGCTGAGGCCTGACATGTCAGGAGTCTTGTAGATCAAGTACTGGCAGAGGACCGAAAAACAAAAACACTCGCTCTGAAATGCTGTCCAAACCTGATGCTTTGCAAGCCTGTGACATAAAGCATCCATTCTATGAGCTGTCAAGGAATACTTTATCCCATTAGGCTGCTGCTACGCATGCTTGGAATCAGGATGTAGGGGCTTGGGGGGCCTTGGTTTTCTCATCTGCAAAAAGGGGTTGAAAAGTCCTATCTCCCAGCTTTGTTACAAGAGTTCCTAGTGGGGAATGCTAAGGAAATACCAGGTTTCTAGTCAGCACTTCATAAATCTTGGTTGTATCTGAGTGTGAGCTCTCTCAGTTAGTGGGCACTGAAAGTTTAACATTTCTTAGTAACGCCAGCGACCCCGAGCCAAGGCAAAAATCAGTAGGACTCCAATGTTCCCACACTCTGATTATGGAAGCAGTGAAAAATGTGTTGATTTTATCCCTTTGGTGAGTTGTACACCCACCTAGCAAGGCCAGGCCCACACATATGGTCTCAATTTCTGTGTCGGGGTAAGACCAATGTTCTTTGAGAAGCTAATTTTTACCAGTTTCAATAAAAGATTCATTTCCCATCCATGGAAAGTGGATTGGACTGCACAGGCTCTGCTAACTGTTCTCAGCACACATGTGGAGGCCAGGTCCAGCAGGGGACGCTTGTCCAGTTGGGGAAGACTTGTTCTTCTTCTTGTCTAACCTTGTCCCCAGCTTCCAGGCCCTGTCTATCTGTGAAGCCTCAGGTCAAAGACTTCGTCCTCCAGGAAGCCTTTATTGAATGCTCCTCATGGCTCTAAGTCCCTTGATCTCACTCTGCCATGAGTGTGAATACGCATCACCTCTGGATCATGAATGACATTGTAAGTGGCTTTGTGGAGTGTGGGTAATAGTGTTTTTCCAGCTCGTTTGTAAGTATGAAAGTGAGAGCTCTCAGAAACACTTGCAGAAGGGAGGAAGGACATTTACAATGCTCTTGGCCCGAAAGGACACTGAGAGCAGGGAAGACCAGCTCTTGTGCAGGCAGGTGGCTGGCTCTCTGGGCAGAGCACAGCAGGCAGCAGAGGCTGAAGAGGGGGGACTTGGGTGAGGATGCAAGAAGAGGCCGCAGCGATTATATCACCCTCTTCAAACACAATCATCCTCTTTGCCTCGATTCTGATTTTTGTTTTCCATGGGTTTTAAAGAAAAGTTTTAGAAGATAAAGTTTATGAGGAGAGATTATAAAGGAGGGTTTCAGCTGAGCTTCCTAAGCTCCGGGGATTTAAGGAAAGAGACAGTGCTATCTTTCTGGGACCCAGTGAGTCTGGGGATGGGAGGAGCTGCAGAGGAAAGATGTCCTGTGGAGAATCAAATGCATCTCCTCTAAGTCATCCAAGAAGGAAACACCGGTCAGCTCTGAACAGGGCTAGGAGGTGCACAAGCCCAGGTCATCTCCCTGGGAAGGCAAGGCCGGCTGGGTCTTTCTGCTGAGACAGCCAGACGGCAGCAGACCGAGTACAAACACGCTTCCCTTCAGTGCCAGGCCCAGAACAAGGACTGGGGGCAGGGAGGTGTCTGCCAGGTAGACAGGGGCCAGGCCAGCCCAAGGCTTCTCCATCGGCCAATCCTGTTCCTGGCTTGGCGGCTGCTTTTCTGGCAGCTTGTAAACAAAAAAGAAGAATAGATTTCACTTCTCTCTGACTTTTTTTCTTTCTCCTGTGCATTCCCAACACCTACATTTTGAGAAATAATATCTTGTTGTAAGCAGATAACTGGGGAGCTGTTGGCATTCAAGGGGAGCAGAGAAGCTAGCTGAGGAGTGAGGGGAGGAGGGAAATCTGTGTCCAGATACTGGGTCTGCCTCTGGTTGACTTCCTGTGTGACCCTGGGCCAGTCCCCAAGTGTTTCAGCATCTTCACCTGTGAACAGGTCTTACTTTGCACGGCATACTGCCCGCCACAATGGTGAAGCCATAACAAGACGAGCTGGAAGAAAGTCCTTGTAGCAAAGAAAAAATAGGAAGCATTATGTTACATAAGCTCAACTGGCCAGCCCTTCACAAAGTTAGAATGCAGACTCCCAGCAGGAAGCCGAGGTTCAGGAAGTCTGCAGCCCTTTGTTAGAGACGTGCTTTTACAGGCTTGCTCCGCTGGGCACAGAAGTGACTTTCAGGTGTCAGAGACGTGCAAGTTTCAAGCTGTGCAGCCTTGCTCGAGTCATGTTTCCTCTGGGCCGCAGCTCCCACACCGGTTAAACTGCAGGCTGTGTAGGTGGACGTGTGCGGCAGGATGGCGTCAGAACTCCTGTCTCTGCTACCGATTTCGCGGAAGATCCACCCACTTCTGTTTTGCCACCTGCAGCGACAGTTTCTCCGTGCCTCGGTTTACCCAGCTACAGAACAAGTTTTGAAAGTAAGGTGATGGCTTCGCGCAGTATCGTGTGCAGAGTAAGTCCTCGGGCACTAACTGTCGTTTTTTAATATCGACAATATTGTTAATCTGAAGTGCCCAGCGCTTTGTGGGGCTCAGTAGTTTTTTAGCCCTGATAATATCAGTCTTCTAAACTGAGGCCGTGCTGCAAAGCAGGGAAACTTTGCCCTTCAACGCCAGGTGCTCCAGAACAGACCGTACGTGTGTGTGTGTGTGTGTGTGTGTGTGTGTGTGTGTGTGTGTGTGTGTCTCGCACGCCCATTACGATTCACGTTTTGGAAGTTTGGAGAGGGGAATGGAAGGAGGCAAGAGCCGCAGCGGGTGCTCTCGCGAGAGTTGCCCGAGTTAATAAAGTTATTAAAACACCGTGCACAGCTGCACCAGGAAGGGGTGGGACACAGTGAAAACCTCGCGCGTCCCTGTCCTTCCAGGCAGTGCAGACCAGGGAGGGTGGGGAACCGCGAGAGAGCAGGGCCAGATCTAGAAGGTGAAGCGCCCGCAGGCCCAGCCTCCCAGGCCAGGCTCTAGAGAAACCAGCTGTAGCTGCGTCCCCAACTTGGTCCGAACGTCGCCTTTGAACCCCAGGGTTCCACAGAGCTGTGGGCGGGGGCGGGGGGCTGTCCGTGCTCGCCGGCCCGTAGGGGCGGAGCCCAACGTCCCCGCTAGCCATTGGTCCATCCGCGTAGCAACAGTCGCCGGAGGACCAATGAGAGCCGCGTAGCTGCAGGCCCTGATCCAGGAACTTGGTTGCCAGAAAGTTGGCTGTTCAGCCAAGAAAACAAGCCAGGGTCAGTGCAAACTCCAGCGTGAACCTCTCTTTCTCTACCACCCTCGCCAGCCCCTTTCCCTCTTGCAGCTTGCTTCCACTCCCAGCGGATGCATATATGAGTCCCCAAATTCGGATGCTACGGGAAGGCGAAAGAAGTCACAGATTGGAAATAATGCGTCAGAGTTTCAAATCTCACGCAGTCCAGCGGCAACAGCCCCCTTTGAGTAGCCAGTGTTTTTGTTTGAGCACAGCTGCGCGGTCTGTGCGATCTGTGCCCAAAAGAAGAGCAATCTGAACACCTAGGATGTGCCAGGCTTTGTCCTAGGGGTTTTATATGCTTCAATGCACTTAATCCCCCTTGTAATTCAGGGAAATAAGCTGCCCTGTCTCTTTGTAATAAAGTTGAAGTTGAAACCGGTGAGTGGTGGGTATATTTACAGCTGGTCCCATTAGTATAAGGTCCGACACATGCAAACCCACGCGTCGAAGTTCTGGGGACTCTGGTGTGGGGACTGCGCACATCTCCACAAGAACACTTCAGGATGATACATCCTAGAGAAATGGGGTGTGCTGGGAAAATCTGGTCCCGTCTTCTGCTAGCACCGGACAGCTCTGAAGGCATTGGAGCAGCACACGTGCACAGGGCCCTGCATTAGGTCTCCCACTTGGCTGTAGGCTCTGCTGTTGCAGATTTGAAATTCTTGATACCTTTTGAAGGGGCCCTTTGTTTTCCTATTGCACTGGGCCTGCAAATTATGCAGCGGTCCTATGAAGACAGCTTATTTACACGTCCCAGAGGAATCACACATTCTAAGAATTTAGGACCTCGAGGAAAGGAGAAACCTTGTAAGTTTCTCGCTTTCTCTGACACACACATGCACATATCTGCACACACCCTGCAGATAGTTTTATTACACTATTGCTGTAATTTGAATCCCCAGTCTATGAAACAGAGTGTATATATTTATGGCTGGGGGGGGTGTGCTCGCGCATGCACACGTGTGTGAGAGAGCCCAGAGAGGAACCGTGGGCTGGGGAATTTACAACATGCAGACAGAGCCCCAATTATTGACTCCATTCTTTCCCTTTGGAGACACTACAGGGGGATTGGACAAGACCTGCTTTTATGAAATACACGCTTGGGAGGTTTTGGAGTAGCTGTAAACACCGGGGAGACCCTGTGAGAGTGACGCTGGTGTCCTGCCAGGGTCCCGGGAGGGGGCTAGCCTGGGAGAAAAATACACATATTTGGGTGTCTGCTTTACCTTCAAATCCAAATGCTCATTTCTGACAGAGAAAGGCCTAGTTTTCATTCTCCACATTGTGCTGATTTTACTGGTTGAAGAGTCCAGAGCATTTTATTTGGTGTTTAAGGAAACTTCAGTGCAGAGAAAGAAGTCAAGATGAATATCCTCAGGTGAGAAGCAACTTCTGATATTCATGCCAGGGCTTTTACTTGCTTTCATTTCTGTGTGAATAGAAAAATTTCAGGAAGCACCACATGGTGCTGTTCATACAGGAAGAGGTTACTGTTTTCACGATTAGGAAGACGGGCTCACAGGGAAAGGTTACCAACATCTATCATTGTATGGTATCTTCCTCTGCTTTGCCTACATGGACTCATTTAATGAAATATATCTCCCAAAAATATGGAAACAATTTAGGCAGTGTAATTTCCATTTGACAGATAGGGAAATTGAGATAGCATCATTGCAGAGCAACTCCCCTAAGGTCTTTCAGCTTGTAAATGGAGTAGCTCAGGTGTGAACTTTGGTCTTCTCAATTCCCTGAATAACAAAATTAAGCTATTCAAGTCATTGTGTCTCTACCATGGCTCACTGTAGTGGCAATATGGACTAAAGGAAGGAGTCTATACCTGCCAGGCAGAAATTAACTCTTGTGGCCATCATTAAGCTAACTTTGGGCCATTAATTACTCTTCACTCAGTTTGCCTCAAGTTTTTTGGACTTTGTAGAGATGATGTACACTTTATTTGAAGCTGTGGACCAATTTAAAGTTTACCTGATGTTGGCTAGAAATCTCAGTCCAGTCAAAATACAGGAGGAATAATTGTGTGGTGCTTCAGAAAAAAATTATTAGCCAAGAACTTCACTGATCAAACCATTTTCTTCTAGGTGAAACCAGCAAATATCAGGCAGCTTTCACAATGATCATTGCTTTCCCCAGGCTTCTGCCTACCTAGTGGAACTTACACTTATTAAAAAAACACCCACAAAAAATGTGACCTTGTAAACACAGATTGGCAGTACTGTGGGCTTACTCTCAAAAAGTAAATGAATAAAAATGTGTATGTCCAACCCACAGGCCCAGTGAAAATGATTTTATTTGGAAAAAAATAACTCTGCAGGTATAATTAAGAATCTCTAGTGAGATAATCTTTAATTTCAAGTTGCTAAGCTCCAGAACTTTGAAAGAATAAATTTCTGTTCTCTTAAGAACCCAGTTTGTGATCATCTGTTATACTAGCCCGAAGAAACTAACAGAAGTACCAAATTGTTTTATTATGTTTTGAAGGTAAAGAAACACCAGCACTCTGAAAGCATTCAAAGAACCCTAAGCTGAAACTGTCCACCTAGAAGTGCTTTAGAAGACATCACCACAAATGAGATTCATATGTACCTCTCCACAAATATATCATACAGGCCAATCAATACGAAAATATACAAATACAGAAAGTGTAGCTTAGTTGAACTGGTCATTTCAGTAACTAGCTAGACATTCAGGTAATCTCTAGATCTGGTCTGAAATCTATATTTGGGAAAGGGACATTTGCTGGAAGCTTAATTCCTGATATAAAAAGAGAGGACTGCTTCAACCTTAACACCGGATGTTATTCCTACCCTCACAGTAAGAAAAAGTTGATGACTATAAAGTTACAACATTCCTTGAATCCATGAGAGTTGAGTCTCCTTAATAGCCAAGTGTCCCAACTTTTAAATGAAGCCAGAGCTTTCTGAGGAGGCAGGGAGTGGGAGATCAGGTTGCCCCTGAGGAGGGATTTGCAATGAATTGGCAAAGATTGGTTGTGAGTAGTATAAGCGTGAAGCCAAAGAGAGTCAAAGACACTATGAACTCTTCCTACTGGCAGGGTTTTCAACATGGGCCTACATCAGGTGCTCACATATAAGACTGGGACCCAGCAAGAGAGCAGATAGCACCTCCCTCATTGGTGCTGATCTGGAAAGAGGAGCCATTGCCACATGGGAAGGGAGAAAGCCCCACATGTACATTTAAACAAAATCCGAAAGCTGCTTGGAGAGGGCCAGTGTACCGTGGGGCATCTAGGGCTGAGGACAGTGTAAATTCATCTATATCTGGGGCAATGAACATTGGTACTCACCTACACCAGTCCCAGTAGAGAGCTCTTCCTGCTTGCGGAGAGACAGTGAATTAAGTGGTCCTGTGTTATTAATCATGGGCACAAGGCAGAGTTGGCCTGTGCTGGAGAAGATGGATGAGATTGCCCACAAAGCCCAGCTCCTGATGCTGGGCTATCTTAGAGAGGAACTAGAAGTTTTCCATTGTAAATTCTTTAATTGCTATATTTGTATGGTTAAAATGTTATTTGTAGGTTGACTGCAGTAAGTTTTAAACATATGCTTTAAACCCTAGGGCAACAACCAAAAATAACTAAAGAAATAGGAATATGTATAATGAGGCAGTGGTGAGAATAATCTTTCCAACACATGGTGCCAGAATAATTGAGCATCCTTGTGCAAAATAAATGAACACTGGCCCATACCCTGTACAGAACACAAAAGTTAACTGAAAATGGATCAAAGACTTACATGTATAATTTAAGCATATAAAATTTATAGAGAAAAGATAAGAGAAAACCTTGGGCTGAG
Organism: Fukomys damarensis; assembly: GCF_012274545.1. NCBI lineage: Eukaryota > Metazoa > Chordata > Mammalia > Rodentia > Bathyergidae > Fukomys > Fukomys damarensis. The sequence continues at coordinate 42,201,238 of NW_022900944.1, forward strand.
AAAAGATTTCTTAGATGCAACAAGCATGATTCATATTTTAAAAAGTGATAAATTGGACTTCATCAAAATTATTAATTTCTTCTCTTCAGAAGACACCATTAAAATGAATAAGCCACCCATAAACTGTGAGAAAATATTTACAAAATACATATCTGATGAAGGCTTACCATAGAGAATCTACAAAGATCCCTTAAACTCAATAATAAGAAAACAACCTAATAAAAATGTGGGAAATATTTGACTAGATACTTCAGCCAGGAAGACATGCGGATGATAAATGAGGACCTGAAAAGATGGCTAACATCATCAGTCATCAGCCAAGTTCAAGTTAAAACCACAATAGGGCACCACTACCTATCTATTATGACATCTAAAATAATTTTTAACAATCAAACTGGCAGTTTCAAATGCTAAGCATAGGAGTAGCTAAAGTTCTCATCCTTTGCTGGTGGCACTGCACACTTGTACAGTGATTGAGGAAAGTCATTTGGCTCTCTCTTAAAGTTAAAGCCATACTGACACGAGTCAGTAAGTTCATCCCCACATGCAGTTTTACCTAAGAGGAATAAAAATATACTTTACACTAAAATCAGAACACACATATTGATAGTACATTTATTCACAATTGCTAGAGAGTAGAAAACACCCACATGTCATCCCAGTAATTATTGGATGAACAAATTATGGTATATCCATGAGCTGAAATGCAAAATCAGGAATTAAAAAAAAAAAAGCAAACCTTGGGTATATGAAACACTGTGGATGAGTCTCAGGCACATCAGAGTAAGTGGAAGAAGGCAGACTCAAAAGTAGATATACTGTGTGATTCCAATTATGTGTCATCCTAGAAAGAAAAAGCAAATACAGGAATTGGAAATATCGATGGCTTCCCATCATGAGAGTGGAGATTACAAAATGGCTCAGGGAACATTTTTGGATGACAAAAACATTACGTGTCTCGTGTACGGTAGTGTTGGCATGACTGTCCGCATGTCAAAAATTAGAGCACTGATCACAAAATGGTTAATTTTATTACTTATAATTTATGGCTCAACAAGCCTGGCTTTAAGAAGGGGAAAAAAAGCTGCAGTTTTATGATTAGAAAAGAGGGATCTAGAGACAATTGAGGAGATTTATTGTTCCCTGGGCTTTAGAAGAAGGGTAAACAGGCTTCATGTCAATTATACACGAATTCATAAGTTCTGTTGAAAGAAATCTCTAAACATTGTATTTTTAATTTTCATTAAAAAACCTCAGATTCTTAATTCCTGATGTTGGGTGGGAAGATTACCACCAGAGGTGAAGACAGTTTTATTCAACTTGGCTGTCACTGTCTACACCTTCTTTGTAGAATCCTTGAATATTGTCCTCCAGAATTACTAAGCTCCATGGAACACAGTTTGAAAACTATAAAGACCTATTGGAGAATCTCTGAGGGTGTTTTTCATAGGGTTCTGGTCCTTAGATGCTCTTTGTAGACAGTGACCTTCTTCTATAGTCCTGACTAATAATAATAACTCTCCCTATTCACTCTTGGCTTGAACACTCAAAATACACACTAACATTTAAGAGCTCTGAAAAGACTGCAGGAAAGAAATCTGTAACCTACCCTTCACCTCACTCATTTGACTTTGCTGCATACGATCTATTAAATTGCAGGCTAACCTCTTTGTACAAAAGACTGGGGTAGCATTCTGGAACATCTACTGTATATTCAGACCTGTTTTAGCAGCTTTTGATTTATTTTTCCATTTTACAACGTGTTTGAGGGTAGAAGTATTTAGTTTTAGAAGAAATTGAGACGTGGAGACACCAAGCATAAGATGTCCAAGCCTCTACAACCAGAGCTTGTTTGTTTCCATTATATAATCTTCGAGGCTTGAGAAAGACAGGCTGAGCACAGCAAATGTTGGGCAGCTCTCTCCACGGCACAGCTCCTCCTGGTCCCTGCGTGTCCATGGTAAATCTCATTTATCACTGAACTAATGTGTTAGACATCATTTGGCTGAAAAAAAATAACAACTCATTGATCTAGAAAATGCAAAGAATTATAGAGAAACATAGAAAATATAAAGAATTAAGAAACAGCTCATGAACATATGGACAGAGCAGCCACCTAGGTCTCAAGGGAATTTGGAAGCAGGGATAGAAAGAAAGTTTTCAAGATCCCAAATCGTCTCTCTTCTCATTCCCTCTCCATTTCTTTCTGTGACCTCTTCTCTTCTCTCAGGGGTTAGCTCCAGGTTTCCTTTCTCTCCTTTTCCCAGTATCATCAAGGAAAGGAGTAAACATGGCCTTCCCAAATCCTTATGTGTTCTCACAAGGGCCCTCACCCACAGTCACATGACTTCCTTTTCTATGTTCTAGATGAGATTGGGGCTGGTCCACTAGACTAGGCTGAGGAGAGTGAATTTTGATTGACTGGTCTTGGGAGGAACTGACCTGGTTTGCAAGTGTTGAACACTCCCTGGACTGTAGACCAGTACAGGTTCAGGGAGGAAAAAAGACAAACACATATGGCCTTTTATTGAGTTCCAATCAGCAAGTCCAAAATGCTCCAATATCCAAAGCTTTTTGAGTGCTAGCAAGTTGCCACAAGTGGGCAGTTCCATACCTAGAAACTTCGCCTCATACATAAAACTGTTGAAATCATATGTCTAAGCTGTCGGTGAGACATAAATAAGTTTACATCTTTGACGTGAGTCTCATCTCCAAGATCATACCCAAAATCTGAAAAGAAAAGGGAAAATCCAGAAACATCTGGCCCCAAGCATTTTCAATAAGGGACACTCAACCGGTATTTCCAGAATTGCTCCAAGACAATTAAGAATTACCTGGGATGCTGGTGGTGCATGCAAGCCTCTGCAATCCCAAAGCGGACTTGCTGAATCACACGATTTCTATGGCGGTACACAAACTTGGCTGCACACGGAAGTCACCTGGGGAGCTTCAAAACTACTGATGCCTGGATCCACAGCCCGAGTTTCTGGTGAAATTGGTCTCAAAGACAGCTTGGTCATCAGGAGTTTCAAAGGCTCCCCAGGTGAACATGATGGGCAACCCAAACTGAGACATACAGGAGGGACTTGGGAAACCATGTGTTTAGTAAGCATGTCAGGTGATCATCAAGGTCTGATGAGTTTGGAAACCTCCAAGGACTCGCCTATTCTGTGAGGACAATGAGCACAAGCACGCTGATGAGTTATTTAAGAAGAGAGTGTGGGAGAGAAGCTGGAAGCAGCCTAGAGATCTCCCGAAACCAAGCTCACTTAGTAGTAATCTGTACAGTTTCAAGGAAATGGAGTTTCAAGTAGTGAGTTGAAAAGAGAAACACCCAGAAGCTTGAAAACATCTTTTCCTTCCTTTCTTCCTTCCTCCCTCCATTCCTTCCTTCCTTTTTTCTTTTCTTTTTCTTCCTGCCTTCCTTCTTTCCTATTACTCCCTTATGCGGCCATCCCCTTCTCCTCTCCCAGATCTCATGGCGGTCTTTTACATAGTATGGAGCACTTTGGTAAGAGCCCAAGTACTCAGGGATGAGTGACAAAGGCATGCTGGAATCCTATGCTTAAAATGCCTTGGCTTGCTTAAATTCTTTGGGAAAGAATTAAAACAAAATAAACAGGATATAGTATATTTGCATTCTGGCCCTTTTCATCATACTTATTCTTTGTCAGAGAAAGCTCGCATTAAATGGCAGCAAAATCCATTGAAATCCTGATTTAGAAACACTTAGCTACCCTTGTCAACAATGAGTCCCATGATATTTTTAGTATCTCATCAGAATTTTAAAAAATAAACAAACAAACAAGCAAGCAAAATCGCTACACAATGGGGCAATCTTTGAGAGGGAAAATTACAGCTTGCTGACCACATTTTATGGGTAGATTTCTAGCCATTAGCAATTGGCTGCCAGAATGCATGAATTCCAGTCACCTCTAGGCAAAGAGAAGATGACTGGATTTAGGAGGCCATGTTTCACCCCAAATCTTGAAAGCAGCAGGGCTCCACCCTATGTCCCTGCTCTCCTTTCCCTGGAAGGGACCAAATAAACTCTCCAGTGCTACCAGTAAGGCTGTTCCCACCTCAGTATGTGCTGTCTGTGCTGAAATCCTGTTTGGTGATACTGCTTTCATCGTGGGGGAAATGTGGAAAATAAGAAGCTTTTCCAAATCAAGCTTCTCTTTGCCAGATAACTCCCGAGCACTTGGTTTTACTTCAGATGCATGCAACTTAATCCTCCCCACCACCATCACCCTGATCCACACATCAACAATTTCACTGGCTGCCAAACTACTCTTCATCAAGAGGATAGCATTGCTGGATGAGAGCTGGGTAGCCTGGAAAGAGGATGTGGGAGGAAAGTCATACCTGGGGTGACCCTCATGCTACTAGGTCCCTTGCAGAACTTGAGTCTCTCTAAACCTCCAGGTGCCCTGGGAGCTGTGATTCTGCCCTGTATTTTACAGATATGGAAACAGAATCTTGGAGGGCTTTCATCTTAAGGCTGGGAAGAGGCATTCACCAGCAGGAGATAGGTAATCCAAGTGATGAGTTTTATCCGCATTTACAGGAAAATAGTTGGACTTTGCTTTCACATTTGTGTGATTTGGTGCGGAGGAAAAAAGACAGACAAAAATAGCCTTTTATTGAGCTCCAGTCAGACCTCTTACACCTTTGTTGTCTGGAACAGCTTGGGATGAGGCACCTAGAAGACTTGTTTTACTGTTGAGTTTTGCCTTTCCTTCACCCTAAGTAACTTAACAGGACTTCATGCCCCTCCCACCGCATGCCTTGGCAGGACCAGCAGGTATGAAAGCTTGTGGCAGCTCAAGGATAAGGCTGGATGGCTGGCCTGCACAACATCAAGTGTCTTCCTACTCCTTGAAGTCTGTGCTTCCCTGTGGTGCCCAGTTCAGCAAACCTTGCCTTGGGTTCTGAGAGGATGCTCTGTTTCCAGGAAGAAGCTGAAAGATCTCCTTACAGAAATTCAGGGCAGAGTTTGTTGGAGGGAATGTTTCTGATGTCCACTGGTTTTTCTTTGAATCTCAGGGGAGTTCTCTTATCCAAAACCCACCATGCTGGCCACGATTTTAGGTTTAAACTCTGGAGCCATATCTTATGGAGTTCTGTGAACAAAGATATTTAAACACCAAAGAGCAAGATCTTCCACCAAATTGTTAGAAATTCTAACCTTCTTCACCAGTCGTTCTTTCCTGTCCTGGAAATATCCTCCAAAAGTTTCTTTAAAAGGAAACCATTTTGTGCTGAGGCAGGTACAGTATGGGTATTTTTAAATTTCCACTGAAGTATGTTCCTCAAAGTTTCACTGTGTATGCATAAGTGTCTATTTACATACATATGTATATGAGTGCATATATTAATTATATGGATGAGCCCATATGTTTATGATATTCATTTACTTATGAATAAATGAATTCAACCTGTTTTTCTACATATGTAAAGTTAAGACATGATCATTTGCAAAGTGAAATTCACCATGATGAATAGAATTTCAGCACCATGTGAACATGGCAAATACCTTGAGCTGCTTCATTTCTTTCCTGCTGTCTCTTTCCCAGTCTTCTCTCCCCAGCCAGCTCCTCCATCTCCCCTCCCACCCCTTTCCTGATTCGGTCAGCCCACACTGACTTGAAGAACCCGTTTCTCTCCTTGCCTGCACTCTAATGCCATAAACTTAAAACAAAACACATGGCCCAGCACTGGGTGCTGTCTTCAGTTTCCCATTTCCCTCTTCTGATGCTTTCTTGTTGGTTTTGGATCCTGCCCTCCAAACCCCAAGAGCACACTTTCTAGGTATGGAGCAAATAAGGGTGTTTTTCCCCCCACTCAGCGGAATCTTGCTGACTGCGTGGGTTGCACCAACTCAGTGGTGCAAGATTTGATTGGGAGCAGCTGACAAGCCCCAGCCATCTGGTGAGTGCACTCACCAAAGAGCCTGTCCCTTGTGGTTGCTTAAGAAAAACATTTATAGTCTTTGGGTCACAACTGCTTCTCCTTTGTTCTCCGAAATGCTGGAAATGCTGAATGTAGGCTTGCTTTCCCCCTGTGGGCCTGGGATAAGGGAACTGCAGAGAGGCCTGCCCCCTCCGGGGAGAGACCCCAGGCCTGTGTAGTGCTGTGTCCTCCAGATGCGAACATCACCCTCCTCGATCCTTCCTTTGAGCTCCTGGGCACTTCTGATCCCCTTCCTGTGTTTCACGGTTTATCTCTGTTCTTCTCATAGATTGGAGCTGCAGTGTTCAGGGACAGTGGAATCACCTCCCTGTTCTTCAGGTTACTGTAAGCTTCCTGGAGACAGACACCTGCTCTAATCGTGTAGCCGGAAATGGGACAACCATCCAGTAAAGTACTCAGGAGGGGTCAGGGAATGAGTGAGCGTTGTCTCCCTCCTAGCCCCTCTAACCCAGTTAGGAATGGGACTCTGAGGGCAAAAGAGACACTGAGAGAATATTGATCCTAGAAGCCATAGATTCCCTGACTTGGCCCTAAGAAGGACTCATTCTTTGGAAAGGGCCCAGTCTTCTCTGGGGATGTCCAGTATGAAAGGCCCGCTAAGGCTATCAATAAATAGTTCTACTGGCTCAGGGGCTCCAGGGTACAATGTGGCCAGTCCCCAGTGGGGACACATGCAGAAACACCCCTCCTGCGTATTCTTTGGGACCTGGATATGGCGCTGGGAGTTTGGCATGTAGTCAGGAAGGCATGCTTCTGTGTGCTCTGCATTTCAATTTTTATTTAAAGTTTATTTCTATAAACAAGTCTTAAGAAGAGTTTTCGATTTACAGAAAAATTGAGCAAATAGTAGAGTTCCCACGTTACCTTACTCCTACTTCCTGCATTCAATTTCTCTTATTAGCCACTTGCGATGGAATGACTCATTTGTTAAAATCAATGAACCAACGTCAATACATTATTATTAACTAAAGTCCATAATTTATTCAGATTCACTTAGATGTTTTACCTAATGTCCTACTTCTGTTCCAGGATCCTATCCAGGATACCACATTACATTTAGTCTTTATGACTCCTTAGGCTCCTGCTATCTGTGACCGGTTCTCAGACCTTTCTTGATTTTGATGACATTGATAATTTCGAAAAGTGCACGTCCTCCTGGGTAAGGTAACATCTCTGAGCTAAGGGAAGAGTAGGAGAAATAGAGTTGAAGGCCCAAAGATTCAGGTTTCTATTTTCTCCTGTTGCCATTTGATCTTCAGGTGGTTAGTCATGGAATCAGAAACCTCTCCTGAATGAGTTTTCCATGTGCTCTTCCTTTTCATCTCTGCCCTGGGCCACGTCACAGAGCATTCATAGGCTCCACCTTGGAGGTTGCTTTATTTTATTTCCTTCTGGTGAGTGAATCAAGGGAACCTTGCTAGAGGGCACTCATCTCTTTCCTCTCCTGCCCAATGAGTTGTTGGTCAGCCCTCAATGAGGCCAGCAACCCTACAGAGAGAATGTGCTACTTTCTTTCAAGGACCTGGTTTGGGGACCGAGACCACTGAGCATGGAGCTAAGTCTGTGCATCCTGCAATGAAAAGAACCACTACCACCACCACCACACCACCACCACCAACAACAAACCCTGAGATTGGCTTATAAACTTCTACCCCTCTTTCCTGGCTTGTGGAGTTATCTTACTGACTTATTTCAATTTTATCAAACTCTATGGAAGGGGAAAAGATATCATAACTTTCTTTCAGTTGCTGAAAAGTGTGCTGCAGACTTTCTCTTAGCCAAAGAAAAGTATCCCAAGCAATGGACTGAAAGCACAAAATGCAAATGTTTCAGCCGTGGGCTAAAAAAGAATGAATACTGAGGATTAGAGCCATAGTAAGACAAAATTTCCACTCAGGGACCCCAAGAAATAGGAATCCTTTTTCTTTCTGCCAGATCTCAATGTGGCTTGGGTTGTAAATGCTAACTGGTTTTGACTGGACTTCCGAGCAGCCTTGCAATCCTGGACAGGAACTCCTCAAACTTTTATTTCACCCAATTGCAGGCAGGAAAATGAAGGTCCGGTCACTCGGTGCTTAATCAGCAGGAGAAGTCAAGCCTTTTATTCTTTGTATACTGCAGTCAACAGAAAGTTATTGCTTAATTAACCCCTCTGAATAAATACCTGAAGTATACCCTAAGGCTTCATGTTGAAGAAGGCTCTGCTCTTCAAGAGGAAAAGAAGAGAGAGAGAGAGAGAGAGAGAGAGAGAGAGAGAGAGAAAGGGAGAGGGAGGGAGAGAGAGGAGAAACATGCTGAACTAATGGGAAAAAATTCCGGTAGAAGGCAAAGCAATTAGGATTAGCGAATTCCATTTCATTTAAAGTTTCAAGATATAGAAGCCATTTATCTCACAAATTAATAATGGGAGCGACTTTCCTAATATAGTCATGAGTACTTATATTTTATTAGTGGAAATCCAAACTGAGTAATTTAATGATAGACAAGCTT
>NW_022900944.1:42209744-42234694 GCF_012274545.1 Fukomys damarensis
TATATATATATATAATTTTTGTTAGGCTTTTTAAAAAAATGTCATCACACTCAGATAGTTATAGATTTATACATCTCTTCTAAATTAGTCCCTATTGCAGTTTGGACTGGTACATTTAGTGTTATGGCTCTGCAGAAAATCAATATTTTTTAGTGTTGTCTCTCATGTTAAAGAGCTTCATCATCTGGCTAATTGTACCACCATGAGAGACGTGGTTCTTGTTTCACAGGTATTAAATTTGCTATAGATTGTAAATGAGGACCACTGGAGCCTGATGGATGGGATATACCGGAGCAGGTCCATGAAGCAGAATGAGGGCCACAGACTAATCTATCTCTCCAAATTCAGAGCAACTAAGAGGGAAGTCCTGACAGTGTTTGATCACAATGTCACGACCACATTAACTGGGATTCAAGTTTTCACACAGCCTCTAGGGTTTTGTGTGGGACCCAAGGTAGGTAAGGAGGCCCTGAGAACACACCCTGACCTTCTTTCTTCCTTAGCAGAAGGACTCACTTATCACTTTGTAGATGCTGATGGAGTCTTCCTCTCCACCAGGCACTGGGTACCCGATGCCACCTTATCCTCAAGCCAATGGGGAGCAACTAGAGCGGCCCTGGCTTGGTCCTTCGTGGCTGGCGTTCACCCTTTTACTCCTTCCTAGAGAATGCAAGGCTCCACAGCTCAGAGGACAGTGGCAACTAGCGGACTTCACAGGCTTTGAAAACAGTTAAGATTTCAGAAAAAGGCAGGCTGGTCCCCAAGTCCCACCAGCCATGACCTCACACAGCTCTGAGCTTCAGTTTTCACAAGCAACAAAACAGGGAATGAAGCATTTCATACAAGGGCTCATTATCACGTCCCACATAAAACTCAGGGTACGTGATGAACAGGTAACAGTGCTCACAGTCTTTCCCATCCCTACCAGGCTGGGAAGCTTTCCACATCATTGTTGTTGTTGTTTGAGGCAGGGTCTCCCTTTGTAGTGCAGGCTAACCCTGAACTCACTATGTAGCTCATGCTGGCTTTGAATTCATGGAGATCCTCCTGCCTCAGCCTCCCAAGCGCTGGGATTACAGGGGTAAACCACCACGCCTAGCTAGCTTCCCACATCAGCAATACCACCAGTAAATACCACATCAGGCACCCTGCACAGATGTCTCTAATTTCAAAAATCCTTAGAGAAAAATATGATCTAGTCATTTTAGATATGAAGAAAAAAGTTTCCATCTTTTTTTTTCAGCTTTAATTGAGTTTATTGATACATTGTAGGGATACAGTACAGTTACATTCATTGTTGGGATCTTGTACCTCTGCATGATATCTTGGTTCTTATCTAGTCATTTTAGATATGAAGAAAAAAGTTTCCATCTTTTTTTTTCAGCTTTAATTGAGTTTATTGATACATTGTAGGGATACAGTACAGTTACATTCATTGTTGGGATCTTGTACCTCTGCATGATAAGTCTTGGTTCTCATTTTTTCCCCTTGTCCCTGCCTCCCTTCACCCCCTCCTCCCCTCCCCATCTACAACCACTTTATTTTCATCTTTTTATTATCTCACATTTTTTTCTTTTCCCTTTCCATCTTTTTATATGATCCATTACTAATACCAGTATTACAACTAGTAAACATATATCGACTATGACTGTTTTTCAGGGACTTGATATTTTTATCTCATTTATTCATTTATTCATTCACAAATATTTCCCTAGTGCCAGGTATCCATAGTGGTCTATTCAGTGCATAGTGGCAAACAGGAGAGAAATCCCAGTCCCATTCAGGAGATACAATGGCAACCAGTCCACGAGGTTGACACAGTCACTAGCTTAGTTCAGGAGCCGAGATGTGGCTAGTCAGTGGGGAAGACTGGATTCAAATCCAGATGGTCCACATTTAACCATCACACCTATTGCCTAAACATTGCTTGGCCTCGGGGAATTGAGAGAGTGGGGTGGGGTGGCTAAGGTGACTTGTCTTCGTCCAAGATCAGGAGCTACGCAGGCACAGGTGGTCAGTGGGATTTCAGGGTGTTCCTCATCATCCTCTGGATGCAGCCTCTCAGAGGAGGGGACCCATGCTCCGAGCCAGCAGCTCTGGCCTTTTTGTTTACACGAATAACACATCCCCCACTTTCTCCATGCCTGCCTCAAACAAGTGGAGGTGGGCATCAGTGACACTGAAGGAGTCCTGAAGAGTAAAATGAGACTGGAGGGAAAACATGTGTGGAAACAACAGCAACAACCAAAAACCCACCATGATACTCATTTAAGATACTATTAACTTCAGCTAATAGTGGGACGATTTTACTGCGTGGAAAGAAGTTGAGATATATATTTTTATTTGCTGGTTGCACTATTTTGAAGCCACTCTTGATTTTTTTTCCCCACTAATTATTGATGACAAATAAAGGAGACTTGCCCACTGAAATAGCAAAAGGACCTTGAAGCTGCCTGGGCGTGACAGTTGAGGGTAAATTTGGTTCACCTTTGCCTATTTCTGTGGGCAGCAACAGCTCTACTGATGAACATCTACCTGGAAACGTTTTAGCAGACAGAGTCCACCACTGCCTGATCGAGAAGGCGTCCTGTGTGGAGTGTCTCTGGCAACTGTGGGATAGAATAAAATGCATTGTCCAACCATACACAGCTGCACAAAGATCCAGTGTGCAATAATAGAACGGGCATGTTTTTCATCTTCAAAATGCCTGCAAGAGGAATTACCTTTCAAAGATTACATTTGCAAAGTGGGAACAGATGAATTCAATTGTCAATTGTTCAAACATAGGTACATGTTATTGAGAGGTCACAACCTGGGAGGCTGCTAATGTGGGAAGATAAATCCCTCCTTGTAAAATGAATATGAGTAGCAATCTGCACCAATACATTTAATTTCACCAATCCTTATGAATCTCCTGAGCTTGAATGCAGCCCTAACTTCCAGTTACCTCCCTCAGAGTGGAAGGTCCAGGAGTATCCTAAAAAAATCCCTCTTTATTATCTGAAACTGCTTTGCTCCCTTCTAGAGAACTGTATCATTGACATTAAACAGAACTAGTTAGCAGGGGTTTTAAGAAAATTAAAAGGGCAACCAAGTCTAGACATCCCAAAATAAGTGGATGGGATACGTGTGCTTGGTCCAGTTATTTCAGCTGGCCACCTCCTTAATGGACAATTTGGATCACCACACAGTCAATCGCTTAATTGCATCTGTGTTGGCCATTAAAACAAATTGAATGTGCTATGGCCAATTTGATCATGTCATATAGAAAAGGCCTGTAGGGCCCATCAAGAAGCAGAATTTCAGCCGTGATTCGATTATAGCTGATCAATGGAGACAGCCTATATGGGGAATCCAAGAGCCAAAGTAGATCATGTAGGAGACCCCAGCCTTGTCTGTTGACCGCATTATTAAGATCAACTGTCAGCAACAACGGAGTTAGCCAGGTGGTTGGCAAAGCATCACCTTCCTCTGTCCTAGGGAGAGAAAAGTCAGTGCCTCATGACTTTTCCTAAAATATCCAGTCAGCAAACCAACAAGTTATCTTTTCCACTTTGAGTCCTGAGTAATTTGAGAAGGAGAAAAAAATTCAGACTGTCCACCAGCTTTGACCTCTAATGTTGATATAAAAATAGGCCTCGTGCTGCATCCATTGTGATTAATGCTGGGTAAAGGTAATTTAAGCAGGGCCTAATTTTCCTATTTTCCCCAGCCTCATCTCCATGTACTTTCCCTTTCTCTGTACCTCTGCTTATCTGAGAGGTCTCAGGATCATCACTGGGGTCCCCACTTCTACTGGAAGTCACCTTGTTCTGAAGTCACCTTGTCTGAAGTCACCTTACTCTTGAGGATCTTTGTGAAGTTCAACAAGGGCAGGGAACCTTCATAAGGGAATTTCTGGATTATACATTATGTATCCCAGGCAAGGAGAAATTCTCACAGGCAATATTTACTGAACATTTGATGTTCAGTTAGTGCTACCCTCGGCATTTTAAGTACAGTGTCTCATTTAATCTTAATCTAACCTTAAGAGGTGAGTGCTGGTATCTCTGTTATATGGGTGAGGAAATGGACACAGTGGGTTTAAGAAAGTGTATTAATATCACCTCAAGATGAAGGGGAAGACCCAAGGACAAAGGAACTTTAGTGAACAGGAGAGTGGGGAGAGCAATTTTGAATGTGCTGGGGATTGGTCCAACTATCTGTTCAGGAGAAGAAAAGAACAGGTCTGTGATGCTGTACCCACGGGCTAGGTGGAGTAAACCAGTACAAGGCCCATGGGACCTGGTGAGGAGCGCTTCTAGGAGATGAATAAGGCCCTTGAGACAGACATCAAGGTTCAAGAATAGAGGGCATTTAACCTTTTTAAGGTTTATTCTGAGGAGACATCACACAGAGAACAATTCATGGAGGACAGTCTAAGAATGCAGGCCGCTCTAATTTAATGGCAGTAAGAAAACACAGGTTGCAAGGCAAATAAAAGACGATATAGTACGTTGGGATTCCAACAAAGTATCAGAAAATAAAGAGTGGTACTTGGCAGAGACATGGGGCTTTTACTAAAGTGTTTGAATTCAAAGGGGGCAGGTGAGATGGGCCTGCAGTTGGAGAATCGGATTTGGGAAGACGATTAAGAAGAAATGGAGATGGAAAGATGGTGACACAAGGAGAAGGAGGTGGTTAGGGATCAATGGGACCCAAGGAATGGCAGGAGAATGGAAGCTGAACAAAGGGTAGTGAGTGGGAATGTGACTTCCTAGTTCCAAGGAAGTGTAATGACTTCTACCATTTCCTCCTTCACCACCACCGTCATCTCCAAGTCACTGCCACCATCAGTGTCACTGCTGCCAATACCACTGTTCTCATCACTACCTCCGTCATCACCACTGCTAAATCACCACACTCACGGCACCATTATGACCACCATGCTGCCACCACCACCACATGCAGCGCCACTCCCACCAGCACTTTTGCCACCACCACAGCAGGAACAACATGGACTTCCAAAATCCTGAGCTCCTTCTAGAGACCAGACATCCTGCACCGAGTGTGTTTGTTTAACCCACGTAGCAAATTTTCACTTTCTTGGCAGCTAAGGAAAAGACAGCTTGAAGAGTTCCATACAGTTTCTGAAGGAGGCACAGTAGAGTTAGACTCTGTACCATTAATGTTAGCTACTACAGAGAAGGCAAAGATGAAAGAAAACAATTGGGTAGATCTAAAGAACTAAATAAAAATATAAGTTTTCACCATTTCAGCTCCATCTTTGAGTCTGATCAGTCTCTGGAATTTCATCCAAGAACGCTTTCCAATTGTACCGCTTTTCACTATTACACAGCTTTTGCTTCCTGGGGGCAAGTCTGCCAGTACCTGGTAGCTCGATGGTCAGTGTAGTGAGCTTGAATTCAGTCCACTCCTAAGCATGGCCTAATCTGCCTTTGAGGAGAGCACTTTTTCCTCCTCCCAGAGAGAAGCCAGCTGTATCAGGAATCAGGCTCAGTGGAGCTGTAGAGACGATATGAGCTTTGTTCAGTTTTTTACAGGTCAATTGACAAACAAAAATGTGTACATTTATGGTGTATTATGTGCTTTTTATATACATATATATTATAATAGGACTACTGCTGTCAAGCTAATCAAGATATTCATCACCTCAAATATTTAAAATCTACTGTCTTGGCAAATTACAAGTAAAAGATACATTATTATTAATTGTATTCATCACTATGCATTATTTATCTTGTGTAGCTGAAATCTTGTTCCCTCTGAGCAGTATCTTTCCATTCCCTGAACCCCTTTACCAACTCTTGCAACCACCATCCTGCTTTTCTTGTCTGAGCTTAGCTTTTTAACATTCTATACAAGTAAGGTTGTACAGTACAGGTTTTTCTGTTCCTTGCTTGTTGCACTTAGCATGATGTCCTCTAGGTTCATCCATGTTGCTGCAAATGATTGACTGGGACCAAATAGTATCTGTGTGTATGCGCATGTGTGTGTGTGTGTGTGTGTGTGTGTGTGTGTGTAAAAATACAAATTCTTCCAATCCATGAACATGGGCTATCTTTCCACTTGTATCTCCAAATTTTCCCATTGATGTTTTATAGTTTTCAATGCTCAGAGCCTCCTTCTTCTTAGTTATGTTTATTCCTCATATTTTTATGCTTTTGTAAATAGGATTTTCTTACTTTGAGGGGTTAGCTCATTGTTAGTGTACAGAAACGCTATTGACATTTATTTGTTGGTTTTGAACTTTCAACTTCACTTCATTCTCATGTTATGTTCTAACAGTGTAGTGGTGGGACGTTGGGGTGTTCTATAAATAAGATTATGTTGTCGATAAACAAATACAATTTCATCAGTTATTTTATTTATTTTCTCTTGCCTATCTAACTAGGAGTATAATTACAGTACTATAATGAATGGAATCATTGAATGTGGGCATCTTTACATTTTTTTCTGATTTCAGAGGAAAATATTTCAACTTTCTCCACTGTGCACACTGTTAACTCTGTTTGTCTTATATGCCCTTTATTATGCCAAGGTATATTTCCTTTATACCTAATTTGATGAGGGTTTTATCATGAAAGGAGAAGATATCTCAAAGACTGCCCTTTCTGTGGGTTTCTCACTCCTCTCAGGATGCAGTTTAAGTGCTCAGTGAAGACTAATGAGTGAATTATATATAGCTTGGCATATTGTTCTGAAGACTAAAATTCAGCAATCAAGATAGCCTCAGCGATCTGTTCATTGTCACCTGCTTCACTACTTAGAATTCATCACCTTCTCCATGTGTGGAAAGAGGAAGCCTCTTCGTCATTTCTAGCTGCATGCTAGACTTCTACATCCATAGAATCTGGCTTGGAGACATGGTGAGCTTTGAGACCACTTGACAGAAATAGAAGCTAATGAAGAGAATATTTTGCTCAGAATTTTAAGTGAGAAAACTGAGTTCCAAGAATTTGGCATGCACATACCTAACTAGGGGTGAACTTTTGAAACAAGATCTAAGTCAAACACCTGGTAGAACTAATAGATATATATCTCTTAATGTTTAGGAGTTGATCAGCCTTAAGTTGGAGAAGCTCTGGGGAGAAGAGAAAATAAAGAAACAAACAGGCCCTCGAGCAGTTTTCCTATAAGATGGTTTAAAAAGCCACAGTTTGTAACTGAGAAAATTATAAAAGGACTATACAGTTCATAATCAAAGGTGCTACAAACTACTGCCAATGCAGGTTCTGGTAGTAAATTTAAAGTTAGTCAGATTCACCAACAATCAATTTATGTTCAACTTTTGGCAAGGCAATTTCTACAGAGAATGAAAAACACCTGTTAATACCACTACCTGTGGGAAACACATTGCCAGGATTTTTACCCACAATATTTTTTGGGGCTCAAAAGGTTAAAATATTGGAATACTTCACTTCAAGATGATTCTGGTGACCTTTTTAAGAGTAAGGCTGCAATTATGGCTTTAGTCGTACATTTGTGTGTTGTTTCCTTGTCGAGAGGGAAAATTTCAGGAAGAATCTGAAGCTAATGGCTTCAGAAGATCTGGATCCTTTGAGAGGGTTTTCTCCTTCTCCAAATCAAGAAGTGACCAGGCTGTGGGTCTTTCTTTCATAATTCAGAAAATAAAGGACAATACTAATCTACTAACCTTTGGGGAAGATAATACAGCTGGTGAAAAGACAAAGATTAGAGTCAGAAGCCCTGTATTTGAGGCCTGTGCTCTGTCACTTGTCAGCTAGTTCACCATAGACACATTCCTCAATTTAAAGCCTTAGTTTTCTCATCTGTATGTAACATAGGGCTGGTAGTATTTGACACCATTGAGGTAAATAAGATAATGTACAAATGTCTAGAGGTTACATAAAAATCAAATGTAGTGCATGGCATAAAATAACTGCTCAATAAAGTGACATAAAACAGACACTCGAGAAACATGCAGAGAATGTGAAAATTTGAATATCCACACAAAATGGCTCAAGTAAGAAACCAGACATTCCACATGCAATAAGGAATAGACTTTATTTAAGTGAATTTTAAGACTCCAAAGAACTCACCACCCCTCTAAAACCTTTTTGTCTTTGGAGAGCCCCCAGTGGAGTTTTCATGAGGACAAAATTGTTTTCATTTTTTAAACCTGCCACCTGGAAATGGTAAGGCTAGGGGAGGACTGGCTGCTCCGCAGCAGGATTTTTCTAGTCAAATGGGATGAGGAGGCACCTTATCAACATGACCCATATAGGTGCTTAGATAATGTCCTCTTCCTTGAGAAAAGGGCAAGTAGACATCTCAAGGCTGGATCCCCCAGGTCTGGCTAAATGACAACTAACCCAGAGCATTCAAACTGGCTAGACTGGCTCTGGAGAAATAGGTCAACCCAAGAAGGGTACTGCTCAGGATCAGTCTGGACACAGAAGTTGGCTCTACTGGCTCCTGATCTCCTTCCAGATTAGTCATTCTGAATTCACGCAGGCATTCTGTCTGTCTGCTTGTCTGTCTACTTTGTACAACTGTGGCAGGTCACCAGGGCCCCTGATAGGGACTTACCTGTTAGGGGAGTGTCTTAGTCACTTTGCTGTCACTGGGACAAAATACTTGACACCTGCAACTCAAGGGAAGAGAGGCTTATTTTGGCTCACAGTTTTAGTCTATGGTCAGCTGGCTCCGAGGCAGGAATGGTATGTGGAAGGCTGTGGAGGTGGATAAGCTGCTCATGTCATGGTGGCCAGGAAGCAGAAGAGTTTTAGGAGAAACCAAGGAAAAGAATACACCCTTCTAGGTAATGCCTCCGTGACCCATCTGCATCTTTCCTCCTAGATGCATCCACTGATGTGTGGAGTTCCTCCATGGTCCAATTGTTTTTGACACACTCAAGAGTTTTGGAGGGCATTTTAGATCCAAATCACAACAGTGAGTCTCTTCTGCAGAAGTGCATGGCTCGCTTCTCTCCAACTCACAGCTTCTATCCCCAAACACCCATCAAATGTTGCTTGAAACAAGCCTATTCTAAGGAAAGGTCTCCTATTACCTCCTTCGCAGTTGATTTCATTTCTGTTCTCAGTACCTTGTCCTTAAATTGGAGAAGTCAACGTCGTGGGATTTGTATGAGAATTCAGCCAAATAATTTTGTGAAGGGCTTGTCTGAGTTAATAGATTCCAATGAATTTGACAATGACGATAATGCCTAGAAAATGATCAGCAAATAATACCTATTACCTAGCACCTTGAATGATTTATTCTGTGGTCCTAATTATCACTCCATGTGATTTGTACCCAGTCATTTTGTACCTCTATAGAGCAAGGTTTTCATTGTATACATTTGTGTCTCAAGCTCACAATATGTGTTCACAATATTTGCTTATCATTTTATAATTATATCTGGGTTTCAATAGCAGCATTCGTTTCCTGTTCTTGTAGATATCATGTGCCCAGTATCAACAACGATAGCTAACAAAGGCTGAATACTTGCTATGCAATGATTCATTTAATCACCACAGCAATTCTCTGAATTGGCTATTATTTTATCATTAATTTACAGAAGGTAAATTCAGGCTCCAGGTCATATCATGAGTAAATGATGGTTTATACTCCAGCATTTGGCTTCAGAGTTTACTTTCTTAACCGCAGCATTGTCTTTGTACTATCACTGCAGAGTGTTCAAACCTTTTCAAGACCTGGTCTCCCCCTAACGTTCCTTGCCTGCCAGCTCACCTCTTCCCTTTTCTCTTTGTTACTGTTATGTAGAACCATTAGCAGTCCTGTGGAAGTGTTTCTCCTGTTCACTCCTTGATGGGTTTTCCAGAGAACATACAGTTTGCCTAACGAGAACTGAGTTTCAGATAAAACATGAATGATCCTTTAGTATAAGTCATGTTCCAACTATTGCATGGGATATATTTATACTGAAACAAGCATGCCCATTATCTGAAATTAAATATAATGCCCATCTTATATTTCATTTGCTAAATGAAAACCAGGCAAACCTATGTTTCTAGTCCACTCAAAGTCCTCCTTCTGCTTTGAATTTTTCAGTGCCTTCTCCACTGGGTGCTCTCCTGCTCATCCTCCAAAGTCTCATGTGGAGATCATCTTGCTGGTGAAGACAGCCCCAGTGTGTCTCTACACTGTAAAATTCATCATTAGCATCTCCAGTATCATCTTCTTCACACCCTGAAGGCTAAGCTCGCCCAGGTGGGAACCATGGCTGACTCATCTGTGACTTGGCAGCACCTGGTAGAACATGTGGTTTAGAGAAGGCTCTTGGGAAGTTGGTGGCAAATGGAGCTTTGGAGGATGCTCCCTGGTGCATCCCTGCTCTGCCACACAGTTACCTTCTGTCTCTAGAATTCTTTAAAATGTGCTGGAAATCCCACTCAGTGCTCTGTCTCTCACTTTGAATAAAAGCTATCCAGCCCACCTGAGTGTGGGAACCATGGTAATGTTTTATGGGTCTCCTACCTCATTTGGCTGCAAATGTACACAAATGGGTGTCTTGGAATGAAAGTGTGTCCTCTCACGGTCCCAGAGGAAGTCCAGACTTAATGTATCCATAGGGCCCACTGTCTTTCAAGGTACTGGAGAACAATCTATCCCACGCCTTCTTCTCAGGTTCTAGTGGTTGCCAATATTACTTGGTTTTGCTTCGTTTGTGGAAGCATCACTCCAGTCTCTGCCTCCATGGTCACACAGTGTGCAAGTTTACAGCATCTACTTCCGTCTGTAAGTGCATCTTCAGCTGACCTTTCCCTCTCTGCGTATGTCTCTGCTCCTTCTTCTACAAGGACACCCACCGTGTCAGATTAAGGGCTCACCTATTCCAGTATGATCTTATTTTAACTTGCACTTTAAATACACCTGTAAAGACCTTACTTGCACATAAGGCCTTGTTCACAGACACCAAGGGTTAGGACTTCCTCAGCACACGATGCACAGCCACCCTGGACAAGTTACTTCCTCATTCTGAGCCTTCATTCCTGTGGCTGTAAAGTGGGCACAGTTTTGTGGGCCCCACTGTGGCTGGGTGGGGATTAAATGAGATAATGCGCAGGGTCTCCTGCATGGAACGACTGAGCCTATGATTTTCCTACACTGCCTGTCTTGCAAATCCCCTCCTGGCGATTTACAGTGGGATATGTGGACAGCAAAGGAAGTTCCAGCAGGTAGACTTCGGAGCCACAGAGACCAAGGGTAAGTGGAACACTCCCTCCATTCTTTCGAATCTCACCTCCTTAAGGATGGACAGTGGGTTTTCTCTGTGGCTGAATCCTGTCTAACTCTCTGTTCTGTGCGTAGAACGTGGAGGCCAGGCTTGGTCAAGTGACTTTAATAATAAAAATTTGGGGTGATCCTAGGACACCAGGCTCAGATGTGTGCTTTTGGCTGGTTACCCTAGTCACGAGTGGTTAGTTTTTCCTGGTCAAAACAAATAAATAACATAAAAAGTGCCTAAAACCTATAGGGAATCATATTTCTAAACTGCGTTCCTGTGGCTGACTTCTGAATCACGGTTTAGTAATTAAAAGAAGAAAACACAAAGTTGTGCTTGGCAAGGAAACATAAATTGTACCTTTGTAAAGGTCAAATACTAGTCGTGATTAACCAGACAAGTCCCACTGTGTCCTGGTAAAAACTATACTGAATTGTAAGATTATTTACAGGACCCCGCAGTCTCTCCCTCTCCCATCCCGCCCCAACTCAGCCTTCTTCCATGTAGGAGTTCGCAGTTGGAATCTGGCTCCTAGCGGGGTTTTATTTTATTTAATTTTTTTTTCAATCTGCGAGATGATTTCCGTAGACTGAGGTTTGGCAGCCTGCACTCGAGCGTTACTGTAGTATTATCAGGGTTCCGACAGCTGCTCTGGCATAAACAGCCAGCGAGGCATTGAGCGGGCGAATCCATATGGGCTGGAAAATAAAATGAAATAAAATAAAAACATTTGTTATCATTTTTGGAGTTTTTGAACACAACCAGTTTCAGCACAACTTTAGTGCCTCGCGTGGCTTTATTTTTTCCTTCAAATAAATAATTATAAACGGGAACATTTTGTTTTGCTAGGAAGAGTGGTTTACTGTGTGGACGGGGAGAGCAGCCTTGCTTTCCAGCAGCTGTGGCTCATCTCTGGTTCAGGTCTCATGATGGCTCTGAAGTTGGCGAAAGCCCTGTGCTGCGTCCCGGAGCCAATGGAATCTTCGTCTGCTTATTGTCTCTGACACCACGGACCGGTGGCCCCTGCCGGGAATCTTGGCATTCCGCAGTCCCCGGAGACTCTGTGGAGGGCTGACACAGTGCGTGACTCCCAAGCATGTACTATGGGTTCTTCTTCCTGGAAAGCTGAATTTGGTAGGAGCAAGTCTTTTGTTTGCGTGCAGGAATAATAACAGTGTCTGGTCAATCATAACCAGTGATAGCCACAGCAATCAGCAGTGGTGTTTATGGACTATTTTCCCATTTACAAAGCACCTGGGGATGGGGCCCCTGGTTGGGGGAGGGGGTCCGTGCCAATGTCGACCTCCCTCCCACTTGTTCAAAGTGTGACCTTGGCTGGGCCAGCTCTCCTTTTCAGATTTTTCACAATAACACGGGGGATGCAGAGGGTCACTCCAGGGCTTTCTCTTAGCCTCCCTATGATAACTAGTAAGATAAATGGAAATGGGACACTCCAAGGGTCACCCATGCTCCTCTGCCTCCTTTATTATTTAAATACCCTTGCTTCAGGTGAGAGGGTATTGGCTCTTGGAAAGAGTATTGTTTCTTTCAACTGATCAAAAATTCTGAGGGGCAGATTTACATTTCAGCTGAATAAGATGGAAAACGAGTGGATACTTTTAGAATAAGTGCTGATTTTAACGTGGAAAGCACATAAACTCCATGAGGACAGAGCCCTGGTCTGCCCTTCCAGCCAGCATCCTCAGTGTCTGGCAGGGTGTTGGCACATAGTAAGGGCTCAATAAACCTGAGCTGAATGATAAATAGATACGCACTCTGGGGCTAGAAAATGGATAATGGTGTGGGTATTGGACAGCAATGTGCTGCTAAATTGGCTTTCTGGAAAAGGAGTTAAGTCCTGATTTCTAGCGATTGCTGATTTCCATGGTGCAAATCCTCCCACCATGGCTGATTTCACAGTGCCACAGGAAATTCCTGGATGCTAAGCAGAAAGGGTTCTGCACAATCAGCTCCAGTCCACTCCAGGACACCTTTGGCTTGAGAGGTAAGACGCATGGAAACTGCAGCTTCACTTCCCTTTCTGAGGAAAAAAAAAAAAGATTGGGAACTTCTAGACTACTCTAGACAATGCTGGGGGATTTCTCTTTACTTGAGAAGAAGAGGGAGAAGGCTGAGTCGCTAAATGGTAGGTGTGGCAGGGAGAACTAACTGGTGGGTCCATTACTGGCCACTGGTTGGTCCTATGCCGCAGCAACAGGTGTCCTCTTGCCCTCCCCGCAGTGACAGCCCAGGACCCGTCCTTCTCCCCTTCATACCTGCGGGGGCTGATCTTGGCTAGTTTGAGTGGGACATAGCAGGAAGCACCTTTGCAATTTCCCTGGCTTTACAAAAGGTCCTAGGTTTTTGTTTTCTTCCCAAGATTAATTTCCTACCGGTGAGATTTCCCATCTTCTCTGACAGAATCACGAGGGGTGACATCAGCACATCTCTGTACAGTAGGCGAATATATTTGGAATGCTTATTTCTGAGAGCTGTTGAAGATGACTAGCGATTTTACACCACCCAGAAGGACGGACAATAAATTTCGGAGTGGCAAATGGAACCGCTGTTCTGTTTCTCTCCCAGTAAATAAATAACTGCAAAACCTGTGCTCCAATACTGGAGCGTCAAATCCACACACCCTGTTGATTAATATTGGAATATCTTTGTGAAGGCGATACATTTAGAAAAGTCCCAAGGCTCGCCCCAGAATCTGACACTATAGGTTTGTTTTAATGTAGCACAAATCAGAGCAAAGGATGTGAAAGAGCTCCCATTCTCCTAGAAGCTGCCGCTACTTCTACTGCTGGGGAATTATCTTCCAAGCTCTATTAAATCTGCAAGATGAACCAATTGCACTGAGGTTGCCTTGCCCACCTGAAAACCTCGGGTTCACTGAGAGCCCAAGAGGGCTCAGGAGCTGGTGCACAGACCAGAGATCTTGTTTTTTGAAGGATTTGCATTGTAATGAGCCATTTCCCATCTCGCCACTGAATGCCAGTGTTTATGTGGGGGCATTTTTAGATGGAAATTTGGAAGGAAAATCTACCACAGCACATGTGCAAATTGGGGGCCTGTTTTCTATCTCAGCAGCGGTATCTGCTTAATGCCACTGACAACAAAATAATGTATGTGAGCCACATTAGAAGAAAAAGAAGACATTGAAAAGATGGAGCAGAAGGGGTACAAGAAAAGAGAGACAGGCAAGACTGAGATATTAGAAAACGCTTTGTTTCCTTATAAACAAATTTTTCGTGAGTTGTTTCCTGGTCTTCGATGCATTCTTTTTCTCTATTTGGCTAAAGCTGACTCAAACCTTAGACCTCAGCTGAACTGTGACTTCCCTGAGTCTGGGCCAGGTCTCCCCACTATAGTCTGATGAAAGCCTCTTCTTTGTAGCGCACGTCACCACTGTAATGATTATAATTAGATCCTCACCTATGTTATCATTTGTTGCGTGTCTGTCTGCCCCATAGATCAGAAGTTTTGAACAGAGAGTCCGAAAGCCTAGACCATCCTGGGGTCCGGACGGGAACACTGGCAGCAGGATGGATGCCAGAGAGAACTGGTGTCAGGCCCTGGGCCTGGCAGGCTCACCTCCAGCTTCAGGTACTATTGCCCAGGTCCCAAGAGGGGAGCTGATTGTCATGGAGAATCACCAATAGGACAGAGGCATGGCACAGACAGGATCTGGTTTCCCAACCCGGGCTCCCTTGCCCTAATCCCTGCCACTCAAGGACAGTCCTCTCTGCAGAGGGGGAAGGGAGCATAGTGAAATGGCAGGAAAGGTACTCATGACAGAGGAGAGTTGCTCCTGCCCTCTCCTCCTTTCTTCTTGCATTAAGGACAAGTGTCGCCCAACCACGTCAGCACGATGGGGAACATGATGACACACCACTTTTTCCAGGGCTGTGCCCAGCTCCTCCATGCAGCAGGAGAAGCTGTCCTTCTGCGTTAGCCCTGGAAATGTCCCTCAGACCTCTGGCTGCAGGGAAGCCCTGCCAATCACCCGGTCAGACATTCATTCCCCGAATATTTTGGGGGGTCCATCCCACCCCAGGCATTGTGCTAGGAGGGGTATGTGTGGATCTGAGTGCGGTTTGTCATGTGACCATCTGTCCCAGCTTCATGAGGACAAAGAACTTTCACTATACAAATCGAGAGACAGCTTTAGGCCACCATTGCACCTGAGCTAATTAGGGAGGAATGGTACTGTACAGCAAGAAAACAACACACACAAGCACACAACATGCCCTACAATACCATTCTTTTTCTCTCTTCTTTCTCATGTAATCTACAGATTAATCAGTCCACTTCCCTCAAGAGCAAGAGCTTGCTGAAATGCAGAACCCCAGGCCCCTCCCTGTATTAATGATTCCAAGTCTTCTGGGGCTGGGCCTGGGAGCCTGCATTTACTCGTTCCAATTTATGATTGTGCTTGTTATTGGAGAGCAGCTGCACCAGTGCTGAAGAGGATGAACTTTGGAGTCGCTCAACTCCTGGTTCAAATTCCACTTGTCCCACAGAAGATTCATGCAGATTTTCATAAAGTACATGATTAATACGGGTGCCAGCTTTCTTATTTGCAAAGTGAGTTTGATAATACTGCCTTCATGATAGTCTTGAATGGATGAAACAAGAAAATAGATTATTAAATCTATAGCACTATGGCCATCATACATCAAGTTAACATTACTGTTATAGGACTGAGAATGTTGCCTTCCAAACCAGAGTCACATATTTCTGCTCTTGCATTTTGCATTTTATTTTGACTTGATAGGCAAAAAGAAGATTTTATATACTATTATTGTAGAAATGTGCTTCTTTTCCTCTTACATTTCTGTCATGTCCCTAAGCGTATGAAGAGCTTTTTGCTACTCCCAGAAAAGGCAAGCAAACATTAGAGATCATTGTGTCTGAACTGTTTGTCTCTCCTTGTCCTGAAGAACTCCTATTTATCCTTCAAATGCAATTAAAGTGTTTCCTCTTTCCATAATTTTTCAGTCTCCTGCCTTTCTCTCCTCCCTCTTCTCCCTGTTTATCCCACTTAAGCACATATGTCCCCTCCAGAATCTATCTTACTCATCCTATCAGGAGCTGCAGATGAAGGGTGACAGCCAGATTCTGTTTGCTATGGTATTGATAAAGTTTTATTAGAATACCGTCACCACCATTCATTCTTCTGTTTTCACACCACAGTGACAGAGTTGAATCATCCTGACAGAGTTCTTACAGCCTGTAAAGTCTAAAATATTTATACTCTGGACTCCTAACCTATATCATGGTGGTCAGACTCACTGCACCGCACTGAAGGCTGCCCTCAGGTTTCAGGTTTGAAGGTCCTCTCTCTTCCAATACATCATCCCGCTTCTCTGGGCCTCATGAGATAGTTCTGTGTGCAGGGTGGACCATCCACAGCCACATCCTCATGATAGAGATGTAAATCCAGGCAACAGTGAGAGGGTACAGCCACACAAATCGTATTCCAACCAAAAGTAAAATAGGAAAGGTATGCCAGAGGCTGGGAAATATGAGATACTTCCAACGAGATCTCTTTTCAGCCATCAGAGACCATTTAGGTCACTGCAGGGGTAAATGTGAGTCAGTCCTCTTGCAAAGCTCAGAAACCTGGCCCTGAGCTCAGACTGATGGTCCAGAAGCAGCAAACCCATCCCTAATTCCTGCCTCTTAGTCGGGTGGGCTAAGGGTGGGACAGAACAGATGGATGCCATAGCTTGAATGTTACCTTCCAAGTACAATCTTCAAATTCATATATTGATGGCATATGGAGTCAGGGCTTTTGAGAGGCATTAACGTAGCTAGGTTCATGGAGATAGAACCTCCATGATGAGAATGGAGGCTTTATGAGTACACAAATAGGGACCTGGGCTGGCACAGTTCTTTCGCCTTGCCATGTGATCCCTACCCCTTGTTTGTGTTACAACAAGAAGACCCTCTCTATCCTGTGACAGAATCATGGTCTGGGGCCTCCAATGCTCCAGCACCATGAGCTCAATAAGCCTCTCTTTCTTCCTAAATCACCTAGTCTTTGACATTCAGTCAAGTGTCAAAAGATGGATTAAGTAGGGCAAGGGGGGCTATGATAACATTGTCCTCCTCCTCCTCCTCCTCCTCATTTCCTCCTCTTCCTCCCAGGGCTAACAGTGGTGCTGACCTCATGTGTGCGTTGTGAGGATTCAATGAAATGATATATGAAGACAGCCCAAACCATGGCCATGGTGGCTCTTATTTCTTATTTCAATATTTCTTTTCCTGGTTTAGTGACCAGTCTCCACTTATCCCTCTTTTTGGCTCATCGTAAGCCCCTTTAGTGACTCCTAACTCAAGCTCCCAAAATGTACTGGGCTGAACAGTGTCCCCACAAGAGTCCATTCCACTTGGAAACTCAGCATGCAGCCTGACCTTACCAGATGTAGTCATAATATATGGTGAATGTTTAATTTAGAAAACATTTATTACAATAAAAAGGTGCACTGCCATTAATCCCCTTCACTTCACACACACCCATCCCATGTCTCTCTAGGCCACTTTCTGAAGCAGTTCTGGAAGTGTTCTTTCCCAAGTGTCTTCTCTTGCACTATCAATTCAAGACATTTCAAGACATTTACCTTCAGAGTCGTCTTACCTTTGGAAAAGAGCCAGAAGTCACCCAACACCAGATATGGTGAATAAAGTGGATGAGGGCACAGAGTAATATTTGTGGCATCTGCCTTTCCATTGGACAGTACTTGGAGACAGGTTCTCTGCATTTTTATCACACCTTGAAGAAACACTCATGACAGAGATCCTCTGGGACTCTTCAGAAGGTGGTAAGAATGATCCTTTGAAGAACGTGTTTGAAGCTATGGGGAGTGTTGTAAGAAAGATTAATGCTGATGTGGTTTTCAATCACACCTTGTATTTCAAAATCCTTGAAGATGTGAAATGTCTAGGCTCACAAGATGAGATCTCACTGGGTCAACTACTGTGGGAATCCCTAGAAGAAGAGGACAGGACACAGGTGGATGCAGGAGGAGAGGGGGCCACAGGAAGATGGTGGCAGTGACCGGAGTTGTGCTACCACCAGCTGGAGAATGCCAGGGCCATTAGAAGCTGGAAGAGGCACAGACAGCTCCTCCCCTCGAGCTTCAGAGGAGGCCCGGCTTGCTGGCACTTGGACTTGGTGTCTGGCTTGAGGCTCTGAGTTAGTGGTTATTTGCTGTGGCAGCCTGGCACCCTGGCACACAAGTCAAACCCCAACTTATCAGGGTGCCTACTCACACACCCTCTCGGGGGGCTCTCAGGGAGCAAGTGCCCGGTGTTCCTGGAACGGCACGCCCAGGCCCCGTGCAGGGTAAGCCCTACGTAGACAGCTTATCCTGAAAAATCCCATAGGCCCGAGTGACAGCAAGGATCTTTGAATGAAGAAGAGAAAATAAAAACAGCTGAACGAGAAGCGGAAGAGCAAAAGGAAGTCGGCCAATGGCAGGGCTGAGCCTACCTTTCCCTGAAGGCACACCCAGCACTTCACAGGTAGCTCGGTGGCACTTCCTGGCAATGTTTTACAAGTTTGTTTTGGCGGTGAGGTGTCCTTTGCTTTCTTCAATGGCTGTTGAGCCTCAGGGCTCTGCTTTCCTGCTTAGCACAGGCCCAGCCCTGTGGCCTCCTTCCCACCCTCCCCTGGCTGCCACCCTCACTCTGTGTTTTGTGATCCCTTGCCCTTCACCCTGTCCAGCCTTCATCACTGTGAAACAATAATGAGCACTCACTGTCTAAAACCAGAGTTGCAAAACTGGCAAATTGTCCTAATAGCCAGGAGTTACAGACCGATGGCTCAGGATAGGCTGGAGCTTCCCTTCTGTGGACTCATTGCTTCTTCCAAAGAGCCAAGTCCTGAGTAGATGGTCTCCTTCTTACAATATTTTCCTCAACTTGAAGGTTAGGATGGGGAGCAGTAGGAGGTTCAGGAAATTGTTTGCTGTTGGGGAAAGAAAGGGGGTGTAGAAATTTACTCTCCTAAATTCAGAGCACAGGTCAGAAACAACAGCCCTGCCAGGGTTTTACTAAGTGTATGGGTGGTCTCCCATTTGGACTAGGACATTTACTTTCTGAGAAAGTAACTTCAATGGCAAGGTCAAGGAAGTCCCAAACTTGGGCTGGGGATTTAGCTCAGTGGTCTCTCTGCTTGCCTTGTAAGCACAAGGACCTGAGTTAGATCCCTGGTACAACAAAACAAAACAAAACAAAAACAAACAAACAAACAAACAAAATCAAGCTCCTCTTTTATCATTTAGTTATTTATTTTTAAATTGTATTTTAATTGATAACTAACATTGGATATATGTGTCAGGTACACTGTGATGTTCTGATGTATATCTCCACTGTGGAATAATGAAATCAAGCTAATTCACAAATCCATTCTCTTAAGTACTTATCAATATTGTTGGTGAACCATTTAAAATCTACTCTTTTAGTAAGTTTGAAAGATACACTGCAATATTACTTATTACAGTCACCATTCTGGAGAAAGCTTGTTCCTCTCACTGTTCTGAAATTTCGTAGCATTTGATCAGTGTCATTCCTTTCCTGTTGACCCAGCTCCTGTATCCTCTGGCAAATACCCTTTTACTCATGGTTTCTGTAAGTTTGACGTTTTCAGATTCCACGCAAAAACAGGATCATGCAGGATCTGGCTATTCTGCGTCTTGTTTATTGCACTTAACACAATGCCCTCTGGGTTTATGCATGTTGTAGCAAATGACCAGCTTGTCTTCTTTTTTGAGGCTAAATTATATTCGACCCTACATCTCTACCACAGGTGCTTTGTTCTCCAGAGGATGGATGCACAGTTTGTGCTGTATTTTGGCTACTGGGATCAGTGCTGGAATCAACAGGGATGTGCAGGCATCTCTGTGGCGCCGATCTCAATTCCTCTGGGTGTCTACCCAGAAGTGGGGCCTCTTTTATTTGTGAGGGTGATTTATCTCCAACCTCTCAGCTCCTTCCCTAAAACTCTGACTGGGGTGAAATGATTACCTCCAAGTCAAATCAACTCCATAGGGCGTTTGTTGAGATGGCATCTCTGAGGAGTTGCAGATGGAGGGGGGAACATTTCCCTGTGCCTCTGTAGCAGTGAAAGCTGTCTTGTTAGCAGGTCTTTTATTTAGAAGACATTGCAGTCGCTAGTTACTCCTTAAACAATAAAACCTCCATGCAGAGACTGGAAGGAAATTCTGCCACAAAACTTTCATGACTGCTGGATGTTAGAGCCTTTTGCTTGTTGATGTACTTCGGGGACTCTAAGAAGGAACTCCATGTAACTCTTATGATCTGGTAACAGAGCCCTCTTTTGAGAAAGGGTCTAGGTTTGAGAAAACACTCCAGAGAGACCCCAGCTTAGTTCCTTCCTTTGCATTTAATATTTTCTCCTCTGTGACTTAGGGAGTCATGTCCACTGTGTCTTTCCTAGGAGTTCATTATTCTAAAAGCCTGATCTGTGTAAATATCAAATCACTTACAAGACATGGCAGGCCTTCCCGGTGATGAAATCTGCAGCAACTACATCTTTCCCATAATCACCCAAATGAGTCCTGAAGTGTGGGCCTTTAGCTGCTAGAAAATAGGAAACAGAGTCAGGTCTGGCCCCATCGAGAATTGTGTGTGACAGCTCCTGCTCAGCTTCAATGACAAGAAATATGTTGAGCTAAAAATATTCTAAGCAGATGTAAATCTGGCCGATGTGACTGCAACACACCCATGCCTGCCATTTGTTCTACTGCAGGCGCCTCTCGAGGCATAGTTCTGTAATCCCAGGCAACCGCAGCACGCTCCCCATGCGGTTTGATGTTATGCGTTCACATCCGACTGGTGGAGAACATCCCCGCATCATCCAGGCACAAGGGCTCCTAGCAGCCGCAGGGTGAGTGGGAAGAAATAAATTCCATCACAGGAGGATAGGCATAAGCTCTTCCCGTGCAAATACTCGGGCATTTGTCTCCTTCCTCCAGTGTTCCATATTCTTATCAAGGGCCTGGTTCTATCTAGAGTTTGGAAGACACATTGCCCCAGTGACCCTGTGGGACAAGTATACTTCCCCTTGGCCCAGGAAAACCAGCAGCCCATGGGAAATGGTAGATTTTTCCAGCCATGAAAGCAACACACACGGGACTGTCCCAGGGCTGAGACTGACCATCCAGAGCCCTCACTCGTAGCATATCCATGGGAGATGAAATCTAATAGCTGTCTTTTACTGAATGAAATTAAAATGAATTCTATTTTGAGTGCCTCCTGTGTGTTAAGCATAATAGCCAGTTGTAGCTACCCCTATTTTTTGTTCTCTGGTGTTGAAGCCTTGGGATTCTGTCCTAGTGTCTGACCAGTACGGCACCTCAGTGCACTAAGACGTGTGCTTGCACTTCGGAGGGGCCAACATGAAGTTTTCTACCTTTTTATCTTGGAATCTCCTAGAATCTTTAAAATATATATGAGATTTAGCCTGGAAAAGCTGAGTTATTCTGAACCCAAGTTTTCTGGACAATTGCTATTTATATGCTTCCTTGCAAAAAGAAAGGAGCCATCATGAATTGCTAGCCTTTCTTCTTATTATTCTTTTTATTTTATTTATTTATTTTTGTTTTGTTTTTTTGAGACAGTGTCTCACTACGTAGTTGAGACTGACCCAGAACTCACTATGTAGCCCAGGCTGGTCTCGAACTCACAGCGATCCTCCTGCCTCAGTCTCCTGAATGCTGGGATTACAGGAGTGAGCCACCACACCCGGCTGACAGCCTTTCTTAAATGTGTGCAGGGTTGGGGAGGGAGATTGAGTCTGCTGTATGGAATTGGGGTGATTGGCCCAAGCCAGGCACAGATCCTCTGAGGACAGCATTCTGATCATTTGATGCATCCCTTCTTGCACAGAACCCAGGTGTAGCCATCTGAAGTTAAAACTCATAAGGAATTCAGCATATTTCACTGAGGAAGCCCAGACCTGAGATCAGCCACAACAGAACCCAACTTCTGGGTCTGTGATTTACAGGCATGGATTCATTTCCATAGCTTCTGTTTCATCATCTTTAAAATGGGTAGGAGAGACAGTGGTAAAACCAGCGGGGACAATGGGCAGCCTCTCTTCTGTGTCCTGGCTGAGCTCATGGGCCTCTTGTCTCTGAGTACAAAAGGCTGTGTCAGGAAGAGTAGAGGCTTCTCAGGCTGAATCACCCCAAGCCAGGACTCAGCCACACTGCATTCCCTGAGCAAAGCCCCAACCTATGAGTCACACAGCCTTCCCCGTGTGGACGCCACAGCAAATCACTTCTCCCATTAGGAACAACCAGACACACTCCAGTGGGGCGATGGAAAGTAATTACCAACGTAAATGATCTAACCAGACATGGTGGTTCCACCAGGGTTTAACCCCTGGTTTTCTTTTTCACACAGTAACCACACAGTGTCCTGAGAGGCCACTGGAGAGAGATTATTACAGAGAATCATGCGATCCATCTGCCCGAGGAACCACAGGCTGGGTGCAGCCCAGGGCATGGCACATCTGGCTTTATTTTGGGCTCTGGTGACACTAGGAACACGGGTAAATGTTCTCCCTAAGTATGGGGTGCCCCAGATCCAGGAGCAAATGGCTCACAGCCCATGTTCACCCTTTCCCAAGCTAGACTCAGAGGTTTCCACTCTGACGTGATAAGGCCACGGTATTGTTCAGCCATCACTGGGCTCAAATCCTCCCTGCTGTGACACCTACAGCTCAAAATCCAGCCTGGACAGGCCACTGAGATTCTGGTTATTATTTGGCTGCCTTTTCAGTTGTTCTTCAAGCGGCTCCAACCAGGACTCCTATGTCTGCCAGGGCCGTGACAACTCACCCTTCCCTCTCTGCCAAGCACTGAGCTTTCTGCTGGGCATATCTTGTCTCTGTGAGGTCGCATTGATGTTATGCCCACTTGCTGGGTGCAAGGACCAGGACTTAAAGTCTAAGGTGATGACTTCAGGTGCCCACAGCTAATACAAGGCAGAGCCAGCATCTAAACCCAGCTCCTGTGGCTCGAAGGCCAAGCTTATCATCAGTCCCCAACAACTGCCATCTAGGGAACGGACAGCAGGGTAATTGAGTGGACTTTGTTAGTGCCACACCTCGGAAGGCATGTGCTGATGTTTAAAAGCAATAGGAAGATAGAATCAAATAATAAATGAAGTCAAGAGTGTTGGGACAGTGAGAAAACATTGGCATTCGCTACCATTCATTTTCTTTTAACGTTGGTGACCTTAGAGTGGAGTCTATCGAGTGTGCTCATCCCAAGTGGATGGCTTTAGTGGTGTAGTTTTCCCAGGTCTCCATTCATAAGAAACATTTCTGCATCCCAAAGGCGCTCCTGGCCCCTCACCCTCCCCAATATTCAAACTTCCATAACCACTTACTAGCTTGTGTGGTACTAGAGATTGAATTAAACCCTGGCCCTTCACACTGGGCTACCTTCCGACCTCTTTTCATTTTTATTTTGAGGTAGGGTCTCTCTTCTGAATTGCTAAGCTATCCAGACTAGACTTGAATTTGTGATGCTTCTTCTTTGTCCTCCCAAATTACTGGGATTACAGGTGTGTGGCGCCACACCTATCCATAGATGCCCTGCTTTTTGCACCCAACAAAATATCTGTGAGATTTTTCTGGACTAATTAGAAATGGATAGTGTGCTTTTTGATTGCTATATAGTATTCCATCGTATGACTATTCCACATCTTTTTTAACTAAGACAAATAAGACATTCATAAACTTTCTTACATGTGTCTTATTTTAACGTATGCACTCATTTTTCATGGGTATATATTCGTAGGGTTAGAATTGTTGGGTTATAGTGTAGGTGTATGATTCATTTTAAAAGAAACCACACCTGGTTTCCAAAGTACTTTTACTGGTTTATATTCTCATTTAAAATATGTGAGAGTTCCTTTCATATCCTTGGCAACACTTGGTAATGTTCTGATGTTTATTTCTGATAAACTCCTTGTGCTTTCATTACTTTACAAAATAAAGCCTGAATTGGATCTATGAAAGAAATGATAACTGATCCATGCTCTTGTTTTTGTGAGAAAGAGGATGGTGCCTTTTGTATGTCTGTCCCTGAAAAGAGAAGAAGGGAGAGATGAGTAAAGAAGAAAACACATTCAAGGAAAGGGTCTTGGACTCAGGTTGGAAAAGGGTGAGAGGATCATCATGGAAAGCTTAAAGCCAGAGCTTTATTTCATGCGTGCATAATCCCAGGTATGTTACAGCCCTCATATCATATTTTCTGAACAGACAAGTCCCATGACTGACTCTTTGCCAGGCATTGAATGAGCTGGTGCATAAGCCCAAATCGACCCAAGTCATCAGATGGCAAATGTTTTATTCAGTGGGAAACATTAAACATGCATCGAGCTGCTCTGTGGCTTATGCATTCATTCACTCTTATTCATTCATTGATTCATTAGTAGAATGGACATTAAACATCCACTGTGGGCCCAGCACTGTGTCCTGCCCTGGGTTATGATACCAGGTGACAGCAGCACCTAGGTGCTGTCTAGGGCAGAACTAAATCAACATGAAGGATGTGGCTCCCTGCAGGAAATGATAAGGGAAGGCAGTGTTTCTTTTCTCTAAAGCAATGTTTCTTTTCTCTTCCATTCTGTTTCTCTCCTCTCTCTCTCTCTCTCTCTCTCTCTCTCTCTCTCTCTCTCTCTCTCTCTCTCT
>NW_022900944.1:42235221-42259506 GCF_012274545.1 Fukomys damarensis
CTCTCTCTCTCTCTCTCTCTCTCTCTCTCTCTCTCTCTCTCTCTCTCTCTCTCATCTCTCTTCCTGGTACTAGGAATTGAACTCAGAGCTATCACACTGAACTACACCCCCACCCCAGTCCTTTCTTAAGTTTTAAAATTTTAACACAGGGTCTCACTAAGTTGTTGAGTTACCTGGGCTGGGCTCAACCTTGAATCCTTCTGCCTCAGCCTCCTAAAGTGCTGGGATTACAGGCCTGCGCCATCACACCTGGTTTGCACTGTTTCATTTTTCACCCATTCACTAAGCACTGAATTAGCTATTCCTATGCATTCATGTTGCTTCTGTTCTGTAAACTGGCAAAAGAAAGAGATCCAGGCTTTTGACTGCTCTTAAAAGCCTGTTATCCAAGAAGTGAAGGGAGAGAGAGGCATAAACACCATGGTCAGTGGCAGGAAGAATCCCAAGGGTTGAGACACCACAGATAGGGTTAACCCTATTCCATGAGAGCTTTGTCGGGAGCAAGCAGAGGGTATGTGTTGGTTCTGAAATCCTCCCTATTGTCAGAGTCCCATGCCACCGAGACTTGAATGCGTGTTCATGACAAGGTCAAGGCAAGACACATTCACCATGCTGTGGCCAGGATTGGACTCACGATTGGCTCGGTAGCCTTGAATAGTAAGGCTGGCCAGCAGAAATACCAAGAAAGTCTATTTCTCCAGAGATGAGCATAGTGCTGGGTGATGACAATAATTTCAACACTGCTTGGAATGCTCCAGGAACTGAGCCAAGAAAAGCACCCATTCTGTTTGCATTTTAAGGATGAGTATTGAGTACAGAGACTTGCTTTGTGCATCTCTCTCTCTCTCTCTCTCTCTCTCTCTCTCTCTCTCTCCCTCTCTCTCTCTCAAAAGAGGGTCTTGGTAACTTGCTAAGCTTCCTGGACTGAGCTTAACATTGCTATCCTCCTGCCTCAGCCTCCCACAGTGCTCAGATTACAGGTGAGTGTTCCCACACCCCACTGCAGTTGTTACATAGGTAACATGGAGAAGTGAAACTTGACTTCAGGGGATCTGACATGAAATCTCCGGGGCCCAAAGTGGCCAGCCTGTGTCATCTGCCTAAGAGACCCAAGGTAGGTGTGAAGGAGGCAGAATCACTGGCATCAGAGCTTCAAGTCTGTGGCACATGTGTTCTCGGTGATACTGAAAAACTCAAGGGCTTAGCTGTGACCTAGGTGAGACACAAAGCCGCATTTCAACTCTGTGATCCTTTAAACCCCTCACATTCCAGGAGAATGAGGTTGTCTCTATTTTGTGTGAGGTCAGGATTTCCTTGCTGGGCTCTGTCCACTCTGGTGAGCTCCTTTGTCCCAGGAACCAAATGATTTAGCCTCTTTAGACAAGTTGGGCATGTAGCCCTGGCCCTTGCAGGGGTACTGGACACGCAGTGGCAGGGGCTGGGGCATTCTGCGTCCCTTCCGCGCTGCAGAGGGTGGGGTGGGAGATGGGGCAAGAATACCTCTTGGAAGCATTTTGCTATTGAGCATGTGAAATCCTGGTGTTAAACGTCTTTTGTCTCAAAGTGACTGCCAGTGTCTGTCTCCCTTTTTCCCAGCTTCCATGAACCACCATGTAAGGAATGCAAAAGATTCCCCCGCAGTTTGGTATCTTCAGCAGAGAGCAGGAATATCCCTCAAATAATGAACAACCTCCATATTTTTTCCCAGAGATGATACGAGAGTACTAAAAATAAGCATCCGCTTAGAAATGCTGTGAACTTTCAAATGCTCAGATACATAGCTTTTCCCCCCACTACATTTCCCCCCCTCACTAATTATGTAAGAACCGGATTAGGAGCTGATTCTTTCCAAGGCTTCCTGAGTGTCTCTGAGTGATCACAGTTCTAACAAGCAATGTGCCGTGCGGAGCCAGCAGGTCCCCAGTAGAGGATGGGTTCTTGGATGCAGCAGCCTGTTTTATTCCTCCTTTTTGTGCTGTGCCCATCAGCACCGGCTTCTGGAAACAGTGGCAACTCAGAGACAACACGCAAACCAAACAAATAATCCATTTTCAAGGTTAGCTTACAGCGAGAGGGGTCTATTTATGCAACATATATTGTTCAGGTTCAGGGGAAAATCATGTAATCGTTGCAAGGGGAAAAGCATGGAAAGTGCTTTATTTTGCATAAAAATCCCCTCGCTCTGTGATTTGTGTGGCGGAGAGTTGCAGGCGGTGGGAGCGTGGGTCTTAGTAGCTCGCCAAAGGAAGGTGAAATCTAAAACGCAGAGAGACTCTCTGTTCACCATAAAACACTGGTTTTATTAACTTGGCATGGAGAGGAGTGGAGAGGGGTATCGTGGGCATAAGAGAAAGACAGAAATGTACTTTGCTGGGGGAAGATCTTAGAGGAGAAAAATTGACCCAAGGATGTGCATTGCTACAGAGCAGACGAGTCATTTCTAGCAATTAATATTTGAGAACTCACCTAGGTTCTGAACTTGTGTAGGGTGTGTGGGATCCCATTATTGATTTCATGTACAAGTTCTCTAGACACTGCAAAGGAGCTGTCTTCTCTGCTGTGGCTGGGAATGTTTATCAAATGCCCTCTGGGCTTCTCTCTCATTTAAGAGGTACCTTTTCCAGGCATCTTTTCAGTGCTTGAATTCTCAGCATTAGATCCTAAAAAGGGTATGGATGAACTCTAATGCAACCAGAGATGAAGGGATAGAAGCTTCCCAAGGAACATTTTCCATCGTCGCGTTACTGTGGTTGTTGTTAGGAGAGCTCTCATGCTGAACCAACACTTGGGCTTCTTCTAATTTCTAGTTTTGACCCTTCCTCTGCCCCGAGGACTACACATTGCTTTCAACTCTGTGTAGAACTGTGATAAATGAATGCGGTCGGGGGAAAGATGACAGAATTTCCATCACAGCCTCATCACTGGTTGTACAGAGTACCAGGCAAGTAGGAAGTAGGGGGATATTCATATCCCTCACTATCTCTTTCAGTCAAGGTGAGCTCTGTTTTGCCTCAGTAACAGACCCAATCTCCCTAGCTTCAAATGACACAGGTTCATTTGTATTCACAATTCCCGTTCACTGCAGAGTGGTTACAGGGAAGCACTGGCTCATCCCATCTTCTCATCACCTAACTGCTGGAGAGTCTGTTGACATGTGCATCCACCTAAAAATTATGCATATCCCCTCTGCTTCCATTCCAGCAGCCAAAGAAAGCCACACAGCTATGGCTGATGTTGAAGGACAACCTCGCCATATCTCTAGAAGGTGAAGAGCCAGAAAATTCACTGGACATGCTGAGCCCACATCACCCCACAAGCCTGCATTTTGGACCTAATGATTTAAGGCATGTGTGCCTCACAGAGAGCCTGGCTCTGCCAAGAATTATTCCTGCAGGAGCCTGGAACTGCCCAAGGGACCGACTCTTTAGACTCTCCATGTTAGACAGACTTCCCTCCCCTACTTCCTCCTGTCACTTTATCTTTGATCTTTTACCTGGTTTGCCTCCTCTAGAAATCTGACCCAAATGTCCCTAATAGTGCACGATCCACCAGAAACCAACACAATATTGCAGCTGAGGACCAAACAGCAAAAAGTATTAAGATGTGTTGTGTACATGTACCAGTTTTCCACGATGGATGTAATTATTATGTACTGCAAACATGTGCTAATGAAAATTAGAAAAGAAAAAGTAGAACAAAATAATCTTCCTTCTTCCAGAACATCCATCCAAAAACTAACTTTCTATCTTTTCTTTTTCTTTTTCTTTCTTTCTTTATTTCTTTCTTCCTTCCTTCCTTCCTTCCTTTTTTTCTTTCTTTCATCTTTCCTCAACTAGAATCCATTGCCAAATTTACTGCCAGTTAAAGACCCTCCATCTTTTCCATGTGTTTTTCTGTAAAACTGTTCTTCCCATATCCCATCCTGGTACCATTAGCTTTTTAGTCACAGGGATGAAGTTTCACATCGTTCCCCATTAAACGGCATCTGTTTGACTTGGCCCGTCCTCTCCACCCAGTGATAATTACTTCAGCTCAAGGTCTTTCTCATCCAACATTCAGGCAACAGTGTGGAAGAGGAGAGGTGTTAAACACATCTGTCCCAACTATAGATTCTGACAAATGGCCAAGCCTTAAAAACCATTGCTGCACCATTTTGGAGTACACATTTTACTTGATATTTCACAGCTTTATTGAGATATAACTGATGTGCAATGAACTGCATGTATTTAAAAGGGGTGGTTTTGATAAGTTTCGGCATTTGTGGTACTCATGAACCATCACCAAAATCAAGACAGTAAACACATCCATCATTGCCAAAAATTTCCTCATGCTTCTTGATTAATTTTCTTCTTGTTTATAAGACAGATTTTAACCACTTATTCTATTCCTTTGATACATGTTGAACCCAATGCCTTGCTGAACATAAAATAGATGGTTCAGATGTTTTGTGGGGTATGGAAGACGTTTCCTGCACATCTGGGAGCTTGCTGGGCCCATTAGCTGTCACCTGGGTTGCTTCTGATGCAGAAGTTGTCATTTGATGCCAGAAGGGGCCCCTCACCCCCTTCTCCAGAGGTGGTCAAGGTGTGGATGCACCGGGGGCCTGTGAAGGACCTGGCATGACAGTAAGAGGACCGTGTCTGTGCCAACCCAATCCTGTTTTAGTGAAACTGATATCCTCAGAATCAGTATGTGAAGAGAGACATATTTAGTATTGTTCCAAAAGCCTTTCATTCAATTCCAAAAGTATATTCAGCACTGCCTAGACACTGGGCACTTAGAGGAAAAAAGCAGATGAGAACCTGGGAGAAATGTCTATTAAGGTAGCTGGAGAATAAGAAGATGCAAAAATAGTCAGGGAAGAGGAGAAAAGCAATAAAAAGTCAGGGGCAGAACATTTCCTTCCTTTGGGGGAACTCCAGCCATGATGCAGAAGTTGCACCCTCAGTCTCATTATTCTGGGGTGTCTTTGATGCTTTGGCTTTGGTAAAGACAGTGTTATCCAGTGGGTTTTTTTTCCTCTTCAACTTCTCTTGCTCATTTAAGCAAAGAGCATGTGTTCTAGTAACACACCCGAAAAGCCAACTCTCTTCCATTAATTACTAACTTGTCTGGAGCTCTCTGGAGTCTCCTGGGAACAGTGGGCATGACTGTGGAAAGAGGAGGCATTCCTGCAAGGTAACACAGCTTGCCTGTTGTCTCCGTGGGTCCACACGAAAGGATGGTCTTCAGGGTGAGAGAGCAAAGGAAAAATGATTTGGAGAAATCCGAATTCTATCGACCGGCGCTGTAGAAGCCCTGCTTTATTCAGCATTAGGAACTAATGTCTGATGCATGCTATTACCATCAAACTTCTGTTGCAAATAATTCATGCTTGGAACTTTTAGAAGATATATTATTAACATTATCGCCAGCAGAATTAGACTGGGCGAATTCTTGGAATTTGATGGAAATGATCGTTACAGTGTTTGGGAGTGTCTTTAAATGTTTAGATGTTTAATTGTCAGTAAGGAGAATAAGATGAAATTTGGCTCCAAACTTTTTTAAAAAATCGTTGCTGGGTTAATTATACAATAGCAATTGCTATATTTTTAAACACAATTCAGATTCAATTCTCTCTGTTGAAGATCAAAAGTGGTATTTGGCTAGTTGTGTTTTTGCTTGTTTTGTTTAATAGCTTGATTGAGGTGTAGTTTTTATACAAAATGATTAGTGTTTACATCATAACCAAAGTAGAATCTCATAGCAAGGGCAGATGAGTCTTAGCTTGAGGACAGAGATACTTTAAACCTCCTGCAATGAACAGCATTAGCCTCACCACAAAGAACTAACCAGCCCCAAATAGTAGTACCAAGATCAACAAAATTTCTTTCAGAATAACTCTTTGTACAATTGTAAACTAGGGTAAGGCCCTAAATAGGGTATAAGGTTGCTTTAGTCTTAGACCATTGCATTTTTGATGAAGGCAGTCGGTTTGTGTCTTACTCTGAATATGTTCTTTTTCTTTGCTGCTGTGTCTTTTACCACCAGGAGGAAGAGGACTCTCCCCTTGGCACCTGATGTAGCCCACAGGAAGCTCCCACAGGGAAAACCTGAGCCTCTTCTGAAGTAGGAGCTCTGATCTGGTGACACTTGATGATGTCCCTCTTTCCTACATTTCAAAACCATTCCTCACCTCAATCCAGGACAGTGGTCACAGAATAAATGCCTCAGACAGCCTAGCATAAGAGGAGAGCACAACTAATGCCTAGGTAATACCCCTAGAATTCTGACTTGAATTATTCAAGTGCATGGTAAGGAGTTCCATTACCATTCTGCATCTTATTTTAGATAACTTCTCCAGTCTACAACTTGGGGGCCTCCAGTAATGCCCTCATTTCTATTCTCCAAAGAGAAGACCAGGAAGATTTCAGGATGGGCCCTTTGATCCATCATAGAACAGTGGGCTGATAGACTTCTATCTTGCAGAATTTGTGAGAGGAATTCAATGGAGTCATCCATTGGCTGGAAGAAAGATTGGAACAAAGTGCTTACATAATAAGTACACTCTTCTTATACAGAAAATGTGTTCATTTTAAGTAGCTCAGGGGACATTTAAGGTACTGGGCAAATGACTGGCTCAGTTTTCCAAACCACCAGGTGATGACATTACTGCCTGAGGAGTCACCCTTGTAACCTTTCCTTCCCTCCTCATCCACGTGACAATTCATCTCAAAATCAAAGGAGATGTACTTCTTCACCCAAGCCAACCAGCCACTGAAATCAATGTCTCCATCGTTCCCTTCCATGGTACCTACAAAAATCCTGCTGCACTAACCTTTGAAGCTTGTAGCTTAATAAATATTCCAATCCTTCACATGTGCATGATGAATTAGCATTCTTGGCTTAGCACCTCTGGGCCTTTTCATCATTTGGTCCTCATGCCTCCCCACACCCCAACATGGAAGAGTGAGATGACTGACTCCTTTGCTGAAAGCAGCAACTCAATCACACAGAGGAAGAGGTCATTTAGACTCAAAGTAGCCTCTGCTTTCAACCTGCTCTTCCCCAAGGAGCAGTAAGAAGGCCCTAGCCTGAACGAACTAAATCAAACTTTTATCTGGCCTTCCCCATGGGGGATAGAAGGGTGGTAAGGATGAAATTATGTTATTCAATTTGTAACCTTATCTCTTGTCTCTAAAACAGTCATACAAGGAAGAGAAGAAATGGGGTTCCAAGATCTCTGAGCCTATCTTTTCATATTTTTGGCAATGAATCAGAGACCTGGGGAGTTAAAATGTCTTGACTAAGCCTGCACACTAGGGTGAGAAACTCTATTCTCCTGATCCCAATTCACCAATGCTCTTAAATCTTTTAAAGGTCTTGTTCAAGGGTCAGGAAAGAAGTCAACTCAAGCCTTATTTGTTCTTTCCAACTTCATTGGGAAGCATGTAGAAAGTGTTTTGAATCATTATGAACAACCAGCAGCAATCCCATATCAAAATTACCCTCTGATGAAGCTGGCATGCGTCTGAGATCAGGAACAAAACAGCAACTTCTGAGGTGCCTTCCTGGGAACTTCAGGAAAACATGTGTCATGGCTGGTCAATTATATGAGTTATCAAAGATATTTTTGTTGAGTCACCACATGCTTCGAAAGATTTGCCAGCCATATGACAACCTGTCTGGGGAACCTTACCGTTGACTTGATGAAGGGAATGTTGTCTCCTTAAATGATGCCACTTAATTGCCTGTTGCTATTGTAAAGTCCAAGTTCATTAGAGCTTCCAGCTCAGCAGTAAGCACCCCTTCACTGCAGGTGCAAGTGGTGAAAATAAATTGATCTTGCAAGGTGATCAATCACAGTGGTACCAAGTGCAATACTATAGAGACAGTGTACCATTTTCATTGTTGATAGCAGATTAATGTCCCAGTTAGTTGGTGAATTTTCAAATAATCTTTCCTCTAGAGCTGTGTCAATCTTGTCCAGCAGTGAGGGTGAAGCTGGCTTGCTTCGTTCCCTTGACTTACTGCCTTTTCCTTCCACCCACAGGAAAACCCAACTTTCTTAAGTTTACTTTCCAAGCAGCATGCTGGAAAAGAAAGCCTTTGGCAAGACCTTTCTGTTGCATATGCTTTTTGTAAATTAGTGCCTATGTGGTACTCTTAAAACATGTCTATCTTGGTGCTCTTCAA
This sequence comes from Fukomys damarensis, assembly GCF_012274545.1. Classification (NCBI taxonomy): domain Eukaryota; kingdom Metazoa; phylum Chordata; class Mammalia; order Rodentia; family Bathyergidae; genus Fukomys; species Fukomys damarensis. The sequence goes on from NW_022900944.1 coordinate 42,243,397, forward strand.
AGGTCTTGAAAAATCTCTAGGCAAGAAACCCTGGCAGAGGCACTGCTATACTGATGATTCATTTTTAAAATAAAGTATGTATCATAAAATCAAAAGCCAAATGCAATCATTCTTCAGCTCATAAAAAAGTTTTCAGCATTTAATAAACATTTATAACATCTGACTGGTTTCATTTTCAATAGTAGCTTTCATTTTTTGAAAACAAAAGTCTACTAATTTTGTGTCTTATAGTGAGTATTCCTTGAAGGCCATAAAAAGTCACATTTCTTTCAATGATTTATTGTTTCTCTATTGCCTTTAAGACAGAGTTCTGGGGACATAAAACTTAATAAAACAATGTCCTCAAACTTAAAGGAGTTTAGCAGGGATGCGAAGCCCACAGCAACCATGATTTGATGGTCCAGGAACATTTGGATAACTGGGTGAACAGAGAAAAGTGCAACCAAGAGGGAGATTCATGTGCAGTCCCTGTGAAGACTCAAAAGTGCTCATCAAGTGAGGAAAAGTGGAAGGGGTATTGAGAACAGCGTGTTCAAAGTTGCAATGGAATGGAAGAGTGCGATAAATCCAGGAAGCCACAGGAAGATCAATGTTACAGAGACAGAGGGCATGGAGGAAGGGATGGGCTATACCACGTGAACCACAGGAATTGTGGGGGAGTTTGTGCAGGGATTCAGTTACTTAATTGACTTTTGGCTGTAAGAATGCCTTCTGTGCAGAGGGTGGGGAGTGGCTGCAGAACAGGGGTAGACGAGAGGCCAGTAGGAAAAGAGAGAATGGGGAAGGTCTGAAACCCACCGGTGAGCCAGTGGGGCAGAGAGGAGGAATAGAGTCAGGGGGAGGCTTCAACCAAAAGTCCCTTATTTAGTTCAGTTAATTATTCCAGGCATCCTATCGAGCTCTAGAGAACAAGATAAGTGAAGAAGTCCTGGTCATTATTTCCTACTTCTGTATCTCTTATTCTCATCTTCATGTCATTCCTTGGGGAGCTCACGGTGACTTCTGCATACACCAGAGCTGCTGCTGAGTGTCCCACGGCCCGTGATCATTCAGATGCCACCTCCATGTCTTGGTGCCCTTTGGCACACTCAAATATCTCCTCAAGAGACCTCCCTTCTGACATCATGACAGGGACCGCTGGGTTTGGCTTATTCACCATCATGTACACCACATCCATTTAGGTACTCAAGAAATATTGGGAACAAGAAAGCATGAACAAAAGTGCTCCTGGATAACTACGGAGGGCAGATAAGATAAACCCAAGTGGCCCATGATCTCCCCAGGGCAGGAATAACACATACAGGTATGGAAAGAGCAGGCCTCTCTCCTGTGTAGGTCAGTAGTCAATAAAGACTTTGCAAGTGTGACCAGGCTGGATCTGAGCCATGAGCCATTCACTTAGTAAAGCCATGGCCGGCAATGGACCCTTCCTCTAGTTGGTATGGTCCTCGTTCCTGCAGAGAGAATCCTGCCTCCCTCCTCCACGGAAGCCTCGGGGCAATGGTCCCAACCAAGGACATCATAAAAGCATCGTAGGAGAGAGCTTCATGCAGGAAGTCAGGACTGCCTGTCACCTGCAGCTATCACTGAGGAGAGGTCACAGCTTCCTGGACAATGTCCTGCCAGAATGTGGTGGTCAGGAAGGATGACACAGGAGAGAGCGAAGTGGAGGAAGTACAGACACTGGGATCTCCCCTGATCCACTCACAGAGGAGCTTCTGCAAAAGCCACCAGGAGCCCTGTAAGCACGAAGCATCTGTCCTCCTCTGCCTCTGGCGGGTGGTGAGGCCCTAAGGAGAGGTATCTTGATGTATACAGGAGGCAAGAATATGGAACTTAAAACCTCACAAATTGTTGGAACCTGGAGAAAATTTTAAATTTTCATCTTGTTTACTTTCTTAAATAAATGTATATTTATGTTCTACAAATCTAATATGGATAAGGGAGGAGATGCTTTGGGGTAGGTAACCGAGTCAAGAGCACAACACATATGTATTGTATACAATTCTCATATTTCTGGTTTCGCTTTACATCAGTCCCCCACTTCTGGAAATCTACCCTGAGGCCACATATGCCAGTCAAAGCTGACTACCCCAGTAGATCTGACACTGCTGTGAAGCACATCATCACAGCCTTCCTACTTGCTGTGTCCATTTCCCAACAGAATACAGGCCCTGTAAAGTTAACACTGCCTTTATCCATTTATTCATTCAACAAGCACACTGCAGGCTCATCACCAGCCATTCTGAGCCCCAGGCCATGGGATGTCATAGTGGTCACAGAGGATATAATGTCTGCCCTCAGACTGCTTACACTCTAGAAGATTTACAGTGCCCGAAGCAGAGCACTTCCATAGAACCAGAGCCTATAATGTATCTGTTGAATGAATGAATCAAAGAGCAATTAAAGGAGTCTGGGAGTAAAACCGTTATTTATTGCTCGACAAATACATTTTCTAAAATTGGACCCCAGCCGCAATGAGAACAGCGCATACTGATTTTCAGAGTCCAGATAAATAATTCAATCTGTCTCTGCTCAGACGATTTATCAGTGGGAAAGAAGCTTGGAAAACATGTGCTTTGGGGAGAGGGGACCACCCTTCAAATAGAGGTTGTGGCAGGTGGAGGAGCTGGCTTGGTCTAGCACCATTACGGAAGGTACCACTCTGCACTTTTGATGAGCTCTACAGGGCAAAGCAGAAGAAGAACCATTGCACTTGAAAGGTGTCAGTGGAAAATCCTGGCCTGATGGCACACACTAGGTGTGGACTGCCACTGTTCTCACTGGTGAGCAGATCCCAAGTTTGTTTGGCATAATCATCTTCTCGGTCCTGGGAAAGACACTGTCTGCCCCAGATCCTTGTTGGGTGCCTCTGCTCTGGCCAGTCATATGGAAGTGGCAGCTTTCTCAGTGTTCTGGGAAGGAATTTCTTTTTCCAATAAAGGGAGAAGTGGCAGGTACCTTGTCTCATCTCCCATGCCTACTTTCCTACCTTGAATGAGGAGAACATTCTGCGGCCCATCTGAGGCCATCAAGAAAAGCCCAGACACGTGGACTTTGATGTTATTTCCTGCGTGATTCTCATTTCCCAACCTCAGCACCATGGCTTTGCAGGGGGATGAGCTCTTGTGGAAGGCTGCTCCTGCTCACTGTTGAATGTTTAGTGGTAACCCCCGCACTGGTCTGTTAGGCGCTGGTAGAATTAAGCAACAATAAAAAATGTGACAATCTGTGACAACCGTGAAGAAATGTTTCGGGCCATTGTCAAATGACCTGTTTGGGTGGAGGTGAGAAGGATCATCCTTGACTGAGAACCATTGTATTAGACTAAAACCATAAACCTCCTACCTCTGGATTCCACTCAACAGAGGGACATTGAATCCTCATTTGTTTAAAGCTCTGGAATCAGGTTTTCCGTTCTTGCAGATGAAAGCATTCCTCATGATATGTACAACACACACATGGCCATCACATGTGCGATAAGGAGCTGTCACCGTGATGGGGGCTGGATGGGGCTTCTTTCCACATGACTGCCTCAGGCTCTCCCCTCCTTTGGGGGGCTTCTCCCAAAGTGAGCCCAGATTCACTCTGTACTCCTTCAGCTCTGTGTTTTTGTCTATTCTGACCCATGAAAAATCTTTGGGGAGCTGCTCCTATTCAATACAACCATGTGAAAAGCAGTTCTGTGTGTACAGTGGATAAGGACATACAATCTGGAGTTAAATTTCTCAGGCTCGAATTCTGACCCTCGGAAGCTGAGGCAAGCGATCTGGGCCAAGTGAGGAACGTTTTGTGAGCCTGTAAAATCCGACCACTGTAGTATCTGCCCCTAAGTCCATTAAATGGATTAAGGGCCTTGATCCAAGTTTTTAAACGTGAGATGATAAAAAGAGGGGAAATTGTGTGGTTGGGTTCTTCAGGGTATAAATCGAGAAAGACAAATTAGATGGAAGATTGGGAAGCAATGGACTTTAAGACAGTATGGGTCGCTTTACTTTCATGGTAGATCATTCCATCTCTAGCAAGAAAAGCATTGAAGGCAGTGGGATTGACACTTTAAAGTTTATGCGGCAGACAGTGAACCACAGATTTATGCTTTGGGTTTTTGTTATTTACAAATTATATTGGCCCGGTCACATAGGTACAATACAGAAAAATTGGTAAATGCCTCTGAAGGTCATCTACTGCATCCTTCAGCCCCTGGCGAGAGGGCTCCTCTGTGGCATGTGGCCGTTTGTTATGTGCAGAGAGGCATTCCTGGAGCCCAGACAGGCAGAAACAGTCCCCACATTTATTTCTGCCTTGCTCTGTGCAGATCTTTCTTCTATGTAACTCTCATTTCTCATGGTGCCCTGGAAGACCATGTTCTCTTGAACTGCCCATGAGGAAAACAAAGCACAGCCCAAGAGACTGGAAGGCCTCAAAATCACATTTAGGATGTTAGATAAATCTGGATCTTCAGGAAACAATTTGTTGTGCTCGTGGGCTTCATATTCTATTCTCGGCCGGGTGTCTTCATCTTCATTACCAGAGAACCAGTATACACTCGATACAGCACACGATGGACGATTCCAACAGGGATAATACAAACCATTGGTCATGTCTGAAAGAAGCGCAGTCTCTTAAGGGAAGTGGAGTGGTTTTTCTCATCTTTCTCTTTCCGTGGCTGCAGGAATGCGAGTGGAATCTCTCCTAGCTGAAGTTTGTAATAATTATAACTTGGGCCCACTCGTCATTTTGCTAGGGTGTGAGCATTAAAGATGGGATTTCTTAATTTGAATTATTGATCAGTATGTTCACTCCAGTGGCCATTCTCCTCTTCAGACAGGCAGTAAATCTCACCCTGACCAGGATTCACACTTTGAAAAATATCATCAAACTTGGGAGCTTCACAGAGAGCCATGGGCTTTCTCTCTCAAGCTGAGAGCTGTTTTCCTAAGATAGTCTTCAGAGTGTAGATAAAAATGGGCATTTTAAGACATCAGAAGAGGATGTCTTCGGCAGTAAATATCTTTGCAGAAGAGGCCTCCCAGGACAGTGCTTCACAAACTGTAATGCCCACATTACTCACCTGTGAACTCATGAAAATGCAGATTCACATGCAGGAGGTCGGGGTGCAGGGTGAGAGTCTGTTTCTGGCAGCTCTTGGGTGATAGTGACACTCTGGACCATGGTGTAGCTTTTCCATCGTGCACCTTGGACAGTGACCCATGGCAGGCCTGACTCTGCCAAGGGCATTACTCCCACCCAAATCCTACACACTGTCTGCCGCCTGAGAGGCAGATCAGGACAGCTGCATCCTATTCAGGAATGTTCGGAGGAAGCGTGATCCCATGAGACGCTCTCTCGGGAACCTGGTGGTGGCAGTTGTACACACTTTGCCAACTGTTCTAACGGAGTAACCAAAAGATAAACTCGGTGAGATGAAACCTCAGAGCTGACCTACCGTTCTAGTCACTGTCTTGTTCCTGGGAAGACTCAACACCGAACACCTTCAATGAAAGGAAGACAGCCTCATGTGGGCTCATGTTTTCCATCCATAGCTGGCCAGCTTCAAGGAGGAAGGCAGGTTGGAAGTGATCGGCAGACAAAAGCTGCTCATGTCATGGCTGCCAGGAAGTAGAGAGCAGCGAGAGGGGCCAGGACAGTGGATATGCGGTATCGGGCCACACCCCCAGTCCCCTGCCTCTTCCAACCAGGCCCCACCTCCCGACATCACACCTGGCCAGAGTTCCTCCACAATTCAGTCACCCTTCAAAGGCCTCACCACATCCACCTGAGGCTTTGGGGTGTTCTGAGATATAAGCCAGAGCAGCTACAAAAGAATCAATGCATAAATGATACAACAGCAGAAGATGAGAAATGCTCCAGTCAGTCTCAAGAGGGCTGAGAGAAAGGAAACAAAACTTTCACAGAAATCAATAATGTTTTAGGAGATGCTAACGGCAGAATTGAAAACAAATACGAAGAACATGAAGGTAGACCTGAGGTGAGTGTAAAGTTCCTAATAATAAAAGGAAAGGGTTAAAAAGCATTCAAGATAAAATGGCAATGGAGTGAAGTGAAAAAAAGATAGATCGGGACATAATATATTTGTGTTAAGCTTATGTATAACTGATGTGCATGAGAAAAATTTTAAAATAAAGAAAAGGCATTCGATGACATAATTCAATAGTGTTTTCTAAAATAAAACAATATGTCAATTTTACAGTTTTATAGAGTTAAGGGGGGTGAGAGGTAAATAGCTCTTGAAGACAAAAGTGACTTAAACATAACACAATTCTTATGTCTAAAACAAGAATCCAACCGCATGATTACAAGAGAAAAATTTTCAAAGATATAATTTTAGAAAGAGCATAATGTGCCGCAGGAAAACTGATAGGAATTAATCAATATTGAGACATACGCTTCCATGGTTCTCGAGTTGCCAAGAAAAAGTGAGAATCTCATGACAATTCCACTATCAAAAAGGGAGAAGAAATTCAGACTGGTTTCTGACTTCATGTCAGTGGCAATTCAATACTGAAAGACAGTGGGACAATGTATTAAACATCCCCAGGGAAAGAAAATGTGATACCTAAAATTTACAACCAGTCACGTTATTATTCAAATATAAAGACAGGTATCTTCCATCATGCAAGAATTCAAGAAATCAGATTTGAAAGTATCTCTTCATTTGGACTTTTAGACAGGGGCAGTCTGGCTCATATAATTTTGATCGTGTCCGTGACTGTTGCTACCACAGTGAGATGGAGCTTTTGACAAGGCAGGTTGTCTTAGTCGAGATGAACAAGGGGCCAAAGCGCCTAGATGGGGTTGCTGTTGTGGTCGGAGGTAGAATATCTCATCCTAGCCCCGTGATAGGTGTTGCTGCCTCCCTTTCTTGGGGCTGGCAAAACTGAGTGAGCCAATTAGCTGCCAGTCACCAAGTCTTGCTGCAATTGACAGTTGGCCATGGCTGGCTGTGGAACTCGAGGCTATGCTCCAAGTCCAGCTTCCATGTTCTTCTTTTTCACTTGTCCTCATCAAAACCACAACATTCTGCTCCACACCTGCAGGCTGGGCATCCTGAGTCTGTACCACATGCATAGTCAGGAAATGTTGTGCTAAGCACAGAGGACATGATGATAAAGAAAGAGACATTATGGTTGCCATCATAAGGCTTGGGGGAGGAGAGAGAGAGAAAGAGAGAAGGACGAAGAGATGGGAGAAGAGGGGAAACTACTATGTATTTATTTAGCTAACATGGTGATGATAAGTGAAGTGTTATCAAAAGAAAAAGGAGTAATGGGTACCTGAGAGGGGACTATCCAATTAGCAGGGTCAAGGAGACATCCTGGGAGGAAGTGGAGTTGATGTAAGGCTGGAGTGCACGAGGCAGATAGGCGCTGATCCTCCAAAGGGGGGTGTGTTTTAGGAACAGAGTGGCATGAGTTCAGCTCCTGACCTAGGGAGCAGATGAGAGCAACCACAAGCAGTGGCTTCAGTGTCGTGAGGGAGAGTGAGGAGAAGGCCTTAGAGGACGCTGAAGAAAGACGCGATGCCACAATGCACAGGACCTTTAATGTCTCCGTGAGGAGTTGGCATCTGCGTCTCAGGCAATTTTATTCCCCATGGTAGGAGAGCAGGGTGAGTGCTGGATTCCTCAAATAAGGTGTTGTAAGAGCGTCCTGCCGGCATCCTCACCTCTGTCCTCACCCAACAGCCTCCTCCAACAAACAATTCTTTAATAATCATGCTGCTGTTCAGAATGGGTCCAGGCTTCACACAGTCAGGGAGATCAAGCCTAGAGCCCCTGCTAGTCACAGGGCCTCCGTGACCCAGTCAGCATTTCTAACCTGCTTTGCTTTTCTCCCCACATGCACAGCCCACTCCTGCCAGACATATGTATTTACCAAGCACAGTCTTGGTTTGTTCATAATTGCCTTTGCTGAGTTGCCAGAAAGCTTTCCCTTTTCTTTGATTTTCAGAAACGTTGGTGTATGTCAAGGCAATAGCAGACAGAAGAAAGAGCAGGGGCTCGGGTGGTGCACAGACAGTGAGTCAACTGTCTTATTTCTTGCTGGGTGTACAGACTTTGGTAACACACCGCATCTCTTCATATTTCCATCTCTCCTGTGTGGAAAGTGGGGAAGGCGAATAGTAACAGGGCTGGCCTTTGCTGGGGGGTGGTGAGGACTGAAATAAGGAATGAATGCCTGGTGAGCACTTAGCACAGCACCTAGTCCGCAGTGAATGGACTTGCTGTCTTATCGTTGGTGACCTTTCCCTTTGATGTGTGGGATAGGGAACCAAGTTAGGGCTGGGCTACACACTCTCCTTTTAGAAACAGCACTGCTCTGCTTGCCATCTGGCCCCCCCTCTGCCTGAAACGCTGATGACAGCTGAGGCTGACACTCACATCTGTCCTATAGGCCGCCGAGGTCTGTTTTTCCCCAGCTATTTCTGCAGAGCTTCTTTGTCAAAGCAGGGAAACACTTCTGCAGGTTGTTCTGTTCCACGGGGTGACCCACTCATTCCCTAAGCATGAATCATGGATGACTTCAAGCAACCCAGAATATTCTTCATGTGTAACACACAGCTGTGAAGGATGCTTGTGTCAGGGACACACACGAGGCAGGCACAGATGGAAAACAGAGGCTTGCACATCGCAGGCACTGTGGGGAGTGGATCCTTCTCAGACTCCAGAGCAGTAGATCTTAACTTCATCTGGGAAGGGAGGTGTAAGGATCTATTACAGACTCCTTTAGACTTCTGATATAAAATCGGAGATATGCCTATCTCTATAACTGACCAGATCTGATTAATAAGAGTGGATGCGTAGCGTTAACAACTGGTACACTGCTAACTCTGCCAGCTGAATACTAATCCTGAATACTAATACAAACAGTATCATAGGATTCATGGACTCCTACTTCTAAGACACTAATTTCAGTGACAAGCACTGTGTCTTAAGTTCACACTCCCTGTCAGTCCCCGAAAATGCCTTGTGTTACAGCAGTGAAATCTACTAACTTGGCCCCTCAAGTTTACACTGTGGTTGAGGAGGCAGACGTTAAACCAATAATCACACCAATGCCTACATAATTAGAATTGTGGTAAGTGCTATGTTGAACATGAGAAGGGCTGTAAACACAAATAACAGGGAGGCCTGTCCTAGTTCAGAGACTAAGGGTATAGGCAGAGCAAGTTAAGAATAATTAGCTACAACCCAAGAGGGTGAGTAGGAGTCAGGCAAAAGTTCAAGAAAAATATAGCTGAGTTGTGGTCAGGGAGACTTTGCAGATGGGGAATAACTGAGAGGATGCTGGTGAGTATTTGGCACAGAGGAGAAAGAAGTCGGTATGAGATGAGGCTGGAGAAGTAGGCAGAGAAATTGTATAATACAAGGAGGCCACACTGAGACTAGAACTTGTCAATGATAGAGTCCAGTGACTAATGGGAAAAAATCTGACCTTACAGTAAATTTCTTACCACTCGATTCCTTGGGTGTCACACCCCAAAACCTAACCTACTAGAAATGTAGCTGAGTTCAAGGACTCATGTTCACCATTCTACATGATCATCCATCCATCCATCCATCCATCCATCCATCCATCCATCCTTCCATCCATCCATCTACTGACCTACCCACTTACACATTCATCTATCCAAATAGCCATCCACCCCACTTCTAATCATCCATTTATGTATCCATTCATCCATCAATCCATGAATACATCTGTCCATTCTTTCATCATCTGTAAATCTATCCATCCATCAATCTATCCATTAACCCAATTGTCCATCCATTCACCCACCCATCCATCCATCCATCCCTTCCTCCATCCATGCATTTACCAAATTTCTAAGGAACAACATTGTACCAAACCCTGAAGTATTATGGTGAACAGCACACCACTCTTTCCTTCGTGATATTTACAGACAAAAGAGACAATTAAATAGGAAAGTATAATACAAGAAACTCTAGGCTGGGCTGGGTGAGCACTGAGTACTATCAGGCATTAAAACACACAACACAGCTAGGAGAAGACTTTCTAGAAGTAGTAAGTCTGAGCTGAGGCATGACCAAACTGTAGATTCATACTGTGACAGGCAGTACAAAGAAACAACAGGTGAAGAGGATGGAAATGTTTAGGAGGAAGTGGCTGGTTTGGCGGTGCTGGGGTCAAAGGTCAGGATGGGGCAGAGAAGCTTTATATAAAGTCAGTATATAACTGTTAATGGTTTTTCTTGCATATTTTTGTTTGTTTATTCTTATTTTGTTTGTGTTTCCTTGTGTCGAGTGGCTGGTTGGTTGGTTGCTTGGTTATCAGCAGAGGCATATGAGGAAAAAAGTATATACTTTGATAAATTCTGTACTTGGGAAGAAGTAATTTGATAAGTGTACAAAAACACGATGTCAAGAGTCATATGGATGATGAAATAAAAGAAATAATACTGATTGATTGTGTCCTGTGTTTAAGCCACTCAGCCTAAGTGAGCCCTTTTGAGAAACAACAATGTTATCAGGACCCACATAGAGCTCGAGGTCCTGAAGAGCTGAGGCTCCATGAGGAGGCCACACAGCTTGCGAGGTGCAGAGCCCGGGCACGGACCCATGTCTGTCTGCCCGTGTTGCCTTTCCATTACGCCATGCCCCTGCTCCATTTCTCCCCAAACCCATCATTTCCAACCATGTGGACTAGTGATTTCAGGACTTATTGAGTACACCCTAAATTATCCAATTATCCCAGGGGAGAATGCAAAGTTGCCAAGATTTCTTTCAAAGCAAGTTAGTCTTACATAGTCTAAATTGGGGGAAAAACTATCTTCCACATAAACTATCTAAAATGGAGTGTGTATGGCTCATCAAACACCACACGGAATACTTTTATCTCCCTTATTCATGAGGTGCCATGAAAGTTTTCGTGTCAGTGAGGGTCATGGAGCATTAATCCCCTAGCACTCACTCAGTGGTGGGATTGGGATTTGAATCCAGGGAGGAATTTACCCATGGGCACTCACCAAGCTGTAGGGTTGGGATTCAAACCTAGGTAGTTCAACCTCAGAAGGTCCACTCTGAACCATCTGAGCACACTGCACATGCAGCTTTCCAAGACAACACCCCACACAAGCCCCCCTTCCACTGAGAAGGAACTCTTAAGAAGGAAACAAAGGCTGTTTAATGGAGTGATCCACAGAGAACCACAGAGAGGACTGGAAAGCGGTGACACCCACACATACCCCGAAAATGTGCCCCTCAGACCCACCCACAGCTGCACCAGCAGTGACCTTGCCTAGCTGCAGCTCCCTCCCCATTTGTACTGAGCTGGAGTTTTCCTCTCTGTTAAAGCGATTCCCTTTTAATCTTTTTCGCAGGAGAAAATCCAGAACAAGCATTATGGGGCTCACTTCAATTTGTCCTGAATTTTCTGCGAGCCTGAAGTGCTCAGCATTATGCCAAGTGACAGATATGCCTGTCCTCTTTTCTTCCCCTTTTCTTTCTTTTTGTCTTTTTCCCCCTTGTGTGCAGTTTATGTAGAACATCTGGTTTTAAAAGTGTTGCAATTTTAAACATATTATAATGCTCATGGGATCCGAATATCAACAGCTGACTATTGTGGTGAACCTCATGTCTGGGAGCCAGCCTGGAACTGAGTCCTTAAATAAACATGAGGCCTCCTCAGCCCAGGGTGCCCAGGGCCGCCATTTGCAAACTAAATGTTTAGGACAGATGCGGTGCAAACCATGGCTTTCTCAGTCTGGCTGTCAGAGTGGGAAGGGGATCTCTATTTCCTCAGCCCCGAATTTCTCTGGTCACACTGAAGGCTTTGAGCTGAGCCTGGTCCCCCAAGGCCCTCACTAAAATACTTCTCTCCTTCTACTCCGCTTTCTGCCAAGCTCTGCTGCCTTCAACTTTACACCACCACCATTTTCCTATTTCCGCTGTCTCAAGGACTCCAGAAAAGCAAACGACATGGGACTTTAGGGCTATCTTTCTTTCCAGCTTCAGAAGACTCTACAGGAGGATTCTCTATCCACACATAAAGCGTGCACGTGTGAGTAGGTGTATGGATTTCCAATATTTATTGAGCCCTTATTTGGGCTCGCACTGTTTCCAACTCCGTCTTTGCATTAAATGAAACTATCCTTTAAATAACTCCTGGTGTTAAGTGTGATTGTTATTTCCAGCTCACACAAGGACAAGCCGGGGCCCAGAGAGGTTAAATAAGCTAGAGGAAATGGCACAGCATGGCACACAGTGTCAGAGAAATACCCTGGATAATTTAAGCTGGTAACCAGCCCTTTACAGAACGATCGGGTTCTATTTGGGACGTTGCAACAAATGGGGTACTACGTTTTTGATAAACCAAGTCAGGATATACAATTATACAAGTGTAATTATCATTATGGCCTCAAAGATGTGGGACTTTTGGAGATTTCTTGGTATATTTATTCACTTTTTCCACTGAATGATTTGCTACAAAAAGCTCCAGGTAGATGTCCGTCAGGCATTGCATTGGCTTGTGAACAGCTTTAAAAGAAGTGCATCACTTAGACTAGAATAGGGATACTTAATTCTTCCTTTTTAAAAGTCTATCAATAAAATGGAGTAGAAGAAAGAGGGTAAAATAACAATTTCTTTTTCTGTCTCTAAAATGAACACCACAGTATTGCTAAAAAGTACAAAATGAAAGAAAATAAACACCAACAACAATTTGGACCTGGGGTAGGGACCATGTATGATTCAGGTAGCATTCTGCTTGACACGTGATGAGGCCTCTTGTTTGCAGTGTAACACCTTTTTATTCCATGTCAAATACTCCTAAGCAAAGAAGTGAAGTATGAATTGTTCTCAAATGTGCCCTTCTGGTCGTGGCTATCATTAATTCCAAGAGGTCATAGTAGAGGCCTTTGCTGCAGCCAGATTGGTATCTCTAATGGACTGGGTGCTACCCTTCAGCATTTGATTTCCTTGACCCCAAGTTTTGTGCTGTGCCCTCAGTAAATATATGGATCTGAACCAGGTGCTACTTTTCCCTGTGGGGTACAAAGCACCTATGAATCGATGGCTTGAATATTTGAACTGGATTCACAGGGCTCTGATTCGGGAAACACAGCACTATCTCAAGCTCCTATTTTCACCTTGATGTTAATTCTGCAGCTGAAAGGTGCTCCCCTACCTCCCCAGTGTAAAGTCAAAATCTACATTTAAATGGAGAAAAACTAGTCAACATAAACCCTGCTGCAATTTGACTGGAAATAAACTCTGATAAGTTAAACCAGAAAATGAAAGAAAAGAAAACAATAAAAGCCAAGAACAAAGGAAAGAAATGGTACTACATGAAGTAGTCCCTGAAAAGGTGAAAAAGCAAGCCAAACAAAAACAAAAGGCCATTAACCAGGGAAAACTCAAACTGACAAAACATTTTCATCATAAGAGTGCTTAACTGTACTAAAATACGAGTGGCTTATCTTTGTATTAAAACAACAACAGAAAGAAAACAAGGGCAGATATTAGGGTGCTTTTCATACTTGTATTTCCAAACTTCATAAAATATTTGTAGCTGCATCAGCTATAAAAATTAATGGCTCCAGAGTCTTTTGTGTTACCCTCTTTGGTTTCATTTTATCACCACTCCCCCTTTTCTCTCTCGTTTTTTTTGTCTTTCTATCTTCCTAAGTTGTTTGGGGTCCCAGTATTTATGAGCTTTATAAGCTTGATAAGACTTGTAAAAGCAGGATTTCTAACAAAAAGGGTTGAACAAAAGCTGTCTGATTCCTTTACATTGGCGCTTCTATGGTACAGTTAGATGATGATAACAGATTGTGATAACATTGTCAAAAAGGGAAGAAAAAAAATTCTGGCCTTCATTACCAAGTTTGTTGCAAACTCACTTTTTCTTTCAGTCTTTCTTTCTTTTTTCTTTTTTAATAGCAAGGACTACAACTTCCAATTTCCTCAGGCCTAAACTGGCCTTTTAAAATGTTTTCAGGCCCACTGTGAACACTGCACTGTATTCTGAATTTGCATTTACATAATATAAATTTTATCATCAATTAATCGATCACATTTAAATTCCGAAAAGTATCCAATGAGTAATAACTGCCCCGCGGGTGCTATAAAAAGTTAATTCCCAAATACAAAGGCCACTATGACTTTCAAAAAGCTGAGTTGAGTTTTCTATTTAAGTCAAATCCAAAAAAAAAAAAAAAAAACCCCAAAACCTATTTTTTATTTGTTTGTTTTGCTTTAATGACCATCTGAAAGATCAAGAGTGAATGTCAAGGTTATGTGACCAGGAAGCTGGGCTGGAGCAGAGCATGGAGAGCTGGTTCTGGAAGGTTCTAAAGGGCCTAAAGGGTTTGTTATGAATATTACTACAACCGGCCACTTTCTCTTAGGTATAGAATGGCCACTTGCTTATAACCATAAATGAGTTCTCGAGTGACCCAGATAAACCAGCATCTAGACATTGGAAAGATGAATCCGGTAAACCCAGGTGCTTAATGAATAAATAGGTGTCTGGTAAATAGCTAGGGTAGCATGGTGAAGTAGGGAAGACACAGCTTCTGCAATGAGAAGACCTGCCTTAGAGATCCGGTCTCTTTAGTTGTGTGGCCCTAAGTAAGTCATTTAACTTCTTCCCAGAAGGCATTACCTGTCTGCAGAGGTTGTTGCCATGAAGCAGTTCAGTTGTGAATGTGAATTTGTTTGTGAAGTAGACACAACAAGAGGGGTTGTTGCTGCTGGACAGATGCACTTCTATTCATCCCATTAAAATTATCCTCACTGGCATCCAACTGGCTTTCCAGCCCTTCAGTTACTGATTTCTAGGCAATACAACCTGGAATTTGCAATAACCTAAGTAACTAAGTTATTAGAAAATAAACTAATCCGGGGCCTGTAATAGAGTGGGTCTGGGTTTACATGCACCTTGCGCTAACATTGTATCTTTACACATCTGTCTTCCTGTCAAAAGCTCAAGGGCAGAGGCCAGGGCGTCTCCACCCTTGGATGCTCTCCCCTCTTCCTCTATACCTAGAGGTGGACTTGGCTATAGCTGGTGCTCAATAAATGTTTAGCGAATGAATAGACAAACGGTGAGAGAAACATAAAACCAATGAGGTGGAATTTATTTCCCCAGCCTGCAAATCAAAATCTGGCCGCAAATGGAGGTCATTTTCACAGGGATATATCTCAGCGTCACGTGCAGTTAATCAGAACATAGCAATTTTTTTCATAAGCACGGGACAGATTATATATATTTTTTTCACATGGCCCCTAAATAGCATCCTCTTCAACTAATTTCAAAACCAAATGGGATGCTTGAAACGCCAAATCAAATGCTGATGTGGTTGGCACGTGGATAATTCACAAAGGCGGAATCTTCACAGCCATGACAAAATCAGGCATGGCCAGATGATTTAGTGCAATTGTTGGGGTGTCCTTGTGACTATAAAATCATCCCTGAGTTGCCAGCAAATTTCTCTAGCCAGGGTGCCTTGAAGTGGATACTCTCAAACATGATTCTTCTTCACTTGGGGACAACTGGAGACTATCTCTGGGCAAGATGCTCTGGGAAGAGCATTATAAGTTGATCTCCTTACTGTTTTTATGACCCCATCCCTTTAATCTGAGCAGAATCTCACGTATAAATGTGTGTAACTTTGGCTTCCCTATAATGCTTTGGTCTTGGGCTAATGGATTCTCTTCATGAGGCTGGCGGTCTATAGAGTTGACACAGGTTGAGATTGCCTCATGTGGGAGGCTGTGGGAGGAACACAAGAGCATACAAAGTCAGAATGGAATTCAGGCCTGAAGGAAATCTGAGCTCTGTCACCTCTTCCTGGCTGTGTGACCTTGAGCAAGTGACTGAGCATCTCTGTGAATTGCATAGTATCTCATGGTATTGCATCTACAAAGTGGCAATCATATTAATGATGTCCATTTTAAGAGGATAGTATGAGGACCGCATAAGCTGATTTAGAGGAAGCACCTATAAAATTGTCTAGCATCTAATGAATACTATATAAGAATTTGCTTCTGCAGTGGCCTGCCTTGCAAACTCAAGGACCTGAGTTCAATCCCCGGTACCAAAAAAAAAAAAAAAAAAAAAAAAAAAA
>NW_022900944.1:42259728-42314126 GCF_012274545.1 Fukomys damarensis
ACAAAAAAAAAAAAAAAAAAAAAAAAAAAAGAATTAAAGAATTTGCTTCTGTATGCTAAGACTACATTGAGTACTACATTCAAAGACCCTAAATGGCTTTTGCATCTAAAATCAAGACCTAAATGCTGCTAGAGATCTGCTAAAAGTTGGTCCCCAAAATCAGGAAGGCTGCTATTTCCCAGGGTGTGTGACAGTGTCTCAAAGGGACAGAAAAAAATGCCACAGGGAAAGCAAATCAATGAGCAAACTGAAAACCCTAGGTGCATCTTCCCAGAGTCAAAATGTCAAGCCAACAAGCAAAAGACAGCAAGTTGACTTATGCATTATAACAAGAATGGAGATACTTTGGAATGAAGTGACAATTTCATGAATTCTCAGATACAGGAGCCTGTATGGTGTTCACCTTCGTGTTTCTGTTTCAGACTCATTGGGACTCTGCTCCACTGCACAGCCCAAAGTTGTGAGAGCCAGGCTCTGGTGAGCACCGAAGGGAGTTCTCAGCTCCACTTCAGGGTCCCGGAAAAGACTCCCAGAGATGGTGCTTCTCAAACTCAATGTGAACGTCATTTAAAAAAAGAGTATAACTATTTCAGATTAACAGTTTAATAAAATACAGACAAAAAGAATTATTAGAAAATGACATATGACACACAAAGTACAGTCCATGCTAACGAACTATCAAATTAAGCAATTGTAAAATCATTGGATCAATTTACGATAAAATTTCCTAAGTGTTAGTTCTCCACCTCAGTACTTTTCCAGCTGTGAACTGGTGAAGAGCTGTGTGGTGCCTGGGTCACACTTGAAGGGCCATCCCAGGAGACTTGAGGGTGGAACTCGAGTCTCACCAGGTGGAACATTGGATATGCATGGCCATACAGGGTTCCAACATCTTCCCTGGTTAATCACTTCCTTGTGCAAAACATCAGACCATGTCAGAGCTGAGCAACAAGCTTCTCTGACCCATGTTGGTGGCTCAGACAGAGTAGAGCCTGGACCACACCCATAGCAAGAAGTTCTGTGGTCCTTAGCATCCAGAAGGTCCTAGTCTTAGCTTTACAAATGATTGGACCTGAGAGATGCAACTACCTAACATAACCCGGAGGAGGAATGAGCAGAAAGAGAGGGTATTAATATGATTTGGGGAAGTATGTCCAATACAGTGGGTTTCCATAGTTTTTGGACACCTGAATCTGAGCATCAGTTGGAAGGTAAAGCCTTTCACATCACTCTCAGACATAATATATACATATTAATAAGGCTACTATAGTTTGCATCATCTCCCAGAGGCCCATATGCTAAAGGCTTAAGCCCCTGCCCATGGTGCTATTGGGAAGTGGTGAAACCTTTAGGAGGTGTGGCCTAGAGGGAGAAAGTTAGGTCATTGGGGGTGTGGCCTTGAAGGGATATTGGCATCCACCCTTCCTGGACACCATGAAGTGAACAGTTCTCTATTATGTGTACCACTGCCAGATAGGGTATGATGTACTGTGCCAGCACAAGCCTAAAGCAAAAGGGTTAAGAGACCATGGCATGTACTAAAACCTCTGAGACCTGGGCCAAAGTAAACCTATCTTCCTCTTAAGTTGATTACCCCAAGTATTCTGCCATAGCAATGAAAGCTGACTAAACAGTTCAGTGACCATCTCAGACTTATCTGAGTATCCCAGTGCTGCTTCCCCCAGCTCTAGGATAGTCATGGACCATGAACTAAAGCAGACCAGATCCACTGGGAGGTATGTCAACCATCTCTGAATCCTTTTGCTCTGTATTCAGTATAACACTTTGTTGCTTCTTACTTCCTTATAGCCAGTCTGATCCTCACTTTTCCTCTCTAGTTCATGAGTTAAAAAGTTTCCAAGTAGAAGGGTTCCTGTTCTCAGAGCCTGGAATGATGGGATGGGATTAGCTCAGTCTGCCTTCTTGCTGCTTCTGAAATAAAATCAGTCTGCCTAGGACAACTTCTCCATGGTGCAGAAGGCAGACAGGTGAGTCTGGGCCTTCCTGTTATGAGGTAGTGTCTCCTGGAGCTGACTTTTCCACCCAAACTCAAGCAGTGTAATGAGGGGCTGCAGGGGAGAGGTGGTATTACTGGGAGGAGGGCTCAGAGCAACAATTTCCAAATGCTTGGGGAAGTACTTTGAATGCCAAGAACGGCCTCAGAAATACAGTGGTTTTCAAACCTTACCCACTCGCCAGGATGTTTTGAGTCAGAGTGCTGGGTTGAACTCAGTTAAAGAGTCAGGAAATCAGCTCTGGCTGAAGACATATTGGAGTGGCACTGCTCTTTGCCCCTCTGCATTCCATACATGTACCCCATCTGTGTTTACTAAGCATCTGCATTTTTAGGATACAAAACAGTATAATAGCTACCACTTGTGTTTGCCCTGTGCTGAGGCATTTATAGCTCATCTAATCCCTGTAGCAACACCAGGAAGTGGATATACTGTTGTTTCTATTATACAGATAGGGAAACTGAGGTTCAGAGAAATAAAAATATCTGAGGTCATTTAGCAGGAAGTGGCACTGGGGTGATTTGAATCCCATCACTTTGGCTCACTGGCCCAAGCTTGGAGTTAGCAGGCTGCATTGCCTGCCTTTGACCTGCAGCCCTAGGGGTGGGTCTCCATTCATTTAAGGCCATCTGAGTGTCACGTCTTCCAACGAGCTGTTACTACTCTGAGGAGGTGGACACATGAGCTAGGACGGGTCATGATGGAAGAGGAGGACTGTAACTTGCACCTGGGACCAATATCTGGTGTTCCCCACAGTTAGAGTCACACATGCCAATGCCAGTGACAACAGAGCAGGAACATGGTGGAAAAAAATCCGCTGCTTCATTGACATCAACTGCTGAATCTGCCCTACTTCTGGACAGTATATGTTATGCAAAATAGCATGTTTTCCAACTACTTAAGCTAATTTATTTCCATTACTTGTTTCTAAAAGCATTCAAACTGATATGGATGGGTCTTAAAGTTCTGTCCAAGAAGGCATTGACTGAAGGCCAAGGCAGACACTTCAGGGAGTTGCAGAATAAGAGATCAAGCTGAAGATGCCCTGGAGAATGTAATCACAAGGTCTTCAAGCAGGGACCTAAGCCTTGCTTGCTCCTCTTCCTTATTATTATTGGTGTTTGTGGGTGTGTGTGTGTGTGCACGACACGCACTGCTGCCTCTACACACAGTGGTGTTCCTCAAAAAAGACAAAAAAAAAAAGATAGAAATCGGAGGATCCACCTCTCGTATTCATTGGGCTTCTATTAGTTCCAGTCTAGGTTGAGTAACTCAATGAATAGGCAGATAGCAAACATAAGCATGTGGCTCCGGAGTCCCCATACTGAGCCACAGCACCGCCCTTAGATCAGGTCCCCAGTGGCAGAGTCTGGGAAGGACTGAGCCATATGATTTGCCTGTCCTCCCTTTGAATTCCCTAGTGAATGCTTCTATCAACACGTAATATCCCCTTTGCATGGAAACCATGCCCAGCCCTCTGCTCACATGCAAAAGCACACACATCTGCTCCCCAACTCCCCCCGCCCTGTGAGCTTGTCATGGATGAGCTTGTATCTCATTTCTCTTAACATCAACATCCCCTAACTGCCTGCTCCCCATGTCCCTCCCCAGGCCAGGCACCCAGCAGATGCCTGGCACAGGGCAGACACTTCAGTAAATGTTTGTGGGATGCATGAATGGAGAAATGAATGGATTTCATGAATCCACACGCTGCTAATTTGGAATTTGTGATCCTTTGGAGAAAGAATATTTATTGAGTAAAAGTTTGGAAAAAATACTCTAACTTTGGCTTTTACTGCTTATGTAGTTCATTACTAAGGAATGTAAGTCTCTAATCCTCCTTCCCCCACCCCATAACTTTCCACATTTCTAATATGTAGAATAATTACAACTCAAGAAATTGCATTTCTTTTAAAGAAACAGCCAACCTCTGCTCTAATTAAACTTCTTAGTTAATTTGGAAGCATTTTCTTCACTCCTGCACCTCCCTCTCATCCCCTACCCCTTAATCCAGAACAAGTTTCCAACACACAGTAAATGGGATTCTATTTTGAGATATAATATATATTACATTACTTAAAGACTGAGGAGGAATTATTGAATTTAAATGATACCGAACGAAGTCAGTCTCTCACCATAATGCATGAAATACATGAAAATATTCATTGCTTTAGTTTTCTACCTTTAGACAGTGTCCTTAGTGTTTCTCAAATTGGGTGTTCCTGGGCACTGAAGCTGCCAACTTGTTGGAAATGCATTTTCCCAGGTCCCACTGCAGACCCACCACATCAGGGATCCTGGAGCAGGGTCTGTGACCTTCGGTTTTACAAGCCCTCCTGGAGATTTGTATGGCGCCCAAGTTCAGAGACACTGGCCCACTGGTTAAGCCCAGGGCAGGCCGTGTTTAGAATCTCGTCCTCCACTCTACAGCTTCTGAGTGATCTCGCTAACACTCACTCACTCTGTTTGTAAAATGAGGATGAAGTGGTGTGGCTGTGACTTTACAAGTCTGTATATGTCAGCCTCTCAACACCGCCAGGTGCAGATCTCTCGCCGCCATTCCTGCTGTCAGGCGTGGAAGGAAGAGCAAGCTGGGGAATGGGAGAAGTCTTCTTTTCTCTGTGACTGCTGTGGGAGGCCAGAGTAGGGGAGTGAAAAAGAAGGCTGTCAATAAAAAGGAAAGGTTGGAGCCTACCATCGAGGACAGAAAAGGGAGGCTTTCACAGCAGTCTAAAGGATCCTGTCACCCAAGGAATATGAACTGAGGTCTGTTCCAGATCCTTCTCAGGGCTGGAGCTTAGAGGACAAAGGGATGGGCGTGGCCCCCAATCCTCAGATGGGCATTAGTGGGCGGTGTGGGAATGGGAAGACAGAATCCCATGGAAGGTTTTGTTGGGAAAAATACCCCAGCCATATTTTTCAGAGAGTAGATCTACGGGGTCTGCTGTCTGGGCACCTGAGTTGGACCTTTATGGATGGTGGGAGGGGATGTGGGGAGATCTGAAGTCACCCCTTGCCTCTCCTTGCTGGATCATCAGAGCAACTGCCTGGGGAATGTTTCTTCCTCTCCTCACCACAGAACCTGTGCCTTCATTCCCAGCTTTTCCACCAAGCCCTTGACTTAAGAGCTCATTCCCAGATATCACTCCAGGTAGCTGCAGCCTGTCCAGTGCGGCTTCCGATGTGCCAGACATGGCCTGTGCATTCCTAGGTTGCATCTTATTTATTTTCATCCCAACTTCAGAAAGCCCCCATATTTTCTTCCATTTTACTGATGAGAAAACAGAGGCTTCAAAAGATTAAACAATCAAAAAATAAATAAAAGATTAAGCAGTCAGCCAATATTCAGAGCTAGTACACAACCCTTCCATCTAAGTCCAAGTTTACACCTGGAGAAACTGAGCCTAAAGCCACACCAGGAAGAGTCTTTTCTCAAAGATTCACAGCTACCAAGGTCCACAGATAACACTGGAGTTCCCAGCTCCCTGTGCCCCATCCAAGACCCCCAAAACATATGTACTTCCATTTACTGCAAACCACAATATAGCAACAGTTTTGTGACAGATGTTAAAGTCCCTTCAAAAAATAGAAAATATTACTAAAGCTACTGGTAACATTGGCTGAAATCCTGGAATTCAGGATTTGCCTTAGTTGAATTTGCACAATCACCACAGCCATATTTATATAGAAAACGTATGGCGCACGCTTTGATTGCCACAGCTAATAAATCTGCACAGCCTTCTCTCTTCCTGCCATATAAATCCTCTTCCTCCCTACCTATTTAATATGCAAGGCAGATTGGAACATTAGCAGTGCAGAAGGGTAAATAACCTGGTAATTGATCTGGGATTTGTGGATTTTTACCTCAAATTTCTGTTTATGGTTGAAGGTCGTAAGCTATACAAACCTCTATCGATCAGAGTCTTTTGTTTAAACGGAGCCTACTGTATTTATTTGTGTTGCTCCTCAAAGTCAAACAAAAGGGGCAGGGATCAAGCTCACCCTCGGCAGGGCACTGTGGACATGTGGCCCACTCACTCGGGGTGCAGATGTTTTCAATCTGCACAGTTTGTCTTTCATATCCATCTGAAATGAAACAGCCTTCATTTAGCCTGGGAGACACGCCAACAAGAGAAGACACACACTTAACCCTTTGCAGATGCATTCCCGGCTCCCTTTGGACACTAAGAGGAGATTCTTAGGAAGCAGGGGGCACTTTTGACTATAGAACCCGTATCTCAGAGTCCCCTATTTCCTCAGATGTATCTAGAAACCAACAGCCCTTTCCCTCTCCGCTCCCATCTCTACCCCAGCCTCCAACTCATCCTTGAGAGCTCTTCTGGAGAATGAGATGGATGGAGGTGGTGTGTCTCATGGCCTCTGGGCATTTGGAACAATCCTGCATCCAGAATAGCACAGGAATCACTAAGGACCAGATTGGCCAGAGCCTGGGTCCTTAAGATGCAAATGTGTTACCACCAATGTTGACCCCTTTCCTACCATGGACTTAGCTTTCTCCTACTTCTGTTTCTTTGAAAACCAAACCCCCTTCCCAGATTTTTCAACCTTAATGCTGTTGACTCCTGGGGCAGGATTATTCTTGGTGTGTGTGTGTGTGTGTGTGTGTGTGTGTGTGTGTGTGTGTGTGCACCTGTGGCCTCTACTCATCATATGTTGGTAGTAACAACTCTAATTCTGATGATCAAAAATGCCACCCCTGAGAAGGAGGGATGTAGTCTCCACCACGTCTTAGTGCAATTGTGTGCAGGTTTGTAAATGGAGCCCATGTAAGGGTCATTCTCCAACACTTCTCTGGCCTCCTGGCAGCTGTTTTACCTTGCCGAATGTCTTCCCTTCTCTGGTTCCAGTTTCTTCCTCACTGAGGTGCTCATGGAAGGGCTTACCCCCCAGAATTGCATCATAAACCCAATGCAACCTGGGACAGTCTTACTCTGGGCCCAGACTGGAGGGCATTGAATTCAGGCACCATTTCCTGGAGACGGGGGCTTTCTGGGAAATGGAAAGGGACAGATCTCTGAGTAGGATGCCATAGGCTTGTCAACATCTGGTGTCAAGAGCAACTACTCCAGGTCTCTGGAGAGACCCTGGCTTGGCAGTAAGGATCTGGATGGTCTCTATTTCTCCTTCTACACCATCTTCATCGCTCTCACTGAAGAGCAGGAACGGAAGGTGTCCTGTTCTTAAACACTAGGAAAGCGCTCCAAATTGCTGTGTGTGTTGAATAAACCAAAGTCCTTTGTGAAAAAGGTTGTTCTGAAGTTGGCTAGCTCGTTGCCTTGGATGTTAACTCTTTGGAAAGTAGGACCTCAGAACCTTGGTACTATATTTTACTAGTGAATGTTTGTCATATACAACATTTACATTCATTTTGGGAAATTGCTACATACATAAATTGCATCTGGGTTATTTTCAATTCCTTTACCCCTTTCCTGATCCCTTTTCCCATCTCCAACAGTCTGCCTTCCTGCTTCCTACCGTCTCTCTTTTATTTTGCTCTTTAACAGATTTGTATTTTGGGATGCTCATGTAGAAGAAACCAGGTGTTATTTAACTGTGTATGTGTGATTACTTCACTTAACACAACAGGCTCAAGACCCATCCTTTGCCCTGCAAATGACATGATCCCATTCTTCTTTATGGCTCAGTAATATTCCATTGTGTCTACATAGCACATTTTTTTATCCATTCATCTGTTGATGGACACGTAGGCTCTTCCCAGAGCTTAGCTATTGTGAACTGTGCTGCTATAAGCATGTATCACTATAATATGATTTATTTAAGTAGATATTCAGCGGAGGTACAGTTGTATCAAATGGAATTTCCATTTTCAGCTTTTTGAGGAATCTCCATCCTGATTTTCATAGTGGTTATACTAGTTTGCATTCTTGCCAACACTACAGACACGTTCCTTTGTATCTTCAGATTGACTCTTGCTGAAATCCTAGCACAGCCACTTCCTCATTGTTGGGGGCTTTCAGGCAAGTGGCTGTGCATTTCTGTGGCCTCAACCTCCTTGAAAAATAGCTAATGGTACTGGTTTTGAGATATCACTTGAGAGTAGAGGGCTGCTCTCGAATCCTTTGGTATGCAGGGCATGTTCTTTAGCATTGCTAAAGAATAGCAGCTATTCTTACTGATTCTTAAAATGTTCTAGGTATCTGAGTCATAGAACAATTCAAAATAACATTAACGCCACAACACAAATATCAGATAATCAGTGACAGGTCTTTGTGATATCCAGATAACTTCCTCTTTACCTTTTGTTATGATATTTTGTAATATAGTGTTGTTTAAATTATAGGTTTGGGGAGATGGAGTTGTTCCTGTCTCTCAGTCTCTGATTTCCAAAGCTGAGAAGATGTTCCTAACTATGGCAAAGCATGAATGGAAAGTTGCATTTTGAGACATAAAAATTACGTGTGATCTATGTGGAAGTCATGAAATGGAATAGAAATGCCCCTAAATCAACACTTTGTTTAAGAAACATGAAGCAATATTGGTGAATTTTCCTTCCCAAGACTCTGTGCATTTCCTCAAGTAATCACTATCCTAAGGCCTATGTTTACCATTCTTATGTTTTCTGAAAGTCATACTTATTACATAGGCACCCCTCAATTATACATGTATGTACAAGTGTGTGGCTAGCACTGAAGTTTCATACAATGTCACTGTCTCTACGTTACCTGACATCACTCTTTTTCCTATATACGTTTATCTTACCCAGTATCAGACACACTGGTGCATGTGCCTGCTTGTAGCTCATGGACTGTACCTGAAAGATAGAATTCAGTTCCATTGACCCACTACTGTGTTGGTGGATAATGGAGCCATTCCTAGACTCCTGGTTTTTGTATACAACATGGCTATAAGGTTTTACTGGACCTGGGACTTTTCAGGTCAGCAGACCTTGGCTGGTCTATGTCCCCAATTTCCACCCTGAGTCTTTTATTACTCTCAGACCAAAGCCTCAGCACCTTCCTCTGTCAAGCACATATTATAGCAGGCAAGTATTAAAAAGCACTGCAGTCATTACAATAAATTACAGCTTTTACACCTGCTTTGGAGATCCAAGATGAAAGACACTTCATGAAGGCAAATATTGTGACAGGTAAACGGAGCAATTAATTTAAAAACCTTGTGCATAATCATACACTGTGTTCCTTCAGTTACCGAGAGGCCGGGTCATGGGAGCTCCTGGCCCCTCCCAGGTGCTGGGATTAGAGATCATCTTTCTCCTCTCCGCATTAACTCATCCCATCGAGCCTCCGTGCACTCTCCCCACCTCTGTAGCACAGGGGTAACATCAGCCCCCAGTGCACACACACCGTGGGAGCATTGTGAGCTAACCAGCAAGGCACACAGAAAGGTTTGACTTGAACCCTCACTCATGCTCATGAGCTGGTTACTTACTCTCCCGGTGTCATTTTTCACATGACAGGACGACCGGAGCATTTAACTCTGGGACGAGATACTGTTGACTAAATGAGGTACTTGCACAATGCCCAGCACACAATCAGTTTTCCCCACATAAAAGCTATTATCATGTTGCTATAGTGACTAATACTTTCTGAGAGCACATTTAAGATTGTCCGAAATAGTATTTCTTCTAGGTCAGAAACAGAGTTAGGACACCTGTTCCTAGAAGTAAAACCATTCTCATTTTGTGCACATTAAACGGGGTGTCCAGATGCTCACCAAACATGGAGAGAACATTTAGAATCATCCATCCTGCGACAGAGGCTAAGTCACATATAGGAATCCCATGTGTCTGGCTGTGCTTTCAAAAATAGGCAGAATAGTCACAGCAGCTCAAACTCATGATAGCGGGTTATCCACATGCCTCCTCCTTCAGGGAAGAGTTCAGGATATGTGAAAGCGGGGGGAGGGAGCCATGGAGGGAGAGAGAGAGAGAGTGACTCAAGTTAGGTGTTTTTTCTTGGGCAAAAGTATTGCTATGAGAAGTTCTCACCTCTTGTAGGGCCAACTCCATGTGGTAAACTGCAGGGGAAGCCACCACTAAGTTGATTTATTTCTTGATTGAAATTATTCTAGACAGATCATTGTGAACTATCCACAGGGGAGGACATCTAAGCAGCCAAGAAGGACAGATGGCCATTGAGGTGAACAGCAAAAATCACACCTCTCCCTCCAACAGGTAGAAGAAGATGAGCACACATGGAAACACAACGGTAAGATGGGGTCAGTGTGCAACATCGCTGCTCTTGCGCCGAGACGCTCACAGTGTTCTAGAACTGTCCAGTCCTCCCAAACTCCCATGTGCATGCATCCCCTGCTTGTAAAGCCCTTGAGCTCTCGACAGGCTACTTGATTCTTACAGCAGCCACCTAAGGCAGCCGTGCTAGTGCTTGTTTATTCTCCATTCTTGAAAATGTGGAAACTAAGGCTGGAAGAGGCTGAGGGCCTCTCCTGAGATGACAAGAGGCTTAAATTGTGGTGGTCTGACCTATAACTAGGGTACACATCTTTTCAGAAGCTGGGCAAAAGGACATGAGGAGCTGGAGAGCTGCGATAGCAACGTAAAGCCAGAAATGCGAGGTCGGCTGGGGTGAAGCCAGGTCAGAGCCGGGGTGGGCAGGGACAGGCTGATGGCATTTCCTTTTGCAACCTTCATCTCTCCTCAGCCACAGCTCTCAGACCCCAGTCAATTCCATTCCCAGTGGTTGTTGACTGAGTTACAGAGTGGCCAAGAACACTGTCGAGGTGGCAGTTCGGGGCAGTTTCCAAGGCCAAGCCAGGAAGCAGAGCGACAAGGAGATTATGTCCGTGCAGCAAGGGTCAGTGCAGCAGGGGGAGGTCAGGCTCAGAGCTGGGATGGAGAGCACTGCCCCTGAACCAGAAGGCAAGAGCTGGCTCTCAGCAGCAGGGCCCTCTCTGGCCTCGCTTTGCCTGGGCACCCAGCAGCTCTGTTGCTCAGTAGTTAGTAAGTGCATCTCGTTTTTCCCAAATTTCCCAAGCTGTCAAATCAAATTGATTTTCAGTCAATTTAACCTGGGTAGTTTCAGCCAACCAGATCCCCCAGGTGAAAAGCTAGTTTATCAAAGACGTCAGTTATACAATTCTTCGGCCAGAGAAACACTGTCTTTGAACAGCTTTCAGGAAATGAATGACCAGTTGCAAAGGGTGTTGGTAACAATAACAATAATTACCTTTTATGGAGCATCTATTCTGTTTCTTTACTTTATGTTCCTTTTATATTTCTCCAATAACCCTTCCAGGTAGCTAATAGCTCAATTGATGAGTATTTACCCCTCATGGATTCTCTCTTTGAAGCCTAACAGCTCTGTAGAGTGCGTACTATTGTCCCAATTATTTAGCAAATGAAATGGAAGCGCAAACAATCTCATATCACTTGCCCGAAGTCGCACAAACAATGGCAGAACCTCAAAGCATCGTGGCCCACCATCCCCAGCCCCGTCCTGAGGCTCCCAAGGCCTGTACTTTCTCACTGATCACTCCGCCGTGCTTGCCTTGAGATTCCGACCTGGGACCTGGCAGCAGGCACTCCTGGGCCTCACCATGAAGAAAAAACATAGCAAAGGTAATGGGATAAAAAAAGAGATGGGCTCTTCCCTCAGAGACATCTAGGCCAGTGTGGTGGAATGCAGCTCTGGAACTTGTAGCCAGTGAATGAGTCTCTGGTGGGTCCAGCTTCTGACTCCTTGCAGACAGAATCTGCAGAGGGAAACAGGAAAAGAACCCTACTCCTTAGCTGGCTGTCAGTGTGAAATACAATAATATGCACGTCTGGTTAGCACAGACCTTTCATATATGTTGGGACCTCAAAGAGTGCTTTCTCTCACATCAAGTCAGCGGAGAGCCCGATTTTCTTTGCCCCTTTCTTGCTAAGATTGAAATCACCTAGCTCCTGGCAGGATAGACAAATTGCGCCTTCCAGGCTGGTGACATGCTCCAGGACAGTACTGTTGGGAAAAGGGTCTCAGATGTTAGTGGTTCTCTTTCCACTCAGGTGAACAAAGTCACATCTGAGTTGACCACGTGGAATGAGCAGATCTGGCCAGTTAAAATGCAGAAAGCCCACTTAAATCTGAACTGCGGAGGTACAACACGTACGTTTTTAGTTTTCTTCCGCCCTAGCCCTGTCTTCTGCACTGTGTTCTGGGCAAGGATCCTCATGGTTACTGCTCTGGGAGGAGAGGAAGCCCTGCAGGAGCCCCACACCCTGGCCACATCTGGCACCCTATGCTTTGGGTACTTGGATCTGGATGAGAAGACACAATAGCCCTGGGGAGGGTACAGGGCTGGGCTCCTCTTCTTAGCAGGGAGATGTGGAGGAACTGGAGACTGCAGATGTTGGCACAGGTAAGAAAGAACAGGTGCTGGCCAGGAAAAGTCTTAATGTGGAGAGCATGGCTGCCTGGGGGCCTCTTCCCCATCTGTCCCTTGGGGGTCTAGTTAAAAGGAGGTACCTGGGTTCCTTAAAGTGGTCAGGCTGGCCTGAGGCCTGGCCCTCTGCCCTGCTCACTCTGCCCTACTTTCTGCCATGTGCTCCTTGTGGTTTCTTTTCCTCTTGTTCTCTCTTCCTCTGTCCTCTCCTTTCTCCTTCAGGACACCAGGTAGCAGGGCTCCTCACTGGGGCTGGCCTCATCCGCAGGAGACACTGGCCAATACCCAGTGATATCTGTTGTCACATCCAGAGGAGAAAGTGCTTTTGGCATCTCAGGGGTCAAGCCAGGGTTGCTACTCAGCTTCCTTTGAGTACGTCCACCATGAAGAATTAGCCCCAAATCCCCACCATGCCAATTTGAGAGACCAACTATGTGGGGAATAAAAAACTGCCTTCTCTTGGTATGGACTTAGGGGAAACTCCTGGGCCTCTTCTGATCTTGACTTTCTAATCCCTGAATGCCAGGTTTGCTCTGGGTGGCTGTGCGGACCTGTCCATGCAGACCAACACCAGCACAGGGGGAGCTCCATGCTTCCCCAACCCCAAGCTGGCTCACATGACTCCTGAGGGCTCTGAGGACAGGTACTGGGAGCCCCTCCGCCCCTATGATCTGTCTATTGCCTTCTGAGGTGGGGAGGTTCAGCCAGCCCCACCCATCCACACCTTTGGGCCATTCCCTCCTGGCCGAGCTCCAGCATGGCTGTCAGGATGGGCACACAGTCGGGCACACCTCACCCCATTGCGCAAGGACTGGCAGGGGATCAAAGCACACTGGGTAGAACAGCACTTGGCAGAGGCAGCCAATCCACAGAGCGGTCCCAGCAGGGGCAGCACAGGTGTGGTGTCTACAGCCTGGGCCACTTCTGTCTGTGTCCGGCCTGCCTTCCCAGGCCCTTTCTCCACCCTCATGACCTCAGAGCTTGGTGCGACAGCAGTCACTCTACCAACTATGAATTAGGTGGGTGTTTAAGTTCTGCACTCTGTGACTTCCTCTTTGCTCATTTAATCCTCACAGAATCCTTCTTACAAGGGAGGTGTGAGCCTTATTACCATTTAACAGCTAGGAAAACTGAGGCTCAAAGCAATGAGCAAGTTCTGAATCCAGACCCAGATAGTCTGGTTCCAGCAGCGAAGTGTTTGGCCACTGCCCAAGCTGCCTTCTAAAATAGGCAGAAGGGCATCCAGAGAGGTGGATCAACTTGCTCAGGGTCACACAGCCAAGGTTTATTAGAGGCAGTAGCAGAGCCCAGGCCTGTCTGCCTGGAGGCCTCTCCAGTTTGCAATGTATGTGTCAACTGGATCACCTCTTATGTATTTATGTATTTTTCCAATGTTTATTTCTTATTAGTCCTAGTTTGCAGTACGTAATGTCTACATTCCTTGTGGGGAGTTGGTTCATGGACACAATGCATCTTAATTCTTGTTTTCATCCCTTTCTTCCTGCCTCCACCTCCTGATCCCCCACCATCTGAAAAAAAAAAATCTATTGGCCTATTTTGTATGAGCTTTTATTTTGCTCTTTATTTATATTTGGGGTTTTTTGGGGGGAGTACCGGGGATCGAACTCAGGTCCTTGCATTTGCAAGGCAGGCGGAGGCACCATGGAGCCAAATCCCCAGCCCATATATTTGGGGTTTTCATATAAGAGAAGCCATGTGATGGGTCTGATTTAATTTCACCTAACATTATGGACTCAAAGTCCATCTGTTTTCCTACAAATGACTTAAGTTTATTTTTATTGATGCATTTACTTTTGAGGTGAAAGCTGTTTTACATGTGTAGGTATCTATGACAATTTCAGTTTTAGAAAATAAATTTAGAATGCATAGGTATTGATGCATGGTTAACTTTGCAATACTGTATGCAGAATATTTGGGGAACTGAAAAATGAACTTCGACATGATTCTGAACAGATCTGATGGGGGAGATTAGACACACCGAGGTGGTCCTTGGGTTCTGGTGCTAGAAATTTCTCCAGGTGGTAAGGTTTTATTCTGCTAAACAGTAGAGTTCAGAAAGTTCTTGGTTAAGGCCACCAGGGCCTGGAGCCGACTGGTTCACTCACCTCACCTCTGCCTGTCCCCACACACGGTGTGCTTGCCATTGGCCTATGTGGCCCCTCCCAGAGACTCCTGAATCACAAGCGGCCACTTGGGGTGGGCACAGAGGTACCTAGAAGCAAGCAGCCTCTGTGGAAGAACAAAGTACAAGTGCCTACCCTGCCTCCCCTGGCCCAAGACCTCAGTGCTCCATTTCTCAGAGAGGCTCACGAGCTTTGGGCAACTACACAAATTCCTAAAACTCTGCATTTCTTCCTCCTCCTCTTCCTCCAAAGCCTACATAGGCTGCCATTTTATCCTGCACTTGGGGGTCAGGCTCTGCTCCCTGGGGCTCCCATGGCAAACAAAGCCCCTAGGACATAGTTCCTGGCTCAGTCAGCCAATTATGTCATCTCTTCTCTTCTCTGCTTGCTCCTCTGGCCCCAAAGAACCCAGCTTCCTCATTCCACAGCGAAACAGCCCCAAACCTGCCCAGTGGGCCCCACCTTGATACGCCCCCGTGGCTTCCAACATGGCAGTTGTGCAAAATGCTGCTCCTGTGAGCGGGCACCAGGGAGACAATGCCAGAGCCTCTGGACTGGGACAGCAGCTTTACCATGGAAGCAAGGTTACCTGGGCACAAGGCCTGAGAGCCAGAGCCATCACATGGCAGGAAGCACAGGGCGAGAGTGGCTTCCCAGGGCACCATGGTGGTTAGCCACACACATGCCACCTTAAAGGCCTTCGAGGTACACAGAGAGACACTCAGCATGTGGCCCTGAGGGGAACTGTGTTCCCTTGGGAAGTGCAACATGTGTGCCACAGTCCTTCTGAAACCACAGTCACCTCTTCTCCAAGAAACAAAGGAAAGACGACCTGACCACTCCAGACATGGAAGCACTGAGGACTGCTCTGTGGCTCTGCTGGGGAAGTGAGATGAGGTCACATACAGCACCATGGGACTTCTGAAATTTGCCTGCAAACACCCGCTGCTTCACTTTCCCACACTAGCGCCCCCTTGCTTTGGTCCACCTCAAGCCTCTCCCCCAGCAGCCTCTCCTGTCGCCTGGCTCAGCTGTCCCTCAAGTAGCCCTTGACTTCCATAGATTGCTTTGCAAAACAGAATAGGAAACTCTGGCAACACATGGACTCGTTAGCAAATCACAGAGCCAAAGAAAGATCTGGAAGCCCTTCTGCATCCATTAATACACCTATTACTTTTTATCTTATTAATTTAAAAATATTTACTTGTGCTTCTCATCTTACCCCCAATCTAATTTAACTACTGTTAATGTTCTCCTTTGAATCTCCCATATGCCAATCCCCAACACACACACAGACACACACACTGCAGAGAAGGTAAAACCCTCCATCTCATTTCTGCTGTCTCTGTTTCTGGATGCATTCCCATGTACGTTTAGTGTCATTTGGTCCCAATCCAAGATCACACAGTGGTTATGGACACAGCCCTGGAAGCCAGACATCCTGGCTCTGAGCACCCACTCTGCACCAAAGAGCCAGGTAACCTGGGGGCAAGTTGCTTAACTTTTCTATGCCTCAGTCAAACCAGGAAGAAGATGAGAGCTAATCAATCCAGAGTGCAATATTCAAATGTCAAGACATACAAATTGCCAGCAACAGAGCCTAGAAGAAATACATGCTTAATAAATATGGGCTATTACTGTGACCTATGAACAATAAATAGAAAAGATTTGTGTTTGTTTTTAAAGTTTGCCTAAAGTAGCTCTACACCTATACACACACATGAGCACACACACACAAACACACACACACACACACACACACACATGCCTGAGGACACAAACCTACTTCTTTTCCTATTTTCTCCTTACACCTTCATATTATGTTCAGGTCAACCCATTTCACACACAAACACACACACACACACACACACACACACACACACGCACACACACACACACACGGCATTTGTTTTCATTGCCATAGAATGGTATAGCATTTGTTTTCAGTTATATTTCCCTGGTTTCTTATCCTAACTTTTTTTTTTGGTACTGGGGATCAAATTTGGGTCCTTGCACTTGCAAGATAGGCAGTGGAATGGCTGAGCTAAATCCCCAGACCTTCCTAACATTTTTTTTTTGGAGGGGGTTGTAAAAAGCCAACACAATTTTTTCTTTTATTGAGTTTATTGGTACATTTTAGGTATATAGTACAGTTACATTCATTATTGGGATCTTGTACCTTTACATGACAGGTGGTCTTGGTTCTCATTTTTCCACTTGTCCCTGCCCTCCCTTCACCCCCTCCTCCCCTCCCCATTTACAAACACTTTATTTCCATTTTTTCATTTTCTCATATTTTTTCCCTTATTACCCTTCTCCTACCCTTCCCACTTGCCCTACTACTTCAGCCCTTTTCTTCCCATTTCACAATGTCAGTTATCTCATTAGGATCTTATGTACTATTACAGTTTATTCACACCAGAGAAACCATTTGGTATTTACACATGTGTGACTTATTTCACTTAGGAGTATATTCCTCAATATGCATCCATTTTCTTATGAATGAGTCTAATTTCTCATTCTTTATGGCTGAGCAGTATTCCATTTTATAGAAAAACCACATCGTCTTTGTCCAATCTCCAACTGATGGACAAATGGGCTGTTTCCAAGTTTTAGCTATTACAAACTGTGCCGCTATAAACATGGGTGTACATATATCACTCTGGTATGATTCTTTTAATTCTTTTGGAAAGATACCCAGCAGAGGGATGGCAGGGTCAAATGGAACCTCTAGTCCCAGCTCTTTGAGGTATCTCCATAATGATTTCCATAGTGGTTGCACCAGTCTGCACTTCCACCAACAATGGAGAAGGGTTCCTTTCTCTGCACAACCCCACCAGCATTTGTTATTGGTTGATTTCTTCATAGCAGCCATTCTTTGTGGGGTGAGGTGGAATCTCAGTGTTGTTTTCTTCTGCATCTCTCAAATGACTAGTGATGTGGAACATTCTTTCATATATTTACTTGCTGCTTTTACTTCTTTGTCTGAGAAATGTCTGTTCATTTCAGATGCCCAGTTTTGAATCAGGTCTTTATATTTGGAGGGGGGCTGATTGCTTTGAGTTCTTTATACATTCTAGATAATAGTCCTTTGTCTGAGGAGAAGCTGGTAAAAATTTTTTCCCACATTGTAGGTTGTCTCTTAGTTCTGTTGATGATTTCTTTTGCAGTGCAGAAGATTTTTAATAAGATGTGATCCCAGTTGCTTATTCTTTCTGCTAGTTGCCATGCTACTGAGGATTTGTTCATAAAGTCTTTTCCTATGCCAACATCTTCTGCCTAACTTATCTTCCAGCAAGCTTAGTGTTTCTGTTTTAATATTTAGATCTTTAATCCACTTGGATTTTAATCTAGTGCATGGTGAAAGATAAGGGTCTAGTTTTAATCTTTGGCAGGTTGAGATCCAGTTTTTCCAGCACCATTTATTAAAGAGGCCATCCTTCTTCCAGTGGGGACCATCAGCTCCTTTGTCACAGATGAGGTAGCTGAGTACATCTGGAGTTGTTTTTGTATCTTCCAATCTGTTCCACTGATCCTCAAGTCTATTTCTTTGCCAGTACCATGCTGTTTTTATCACAGTTGCTTTGTAGTATAGTTTCAAATTGGGAATTGTTATACCCTTTGCAATGTGTCTGTTGCCTAGGATGGCCTTTGTTATTCTAGGTCTTTTATGGTTCCAAATGAATTTTTGGATTCTTTTTTCTAGTTCTGTGAAATGTAGTGTTGGAATTTCAATTGTCATTGCATTGAATCTGTATAGCAGTTTTAGTAGTATGGCCATTTTCACTATGTTGATTCTTCCTACCCAGGAGCAGGGGATATCTTCCCATTTTCTTATATCCTCTTCAATCTCCTTTTTCAGAATGCTGCAGTTTTCAGTGTAGAGGTCTTTTGCTTCTTTTGTTGGACTGATTCCTAGATACTTCATTTTTTGGATGCTATTGTGAAAGGAATTGTTTCCCTAATTTCTTGCTCAGTGAGTCTGTTATTTGTGTACAAGAAGGCTACTGATTTTTGGGTGTTGACCTTGTATCCAGCTACTCTGCTAAAAGTATCAATTAAGTCTAGAAGTCTTTTGGTAGAGTTTTTTTGGTCTTCAATGTAGAGTATCATATTCTCAGCAAATAATGACATAAACTTCTTCCTTTCCTATCTTGATTGCTTTAATTTCTTTCTCTTCTCTAATTGCTATGGCTAATGTTTCCAGAACTATATCGAAGAGGAGTGGTGATAGTGGGCATCATTGTCTTGTTCCTGATTTTAACATGAAGGTTTTCAATTTTGGGCCATTTAATATGATTGGAGCCAACACATCTTTAAAGATGAGGAAGAACGCAAGGAGACCAGTCCTGTGGTAAGGGAAGCATGAAAATCTTATCACTCTCAGCAAGGTTGCCCAGTGCAACTTTCTAAAATCATGGAAATATCTGTCCCTGTGCCCTGCAGTATTGGAGGCACTGAACACAGGCGCTTCTGGAGCACCTCTAATGTGACCAGTGTGACTCTGAGTGTGACTTTTACCTCAGTTTGAATGCAAATCGTGCATGTAATAGTGAGTACCCATCAGGCAACACAAGTTCAGACATCAGAGCACTGTGCCTAAGTGATGGAGACCCAGGAGACAGAAGAGGCTCTGGAACACAACCCCCAAAACCAAGTACAAGATTAGAAAGACAGGTCAGTCCCCTAAGGGAAACAATATGCACAATTTTCTCAAATTTTGGGGTGTCCTCCTCTCTGAAATTACTTTATCATTGGGTTATTCTCACCCCTCAGTTTGGTTGTTAGATCTTTGATCTATTAATAGGCCGTAACTCTTTGCCTACCTGGATATATTATAAGAATATTTATTTTAGT
The DNA here is from genome assembly GCF_012274545.1 of Fukomys damarensis. Lineage (NCBI taxonomy): Eukaryota > Metazoa > Chordata > Mammalia > Rodentia > Bathyergidae > Fukomys > Fukomys damarensis. Next base: position 42,279,131 of record NW_022900944.1, read on the forward strand.
AAGTGGATTTTTAAATTGATGTTGTTTAAAGTGTTACTTTTCTTTAAAAATTGCACTGAAGAATTTTGCCTTTTATAGCTGAATGGAGAAATCTTTTCCCACTCTAAGGTGATAAATTCAGTCTACCAGTTTTTAAAACTGGCTGCTAAATTTTGCATTTCAGATGAACATATTCAATCTGACTAAAAGTCATTATTGAGTACAATGTGAAACATAGCTCTAAATTAATGGTCCTCCCCACTTGAATAATCAATGTTTCGAAGATTTACTGAATTATTCTTCCTTTTTAGTTTATTTAAAATGTCTCCTCAGCATTTTAGTTTTTCAAATAGATTTTGGAAAAAATTTGTCCACACCTGTGGTATTTTATTCAGGTTTTATTAAATATATAGAATAATTTTGGGGGAATTTTATCCTAATGTTTTACTCTTTTCATGAGCATGATGTACCATTCCATTTATTTGAGTTTTGTTTTACATAAAGTTATATCTATTTTTATCATATCTAACATACCTTTGTGGATATTTTAGCATTCCCAGGTAGCTTAAATTGTATTATTTTTTTGCTATTAGAACTAGATTATCATAAATTTACATATGATAATACCACTTATTTGTGCATAGGAACATTATTAATTATTGACATTACAGGTAGCAATATGTTCAAATCCATAAATTGTTATGGCCTATTTTCTCTTGGATTTTCACTTGTCTAAAACCATTGATTTGCAAAACAATTACAGTTTTTATCTGTGCTATGCCTTTCATTTCTTTTTCACATCCTATAGTGCTGGTTAGTTTATACAGGAAAAAGTTAACAAGAGAGAGTGATAGAAGTTGGCCCTGTCTCATTCCTGATTTCAGTGAGTGGTAATGTAGTTTCACTGTCAGGAATAGATGCTTGCCCTAGGTTTTAGAGAGGGGTTTACTGTTAGTTTAACTGTATCTGCCCCTAGATCCTCTAGAATAGTTGGTTGATTTTCTGTCTTGTTTTGTCTTTATTGATTTTTTAAAAAAAATAAGTCATGACTTGAAGTTTAATTTTCTTTCTCCATCAATCATGATTATGTTTTTCCTACACTTTCGAATGTAATTAATATTATTGATAGCAAATTAAACACTATTTCCTTAGGAAACTCTCCCAATCCTCCAGACCAGGTGCTGGAAATCCACTCCCATTACACCATAAATCTGCCTTGCACAGCACTTTTTACCCATGATTATTTAAGTAGTGTCTCATCTCTTTAACTTCTTACTTTCTTCATACACCATTTACCCCATCAGAGCGAAGATTATATATTCCCGGCCTCTGGCATAAGAGAAGCAGCATGGTAGATGCTCAGTGATACTTCTTAATGAAATGACATTTTGAAAGGAGGAACACAGGGCTCATTATATATGATTACTTGTCTGGGGTCAGGTGACAAGCATGCTGCCCTAAGCACTACTTTGTCCCAAATGGCTCAAACACCAAATCTCTACGATCCCCTAATCTAGTGGGGAGGTTGCCTAGGTCCATAAAAGAGATACACTGTAGAAAAAGTCTTCCCATGGATCATCACAGGGAGAAAAGATGACCCTGGGTGGATGAAGTCTTCTTTGGCTGAGATTTGGAGGCAAGGAACCCTTTCCTTTGGCCCCTTGCAGCTCTTGGTACTGTGTGCTGTGCAGAAGTCCTCTAGGGCTCAGAATCCCTCAAAGGAAAAAGTGCCCATGCCGCAGCACCCACCACCCATGCAGCCCCAACCCCGGAGGCAGTGCAGTATCCATGTCACTCGAAATGCTAGTGACACACTGATAGGGCCACACGGAAGGAGTCGGGGAGCAGAAAGCACAATTAGATCTAGACACGCTGCAGACTGAGCTGGGAGGAGGCCAACCAAGAGCTCTCTCTCTCTCCAGGTGCATCTCCCTCTTCCTGCCCGAAAGCAGTACCTGCTGTGTGGTTGAGGGGTAGACTTCTTGTTGTTTGCGGGTGCCCGTGATTCACCACTTGCTGTTCCTCTGGTCGAGAAACTGAGAGGCCTTTGCTCACTGAGCTCGTACAGACTGTCCGAGTTTCTCAGCCCACATCTCTCCCAGGGAGCTCTCCCTGGCATCCCAGCCCATCTGAGCAAGGGGCCTCTCCACAGTGTCCACCGCTATCCCAGAGAGCAATAGCCCAGGGCGCTGCACTGTGGCACACCCGTGTGTCTCAGCGGAGCGGCTGTGTCCCACATCTCCCTCTTCCTCCCTCATGGAGTCAGTGGTACGAGTTGGACTGCACAATGCTGGCTTGTTACGGTAGCTCTGCTATGCGGATCCAGTTCCTGGGCCACACCTCAGGGATTTCTGGGATATTGAGAACCAGATTTCCCATCCCTAAGGAGTGTTCCCTTTGTGAAATAGGGGCTGCAGGCGGCCCTAGGGAAGATACTAGCAGGGGTGCAACCTGCACTTTTCGAGCATGGCTGTAGGCTCCGGACACTGACAGGCATTGGCCCGTAACCCTGTGGGGCTGCCACACTGCTCCTCCTTGCTCCCACCCAAGTGTCCGAATGCATGGCGCTTCTTCAGCCAGGAACATTCCCCAGCTCTCAGTCCACTGACATGTGTGTGACTATGCTCCCATGCACATGCACATTACTCATTCGCACACATGTGGGCACAGTGCTTCTCTGGAAGGCCCTCTCCTGTTCCAGATTTCTGCCACTGCTTGAGAAATCTCCCTCAGCTTTATCATATCCTCTCGTGGAATGCAGCTCTCTTCTCAGATACACCCCACTTGGACTTTACACACCCACTAATGGGACTTTCTAGTAAAGTACTGCAGAAGAGCTCGGGCTGTGGGGCTGGAGTGTGAGAGCATGGGACCCACACCAGCTCTCTCCATGGAGAGAGAGAGACAGAGAGAGAGAGAGGCGCTGCACACCTGTGAACCGAGCACAAGTTCTCTTGGAGGACTATTGTGCAGATAACATGATGCATAAACATTTTATGCTTAGCACATACTTTCATTTTTAGTACTGGGGATCAAACACAGGGCCTTGCACATGCTAGGCAAGAGCTCCACCTCCAGCCTTTGGCACATTCTCAAAGTAAATGTGTTCCTTAAATGCTCTAGCATTAGATCTATTAATACATTCTCTAAAATCTTAAAACACTATCACTTTACAGCAGAGATCTTTAATTTGTGTGATTGTGGTAGAAAGTGTTAACATTCAATCCACCAGTCCACTAGTCCACTTTGGGCTTGGTCCTTTGCCCCTTTGGTTGCCAAGCAGCTGAGAGTTCCTTTGCTCAAATCAGATAGAAATCACAAATGGCAAAGTGCAACTCTGCTAGCAGCTCTGGGCTTTCAATGCCAACAGCACTCAGCCCTTAGTATTACAGCTCTGGGCCCAGATGCTGGCAGTTGTTACTGCTGATTGCTGGTCTCTCCCACTGTCTGCTGCCTCCAATCCATGTCAGTTGGCTTTCAGGCTGCTGCTGCTGGACAGTGCTACCAATCAACACCAGTTAAAGCCAGATGCCATCAGCCAACACTGCCGATTGCTGGTCTCTGTCAATGATTTTCATTAGCTGCTGGTCCCCGGAGCTCTTCAGAGCTAGCAGCCCCCACACCTTTATAGCTTTTTGTGAAGCTACCGCTCTAACCATACAGCTCAAGACAAGAGTCCTAATTAGAATGACAAGAGCTCCTGAGCCCTCACTATCTGAGAAGTGAATCACAAGTGCACTTCAGAAGATGCCCAAAGTGAGACTCTATTCGGCTAGAGTCTGTGAACAGTGGAATCAGTACAGGAGAGGGACCCTCCCAGACCAAGCCCAAAAGAATGAGAGGAGTGATACTTTCATTGCAGCAGCAGGTCCGAGTTTGAACCTGTGATTTGTCCACATGAGTTTAAGTTCAAGCCTTTGATTCAAGCTAACTTTGCTTTTGCTACAAGTATCACTTCGAGTCCATTGTTGTCATGGTCGATGCCTCCCTTCTGGAACAAGCACAAGGCATCCAGGATATCCTCAGCTGCCATGGTAGCAGTTTGGGGTAAAACTGGGGAAACGTGGCTCCTTAATTCTCTGTGAAAAACAGTGGGAGTAAGATCAAGGCGTGTCCAGGAGGGCTATCTGTATTAATCACAGCTGATTAGGGCTTAGGAATAATGGGACCAGATCCCTCCCTGATCTCTGCCACCCAGCAGCAGTGACAGGAAGGGACATCCTAGCTTTCAGCCAAACTTTACCCCTCCAGTCATCAGAGAAGAGGAACAAGCAGGTACTTTTCATTCATCTCACTTTGGCTGGTGGGATGTGATTAGTGCCCATTCCAACCAAGGCTGTAAGAGGCTCTGTGGGTCCTGCCCACCTTTCTTGAGCTGCCATGATGTGACAGAAACAGCATCCCTAGTCCCCTGCTGCCTCTGAAGCCTGAGTCCTAAATGAGAGGCTTGTGCAGCTGACCTGCATGGGAGCGCAGCCAAGGCCGCCAGCCACCACCAATAAGCAGACCTTGTGTAGTCATAAGCACCCAGAGGTGGAGGGTCATTTGTGACATTATTGTAACAAAACCTACAACAGGAGCCCATGCCAAAGCTAGCACACTGTCGGGAGAAAGGATGAAAGGAACATTCCTCGCTCCCATGGACAGATGGTAGGGTTACCTGCAGAATCATCACCTGAGTGGCTAAACACCTCTCTCATTTACATACTAGCAGCGTACTCCTAAAGGTGAGGCTTGTCACCTCCCAGACTTTCTATTCTAAGCAGAAAGACACATGTCAGGCTCAAGCCAGAGAATGCCTTCTGTGTTTCTGAAGGCAGAATGTAAGGAACTTACCTCAGAATATGAAACTTAGGTCACGTTGTTTCTCATATCAGAGTGAAACACTCAGAATGAATTAAAATTTCTACCTCCTAAAAGGCAATTACCAAAAGGAAAAGAAAACCCCAAAGAAATCTTTTAATGCCCATAATTCTCCCACTATTTACATGTCCCATTAAAAAGAAAAATGACATTAAAATAATTTTAAAGGTTTTGGCTTAAGCCCACTGACAGAAGGAAATTCCCCTGCCTAGAATCAAGTTCTCATTATCTTGGCCCAGCCTGAGTTAAGAGTGGACTCCTGCAGAGATCTGATGGCAGGACTGGGCTCCAGCTGAGAGCGGCCATGCCGAAATTAATATGGCGCCAACCATCCTAGCTCCAGAATGGGCCCTGCATGACTCTTTTCCTGGCAAGTCTCTCAGGGATCCTTTGGATAGAAATCTGCCAAATTCTTCTTGTACTCACTCTGTTTGGGAATCGTCCTTGAATTTTTTTTCTGGTGCCAGTCCTGACCTTTTAAGCACCTTTGATCTTTTTTTTATGCAAACGTAGAGATATCCTAGCCCAATTATAACAGCTTGTTGCCACAGAGATTCTTAGTAACTTTTTCATCCTTTACTTCTTATTGCACACTGTTTATTCATTCCTGGTTTTAATAGGATTTCAATCTGTTAAGAGGTAGGCGTTGGATTCTTCTGATGGCCCATTACAGGTCAAGTTGGGTTGATAAAAGTAATAATCTGTTAAGAACAAGCTACAGAGGAAGAAAATTGCAATTCGATTCCTGTGTTTCCTTTTAATTATTGATGTCCTTCCTGTTATGAGGGCTGTTTTGTGTAGAAAGAGTTGCGGAAATAGAGACCAAGATGTCACTGGTCACCTGTTGGCAGCTGTCAAGTTGTAATGATTTTCAATCACCACCAAGCAGGTTCTAGATTTGAACCAATGACCTAGGAAGGAAGTCTCTATAGCCTTTTACCAAATTATCCCCCGAGACCTTTGCTTCCGTGACTAACACCCTTTCCAATAAAACTCCATTTTTGTCATCGAATCTGTCAACATGCCTACAAACCCCTGAAGGGTGAAATTAATTTGAACTACAGACTTGGGCAAATAAGCTTAGAAGCGAGTTCTTTAAAATAGAAGCTAATATTTCAACATTGATTCGTTTGCAGGGAAAAAATGGCCTTGATTTCCCTCTTGGATCTATGTGAGGGGTAATCAGGGGGCAATCAGAGACAGAATGAATGAAGAAGTTGTTATGCAGTTTACTACATGGAAAAATCTCAAGTAGCCCAAACTCTAGTTTTCTTATGAATTCAAGTGGATGAACCCAGAATGATGGTGCCAAAAATCTTAAAGATTCAGTCTTGTCCCTTCTAACCAGCTTCCCTAGGAGTTTTAGATTAATTGCATGAGTAGGAGGGCTGCCAAAAAATTTCAAACCTCTTTCTCTTCCTCCTCCTCCTTCTCTTTCTTCTACTTCCTTTTTTAACTTTTTTTTTTTTTATTTCAACCATGAACCCACAATGAGTTGTAGCAGAAGCTTCCTGTGGCAGGAAGTAGCTTATCTCATTATTTCTATCTGCATAGATCAAGTTGTGCTGGAAGCCCAACATATCTGTTACAATTTGGATAATATGTGTTCCATCCAGCCCAGAAGATAACTAGGTATTGCTTAAAGCTAAATGGCGCACACTCTCTGGAGGTGAAGGAAGGAGGTAAAGTGGAGAGTGAGGGAGAAGGCATGCATGTCACAAGTCAAGGACAGAGTGTGGGAGCTTCCTTAACACATCCTAAATTCCAGCGTCAATTTCCCGAAGCTGTACGTGCACATAGCAGACACAAAGATGTGCACCTAGACCTAAGAGTCCCCCCACATGTAACCCAGAACATGCTTTAGTCTTGCATGGAGGTGAGAAGGGCAGGTGAGGGGTGGGATTGAGAAAACACTCAAGACAGATTCGAGTCAACCAAGATACTACCTTGAAATGTCTAAAGTATGAAACCCTTCATGAATATGCAATTCACCCTTTAAGTAAACCTATATTTCCTGTGTCCAGTGGGGAGAGAGTAGGTACTAGAATCAAAGCTTAAGCTCAAATTATGACTTTTCTTTTAAAACCGTATGACACTGGGCCAGTGACCAAAGCCTCCTGACTCTCTGCTTTCTCCTCTGTGTGATGTAAATCATGACACCTTAACACAGGTCAAATGAGATATATAACTGCCATTAGATAGACATTCAAAAAGCAGTTACTACTGTGTTACCAGTGCTGATACAGTCGTTATTATTGCATATGAACATACCCAAGGCGCAGCCTTCTAGATTGCAGGAAACTGCAGAAGACCAATCAAGCTGAACACTTTTGACCACAAGTATTTCTGATCCTCTGCCTGAGGGCTTTCTCTGGCCACTTCAGGTCAAGTCAGAGGCCAGAGTTTCACTATTCTTAGAGCAGTCATGTGTATACCCTTTAGCTTCCTCACTTCTGTTGTTTACCAGACTCACAGAAGTCCTGGTTGGACTGAGCCCCAACTGTCCACATTAATAACCATTGGTGCATATGGATATGGCCCTCCTGTTCCCTATCAAACATGCCCATTTCCTCAGTTAATGCATCCAAATAAAACAACTGCTCTCAATGCCTTGTCTCCAGGTCTACTCTTGGGGGAAGCCAACTAAGACACTTTTGTTAAGTCCGGATTCTGTCCTGGAGCTCTGAACCTGGAGTTGCTTTGTGGGACTCGACTGAGCCTTGAGTGAAGGTGGGATGCCAAATCAGTTCAGAGTGTCTGACCTGGTGACATCAGGTTTGTGCTCCTATTTGAGAGCACTTAGTGTTCTCTGCTCAAGGCATCTAATCCATGTGGCTTGTCTTTCCCAAACAAAACAGCTTTTCCTGGCCATTCTGTTCTGCTACTCTGAAAAGATGTGAGTCTTTCCAAGAACACCCATGCTTGGCACCCAGAGTTCTACTTAATATGCACAACACATCCTGTATTTCAAGCCAGAGCATCCCAGACATCTTTCCAAAGTCAGTAAAAACCAGTCCAGTCATATCACATAGGTCAGGGCCAGACACTCACTTTTATTAATGGAAATATAAGCTCCTGATGAAGCCCTTTCCTTTATCCATAAAGCATGCAAGGGACACAAATGATTTTCCAGTTATTTTCTTTTGCGTATGCCTTTGCAAAAGAAACAAACTAATGCCCCAGAAAAAAAATGAATGAAGTTAATCAGATTCATAATTTAAGATGAGTGAGTTTCATGGTGCATGAATTACTAACAGAGACATTTTCTCTAATGTTCTTCACTATAAAAATGTACTTTCAATGACATCACAGTTTTTATTTTCAAATAATTATTGCTCTTTGCATGCATAATTGTGACTTGAGCAATTAGAATTTAATCTCTGCCATAGTTCTTTCCTCCAGGCCAAGGAGTCCACCCAGGTACTTCTACTGTTCCACACATTGCCAAGGTATCTTGATTTTCCTTCCACTGGGACCAAGGAAAATGCATCTCCGACTCATAGTCAGAAGACCTTGCTTTGTGCACTAAGTTTACCATTCCATGTCCTCGACAAGGACCTGGGCTATCTCTCCTGTCATCTCCATCAACAGGGAGGAAAACTGACTTCGTGGGATCATCTTGAGTTTCAGGGAGATAAAATGGAAGTAATCGCTTTGTCCACTGTGTACACATAAGGAAGAAGTCAGCGAATGCTTTAATTACCTCAGTTGATCTTTGCAATTGCTCTGTGAGCTCAGAAAGGCAGGCTCATGTGTCTCCTGGAAAAATGAAAAACTGCAAAGGCTAACACACTCGAACTGGTAAGTGTCAGGCCCTGCAGTTCTGAGATGAGGGTCCTTACCTCTACAGTAATTCTAGAGTTTTCTGAACAGTAGGATCGGTTTGAGAAACATGTTTAAAATGCAAGTTCCATTCTTCCCTATTCTACTTGTCCATCCCCAAATTACCAACTCAGTAGAATTGAGATTGTTTTTAGGAATCAGTATTTTTAACAAACATTTCAGGTAACTCTGATGCCAGAAGTCCCGGGGGATTTTGAGAACATTTAATTGTTACAGCACATTATTTAGCAGATTAAGTTCAGTGAAAACAATTCTTTGGCATTATGAGAACTTCCTCTATGCTGGTATGAGGGAATTTGGGTAATTACTATTAATGATAGTGGCAATAGTTACTAGAATTCTTAATAGGCACCAGACCCTGTGCTAAGTGTCTTATTTATATTATCTAAATGGGTCCCTATAAAACTCAGTGGCCTCACAATTAGTTGTGCAACCCAATGAAGTAAGTCCCATTTGTCTCCCTGATTCATAGCAAGGTATCTCACCACAGAGAGGTAAAATAAACACCCAGTGGCTCCCCTTACAAACAGCAAAGAAAGGGCACAAATTCCAATTGCTTTAACTTCAAATCTATGGTGAAAGGCAACACCTGGGTGACAAAGAATCCAGGCAACCTGACTCAAAGCCTGAAGCCCATTTATCACCGGCATTATGAATTGCTTCATGAGGAAGGAATCCGCATGACCTCATAACCTAAACTCTCCCATTAGGCTCCTCCTCCCGGCATGGTAGCTGTGAGGACTAAGTTGCCAACACATGCTTTTTGAGACACATATCCAGCCATAGCAGCATTCCTACCTGGTACCTTCTCTTCCACTGTTCTTTCCCCAGCCATCGAGAAGAACATGTCCATATTTTTCTGGACTGACTTCATCCTCACTGGTTTCAGGACCACTTCTCCTCTCTAGATACCACAGTGCCCTTAAGTAAGGGTCACACACATTCCAGCACCACTACAATAATTAAGGACCCAAGGTAAATTCGACCCACGTTCAGAAGGCACTGATCTTCAAAGCAGATGTTTACTTATTGAGAACTTCTTGATCTGAGTGGCATCTCAGCTGAAAACATTGTTCACCTTTGGAGAAGTAACCCAAAATGCATTTATTTATACATGGGCCCTTTGTAGTTTTGTTCTGTTTGGTGTGTGAATGTGTGTTTGTATGTAGCCCTCTGAGCAGAGGTTGCCAGGCAGTTAAGATTTGGCTCTTATTGAGTTGGATTCTTTAAAAGTAAAATAATAATAGCGATAAAATAGAGAATCAGCCTATCCCCCTCCCCCCAACGAGGCTGTCTACACGATTATGAGTGGTTACATTTTGATTTTCCAAGCCTGCTGCAAATGGGCCTGAATTGGACCCGATTTCCCAGCATAATTGCTTTCTGCTTGAAGAGGTCTTTTCCAGGACCCTCCACTGCTGCTGTTTTAATGGGAAGCCTGTCTATTTGTATGTTAATAGTTTCCTCAGAGTTAGCTGGGCTTGTTGATGGAAAAGCACAAATCAGATGCTTCGCTGTGTTCAAGGTTTACTATTAATCTTCAGTTTTTGTGTCAACACGAAGCCATTTCAGCCTTCTTTGCTCTAAATCTTCCCCATGAAACCCTGAAGAATGACTCAGGCTCCCTTTCAGGAAGCAATGGATGCTCATCTCCGTCACTCAGGGACACCGTGGAGCCCAGGTAGTGCCACATGTGAGGGAGAGAGGCCGTTCCCTTTAATCCATGTGCTCAACACCTGAGCTACCTGGGCTCGTGTCGGTGTCTGACAGCTTTGCTGGGCAAGGAAAAGGTGATGGGTGCAGAAAGGCAGACAATGCGTCCAGGAGAAACCATCAAGAACGTGGTGCTGGGAGCAGAGCAGGACATCTCTGAATCCAGGTTCTGCAGGTGTGAGGCCAGGTAACATCAACCAGCCACAGCCTTTCTGATTTTCAGTTTTCTCATTGCAAAAAAAGAGAACTGGATTTCTCTGGTATTATCTCCTACTCATTGTGGAGTTTACTAGCCCAGTGTCTGTGAAGATGCTGCATGACCTGCAAACACTGGATCTCCGGTCACGACAACTCATCAACTCAACCTATTGTCTTCTAAATGACTTACCCATTGCTTCATCCACAGAGCAGGGATTTTTGTCCCTTTTGCTTTCTCTTCTGTCCCCCAAGTGCCTCCAACACTTTCATGAACACAGAAGGTGCTAACTTGTAAACAAAACGGCCAAATGTTTCAGCCATCATGTGTTCACTGAGCAACTATTGTGTCCCAGGACTTGGATCACATGTAGGGGATCTCAGGAGTGCAAATGTGCTCTTCTTCCTCAGAGCTCTTGAACTTTGAGGTGGACAGGGGCAGAGAGTAGAGTAAAAACAATATAGTTTTGCTGATATCCTTAAAAGCAGATCCAGACATATCCAAATCAGAGTCACGTGTTAAAATGAGACCCATTGTCAAGGAATCAGTGTCTGGGAGTGGGCCCTGGAAATTATTGCTTCTTTCCCTGTCCTGGGATTCTAAGATTGAACCCAGGCAAGCACTGGACCACTGAGCTACATCCCATCCCTTTTTATTTTGAGATAAGGTCTTACTAAGTTACCTAGCCTCAAAGTTGCGATCTTTCTGGCTCAGCCACACATGTTGCTGGCATTAGAGGTGTGCACCACTGCACCTGGCTGAAAATATTCATTCTTATGAGCCTCCCAGAAAATCCACTTTGCATTCCTCAGTGAAACCCCAGTAGATAAGCACTCTGAGAGCTGGTTTTGGGTTAAGATGAATTTCTGTGACACCCATGGCCAAGGTCAAGGGAAGCCAGCGCTGGCTCCTTCCATTGAGCTGGACCCTGGAAGTTAGTCCTGGATGAGGAGGAAGGGGTTTCCAAGTGGAGAAGGGTGCAGGAGTACCCTGACTCAGGGAAAGACCCAGAGGAGACAGTGCCTACAGTTCCAAAAATCCAAGCCCCGCAAGGCCTAATCAGAAGAGACAGGGAGCCAGTAAATTTTATAAGGCTACTCTGTAAACAGACAGTGTTACTAGATCTGGGTAGTATAACGAACCATCACATGGATTAGATCAAATATGTTTAAAAGGTCGAATTGACAACAGGGCAAATGCATGCTGGGTGGAGCGCGACTTTGGCGAGTACAGCAGAGGAACCTAAAGAGTCCTTGTGGGGGATGTGTGAACCCAGAGGGGACTCTGAGAAATGCAAGGGAAGTGACATTGAAGATGATCCCCAAAGCAACATACAAGGAAACTGAGGCAAAAGCAAGAGGACGGGCCTGAGATCCCAAACAGTGTCTTTAAGCGGGAAAGGTTAGTAATTTTAGATTCCTTTTTGTTTATCCGGTCTCTGCATCCAGCTTCCCACACAGCACTCCCTGTGTTTTTTTTGGATGAAACAGGATCTTCCCGGTGGTTGAGTGGATCAGAAAGGGATAAGCACGGAAGGCTTGCAAGTCTCAGTCATGCCAGGAACAGTCCAGGCTCTAGAACCTTCCTATGACTTAGTTGTACAGTGTAGACAATAATGCAAGTCACCTAGGGTTATTTCCAAAGCTGCCTGGTCTAACAGGGATGGAGGGCATGGCACTGGATGGCGCTGGATGAAGGAGAGGTAGGTGACGGGAAGGGTAGCTGTGATGAAAGCCACTGTGATGCTCATTTCTTTATTGCCCGGGGAGCTGAGCCTAGAAGCCTCCCACTCATGTATTTTGGCTTAGAAGAATCTTGGCCTGAAATAATGGAAACCAGGAGGCTCACCCCAAAAGCAGCTCCTTTGGCTCGCAATGCTTGGGGAATGGCAAAGTCACCCCATGCTGGTGACTCAGCTTAGGGCTTCTCTGCAGGGACCAAGATCGGGCAGGCAGCAGGTGCCGGCTGCAGCCCCTCCCAGGCTTGACTTGGTTCTCCTGGCTGCTGCCCCTCAGCCAAAGGGAAGTGACACCTGCTCCTACCAGGAAGCACTCGGGAGAAAGCCAAGGCTCATTACAGCCTGGGCGTCTTGACTCAGCCCAAGCAGGACATGCAATGGTGCAGAGCGTGCTGTGACAGAGTCCCTGAACTCAGTGCTGAGTCACTCCTGCGGGTCCCCATTTATCCTTGTCTCTCTTCCCTCCCAGCCTGACCTGCAGACCTAACCGTGCCCACTGTGGGAACGCACTGGGCAGTGGGTCACCCACACAACGGCAGCTCTGGGAGGGTTAACCAGTCGCCCCAGGCTTGCTGTATGCAGAGCATTGAATGAACCTGGGGTCTGGGTGCTAGGCGGCTCTCCATCCTGGACAAACAAGAGCTGGTCACCCTAAGGAGACAGTTGTAGAGGGGACAGGTGTGTCTATGTGACACCTGTTGGGGCTTAAGTGCTCCCTGTAAACGAGGCACCACTGTGCACCATGTGTGGTAAGATCAGCAATCCTGGGACTGCTGCTATGGGACAGCAACTGCTCTTCCGGTCCTATTCTAGCAATGAGTAAACTGAGTCACAAAAGGGGTGAGCACCTTTGTGAGGCCACAGGGATGCAAGTGACAGAATCAGGGCGTGGGCTGCAGTAAGCAGACTGCGACCAGCCTTGTGCTTTTCTGAACCGGCTGCCTACATCTGCATGCACAAACACAAGCACACGTACGACTACATGGAATTGCCTCAGCTACGGGTGCCGGTGCTGTCGCTGCTCCAGGCGTGGTGTGGAGGAGACACACCCGCCACACGTGTGGCCGCCAGAGCCGGAGAGCGGCTGCCTCTTCCCCCAGTCTCTCTTTCTCCCACCCTCTGTTTCTCCATCTCCGCCTTTCCCTGTCTCCTTTCCCCCACATCTCGGCTTCCCTTTACAAACAAAACTTTTAAATTCTGTTGCAGTTAAGGAACAAATAGCTGCATACATAAAAACTAAGAAGACTGCCTTATTATCAAGGGGCTCCAGCGTTAAGGGTAAATTATGAAGCTGACCTCATGCAAGCCCTTATGGCTTATGTCCCTTTGCGTTGCAGTGTGCAAGTCCTCACACACATATGTATGCATAGAAGTATATTATTTGCAGAACTTATCTATATTTAAATTATCTTATACATTTATATCTAATTTTTCTGTTGTTTGTTTTTATTTACCGGGGATTGAACTTGAGACCTTACGCTTGTGAGGCAGGCAGTGGAACCACTGAGCTAAATCTCTGGCCGTATTTATATCTAATTTAAATTTGAAATTGTTTTTCAAAAGCACAAATTAAATCTAGCATTAAATAGAATATTTAAAATAGGGTATGAAGTTAGAAGGTTGGGGGGAGGAATTTATAATAATCTATGCTCTAACATGAGAAGAAAGGCATGTTCTCTTCTTTTTATTTAATTCCAGTTACTCCATATTGTCTTTCCATTATCGTTTTATTAGTTTTGCTTCCTGCAGGATCTTTGAAATGGATTTCAAGATCGTAGAAGTCAGTCCCCTGCCTTCCCTTACATACCAGTGACTTGCTTCCCACTGCAGGGTTGGATTCCAACTAAAGATCCTGTCCCATGCTATAGTTAGCCCTATTATTCTTTTTTGTCAGGGGGAAAAGATCAAAAAAGAGAAAGCAAAGTAGAAAATGTGAACTGAAATACAGGAAATCTAGAGGAAGATTGTAAGAACAAAATCGAGCCTTTTACTAAAACAATCTCACAAGGGCTACAGTTACACAGCACCTATGAGGTGGTAGCCATTAGGTGAGACCCTGTAAAAATAACTTGACAAACATGCATCTGAAATATGTAGGTTATGTGTGACTTTGCCCATTATCCAGATGGGAAAATTGAGTCTCAGAGGGATCATGTGATTGGCCTAAAGGTTACACAGAGAGTAAGAGAAAGAGCTAGGTCTTCAAACTAGGGTCGGCACCACTCAAAATGGGGTTTCCACTGCATCTCAGCAATGGTTTTCTGTTGGTTTTAGGTGCCATATTGCTGAGGATAAAAGAGTACAATGGACGCTTGACTTGCAAACTCAATCAGTTCCCAAAGGCTAGTTGTAACTCAATTTAGCTGTAAGTCTGTGCAGCTGAGATCTAGATGTTAACCTGGGTACATGCTATGGGTAACACAAGGCAGATGAATCTTCCATTAACCTGATTAGCCCAAGATGTTTGTATGTCAGGCCAGTCGTAACTTGAGAGTCTGCTGTAAATCACCCAACCTGAGCCAAAACAGAAGACCTCCAAACTGAAGCCAAGGGTTACAGACATTGACCTTGGACTGGACTGGGGAACTTTTGGCAAATTTTGATCCTTCCATGGTAACTGTGAATTCTTATCTTTTACTCAGGTGGCCAAAGATCCTGGACAATAAAATAAAACTTCATCATAGAACACCTTGGCCTGTCCTGGATGGTAAGGTACAGGGATTTACTATGTGACACCTTATAAACCACCTTTCCAAAGTATGATTTTAGGGACACTGCCATGGGCTTTACGCACACTGACTCAGTCATTCCTGGCAACAACCCTTCGAGGCAAAGTTTGAGATTAACCCATCTACAGAGAGAAAGACGAGGCTAGAGTGGAGGAGGGACTGACTTGGGCATTACTGAGCCAGAAGTAGCTGGGCAGGAGTTGCAGTTCTTGTCAGACTCCAGACTGAAGGAGCGCATTCATGAAGACTTCGCAGTTAATCACGGCAGAACTCCCCACACCGCCTTATCCCCGCCAACATCTGCTTTTCTAGATAAAATGTCCCCCACTTAATGGTTGGATGGCTGTCAAAGAGCTCCTTTTCCTGCCCTCTCAGCGGGATGTAAGGGTGAGATTCACTCTCTCTGTATATCAAGGATGTGCTTAGCCATATTCCCAAAGATGCACGGTCCATCCTCATTATTCACGTATTCTGCATTTGCAAATTCGCTTATCCACTAAATCTTACCTGGAGTCCCCAAATCCGTATTCAAGGCACAAATTCTGAGCCTCTGGAGATGCCTGTCCCTAGCCGAGGGGGAACAAAGCAATGCTCTTCCCTCTTGTTCCAGAGCTTACATTGTGCACTGTGTCCTTCGCAGTCCACTTAGTGCCACTTTTTTTTTTAATTTTGTGCATTTTGTCAGTGACTCCACTGCTTAAAATGGCACAGTCCTGAAGTGCTGTCTTGTGCTTCTGAGTGCTCGTGCCTCAGGAAGAGAATGCCAGTGTTAGATAAGTGTCCTTCAGGCACGAGCCAGTGCTACCTCTGTGAGCTCAGTGTCCATCTGCCAACTATGTGTTAAAGAAGGCGTCTTACCAGAAATATAAAATACAAGACTACAGGCTGATGAGGAAATTAAAACACTGTGGCCAGAGGTCCGCAGGAACCTGTCCCTGCTTTTCCCCTAAGAAGAATGGTTCACTACCCACTAATTCAGCGCTCACAGTGACGTGTGACTGTAACCTGACTACAGACGAGAATTCACCCTGCGCACTCATATATATGAGTGGAAAGTGAGCTTCAAGTCCAAGAGAATGGCACTTCCATTTCATCCAAACAATGAACTTGTCTGCAACTCTAGAGAAAACTTTAAAATTCCTATAGAACGAGTATCTGTTGCCCAGAATGCTGACGACCACAGGTGTTTCTGATTTCTGTGTCCTTCAGAGTTGGAAATATTTGCCTTTATAGGAGCATCCCTAACTCAAAGCTTTGAAATCTGAAGTACTCCCAAATCAAAACGTGTTGAGTATCATACAGGTGTTTTAAAAAGTTTTGGATTTTGAATGATTACAGGCTTTACGCATTTAGATTAAGGATGCTTAATCTATGCCATATCATGGTAAATGCAGGAAGGGGAGCAAGGTTTTAAGCCATATAAATTCTGTGGGTCAGAAGACTGGAAGGAAAAATAAATGGTAATTACCATTGAAGTTTTTTTTTTTTTTGGTATCGGGGATTGATCTTGGGTCCTTGCACTTGCAAGGCAGGTGGCGGAACCACTGAGCTAAATCCCCAGCCCCTTTGAGTATTTCTTTGTAATTTTAAGTATTTTAAATTTAATCATGCTGTTATATATTTATTTTATAATCATCAGTGGCTTAAATAGCTTCACTATTTAGACCTATATATTGTTTAAAAGTGTTTCCAACCTTTCTTGTCTATAATATAGTCAGATATTATAAAGGTCAGAAACATGTTTACAATCATTGACTAGTCACTTCCTATTCTAAGGAAATGAATACAAAAATTTTTAATTGAGTTTATTGGTACATTTTAGGTACACAGTACAGTTACATTCATCATTGGGATCTTGGACCCTTACATGACAGGTCTTGGTTCTCAGTTTTTCCCCTTGTCCCTGCCCTCCCTTTACCCACTCCTTCCCTCCCTGATTTTTTAAAGTTGCTATTGTCTGTAAAGAAGGATAAATTTAAGGCATTTGTGGGGAAATGATATTCCTGGAAAATAAAAAGTTAAGTGAAATAAATGAGACACAGGAGCTCAAATATCTATATATCTCTCATTTCAGTTAGGCAAAATACAAATAATAGGCAAAATAAAGGATCAGGAGAGAGATCTTCTGCAAACAGGAAGGGGTCCAGGAGAATAAGAGAAAGGGGAGGAGAGGGAAAGGGGAAATAAAAAGACTTCAAATGTTTCACCTACGCATGCCACATACCCACAAGAAATGTAAACATTATATGTTATGACCATGAACTAAACATAATAATGATAATGATAATAACCATAACAAAGAATGACAGTGACACAAATGGACTTAAAGAAGGAAGGAAGGCAGTGAAGGGAAGGAGACTAAAAAAGAATCAAGCTGTGTTGTGTACACTCACCGACTCCCTAAGATCCTAAAATGAATGAATGTAAATTGCACATACTGCAAACGTGTACTAAGAAAATTTTTTAAGTGTATAAAGATGTTGGTTATACTGTATTTTATTTTTTAAAAACTTATTTGAGCCAAGTTGGTGTATAACTACGATATGAAGGTAGATATCCAAACTATTGCAACAGCAGTGTGATAAGGTGTCATGCAGGCATCGTGCACCAGGGAGTTAGGGAAGAGTTAAAAAGGGCTTATTATGAGTAAAAGACATAACGGTGAATACCAATGATATGTTAAGGAATTTCTAGTTTGGGGAGGAAACAGATATTAATCAAGGAATTACACACACAGAAAAGGAAAACTGCAATTCTGATCAGTGCTAAAAAGGGGAGGAAAATGGCCTTTTCATGATTGAAAAGCTATTATTGCTGACCAAGGGAGAGAGGCAGGATGGCTCTCAGGAGCAGCTGGAGAAGCTGGGGTGTGATGATTATTATGACGCTGAAGACAGATGAATGAAGGACAGCAAAATAATGTTTATGATTGTAGTATGTAAATATTCTTATGTACATGGACCTGGAAAGAAGCTCACAAAGAAGGTAGAAACAGATGTGTTAGGAGGCGGATTATTTTCCTGAAATGACTTGTAATATTCTTATGTAATTTTTTATGTTTCAGTATTTTAAATATAATCATTCTTACATTTTTACTGGAACTAATTAGATTCTTTTCTATATTCAAAGTTATAAATTTAGATCAAAATAACATTCTTAAAACTCTTGCTTTATGAAGCGATTATTTCAAAACAGAAATATTGAATCTTGAAGACTCAAATGAATACCTGTTCATCGCTGGGGCAATCGTTCCAGCTGAAGATCTTCTTCCCTGCTGTACTCTGTTACATTATCATAATAAATTTTTTATTGCTTCCCAATCTCTCTTCTATTCACAGCTTTGTTTGCTTTACATATCAAAGTTAAAGATTGAAACTATATCAACACTATAATAAGGTTAAACCTCATCCTATTTATTTTCTTTCCATTAGAAGAGTCAATTGATTTTATTAACCCAAGAATAACAGGCCATCAATACTGTTCTGCCGTGAAGATGTTATAGGCTGATCCAGACAATGCCTCGTCTGGATTTTGCATTTTATGGTCTGGGTCCTGTGTCCAGCCCCGCTGAACCCTCCTGCCAAGGCCACGGGAACCTGCTGAGTGGCCACAATGTCCCCGTGTGCTGGGTGGAATTCCTATGCTCCCTGGACCACACTCCTTGTGTCTGGGAGAGAGGGCAGGAAGAGCCAGCTGCCCGCAAAGGTGTGTTAGCCAAAGGGATGCACTTCATGCTTAGACAGACTTTCCATGGGAACAAGGATTACGGGACAAGGATCCAGGCAATCCCCCGTTCTTAAGGTCTTGGAAAAATAAGAAGGATTTCTGACTGGTCAGGCCCTGGCCTCCACTCAGGGAAGTAGAAAGCCTGAGGAACCCAGTGCAGGGCCACTGATCACCTTTGCGTCTTGTGCCACAGACGTGACTCCCAGACGTGGTCTGAGACCCAAGCAGGTGATTCTAGAAAACACTGTCCAGAAAGCGAAGGAGAAAACTCAGTCCTGAGGTGCTTAGTGTCACCATCTTCCTCATGCCTGTTTCTTTTCTCCTTCTCTTCTTCACCTGCTCTTTTTCCTTCTGTCTCCTTTTCGTTCTTCTTCCTCCTCTTCATTTTCCTCTTTTTCTTTCTTCTTTTCTCTCCCTCTCTGTTCTCCACCCTCTCCCCACTTCTCTTCTTTTTTCTCCTTTTCTCCATTATGGTCTTTCCACCTTTTCGATTTCTTTTCTTGTTTTTCCTTTTTTTTAAACAATAACTTAATTTTTATTCCGTGTAGTATTTGTAGCTCCCTCTGTATGAGGTGCCGTGTAATGCTTTGATGAATGCACATATTTTGTCTCGATCTTATTCTCAACCCTTTTGCTCCCCACCCCATGACTCCAACCCTCCGCTCCCTCCTTTCACCTTCATTATTAACCCTTTGCTTGGTCTGTCTGTCTGGATGTTAAAGCTGGTGATATCATGATGAAGACATCTGCTCCTGACACATCCTCCTTAGGGGAAGTCCTGTCCCCCAAGCACAGCTAGGTGCCTGGGCTCCCCCCAACCCACCATCTCTGGGTTTTAAACCCGAGGAACAAATATCCAGCCCTTGCCAGGAGCGGAGACTGGACTCAAAGGCTGACAGGCTCGGTCTTCAACTCCTCACAGCTTTACCTTGAAATAGAAGCTCTGATTCTTCCTTATAGAGCCAAGTTGGCCAGGGATGGTGATGGTGGGGGGACTCCTTCCCAGAGAGCCCAGAGCTCAGCTCTCATGCTGGGTCCTGGGAGAGGGCTTTCCTGGTCCTTACCTTTTAAGAAGAGTCTCTAGGTGTCCTTTTAGTGCCCAACTGTGCTTGTTTCTTTTCTGGATTTTATTACCAATAAAAACCTAGAATTACAGACAGCCTTGTATTTCATTGTTTGCTTTTCCTGTGTCCCCCACCTCGAGGAGAAAGCAAGCTTAAGGAGGTAAGGGGAGACACGTCATTTCCACTGTTCACCATCAGTGCCAACTCCGAGTGGTGCCTCAGATGTGCTCTGTAAATATTAGTTGTATAAAGAAATGACTGAATAAATAAAATTATTTTTATTAAGAATATACTGTGTCGTTCTTGACCAAAGGATTTGAGAGAGAAACCACTTTTTAAAAACAGACAAATGAAAAATCTGAAACTCCGTGATCTATCTCATGGCACGGGCCAGGTGTGATGTATTTTAAGTGTATGAAAGAAAACAAACACATAAAAGTCCTACAAATAATGAAATAAAACATTTCATGTGAACTTGAGAAAAGAGCAAGAACAAGTAGAATTGATTTTAGCAATATATTTTATTTACGCCACTGCATCCAAAATAATATTTCAGCATGTAAAGACTATGGAGGCATTACTAGTAGTTATTCTATGTTGCTTTCCGTTGTCTTTGTTTGTTATAGTTTTAATTTCTTTCTCTTTTTGTGGTCTAAAACTTTAAAATCCACTATGAGCTTGACACTTAGTCTCCATTTTAACTAGCTACAGTTCAGTACCAATTTCCACGTGTCGGGGAGGATACCAAGTTGCACAGCACAGTTCTATACACATCTTCTCGTGTTAGGGCCCTGAGCTGAAGAAGGTCAGGGACTGAACCTTGGTTGGGTCACAAGGAGACCACAGTGCCAAGGTCTGACCCTAGAGTTGGGTGTTTCTCCAGACCTAAGCACTGCGTTGGACTTGGGTTTCCAGCCCAGGCTCCGTTGTGCTGCCTGGCTTCCAGCCTCAGAGCTGCCCCTCTTGCAGCTGTGTAGAATTGGGCAGGCGATATATGTTGCCTCACACTGCATTTTACAACAGTGCAGAGAATGAAGTTATTCTGAGAATTAAAATACAATAAGATAACCAACATGTGATGGAGTAGATGGCATTCCTGGTAAGACCTGTTGACGTCTTAATCCCTAGTGTCTCGGTATGTGAACTTAAATGAAAACAGTTGCTTCAGACAAGCTCAGACTGAGTAAAGAGAGCCCTCTGCTTCATATGCCCAAAGCCCTTACCAGGAGAGGATTAGAGAAGCAGAGGAGGAGAAGGCCATGGGACCACCTAAGCAGAGGTGAGAGGATGCAGCCATCAAACAGGTGACACCAAGGATAGCTGGGCACTGGCACCGCTGCAAGCTAGGAAGAGGCCAGGAGCAGCTGTGCCCAGAGTCTCTGATGGGGCCATGGCCCTGGGACACCTAAATTCACTCTTGTGGTTTCCAGAACTATAAGGATAAATTCCTTCTGGGTCTTTGTATTAAACCACTCAGTTTGTGATCATTCATTACAGAAAATTTAGGAATAAAAATAGGGTCACCAGATAAACTAGAAGAGGCCAAGATAAATTTGAAATTCAGGTGCAAAATAAAAAATTATTATACCTTAAGTAGATTTTACTTAAATAATAAGTATTGAAGACGTATTCTTAACTGGTATTCTATACTTTTTATTGTGAAATCTCTGGCAACCCTGCCCCAAAAACCACTTCTCATGGTATCAACCACAGCTTTCAAAAACACTAACTGTTGTCAGGATGTTCTGATAGCTTGATTAGCAATATATCATTCTCTATGTGTTGTGTGTGAATAAATACATGCATATGTGGACATTTAAAGTTTTTATGCATTTGCAAAGAGATGTAGTAATACTCATTTTAGCAGGGACAGAAATCAGAGTAACACCAAAATCTAATAAATAAGAATGGAGTCAAATCACCATCTACCAACAGGACAGTAGAGAAGCCCTCTGACCCTGCAAGGTTCTTCTTCTTTTCTTTTAGTTCTGGAACCAGGGATCGAACTCAGGACCTTGTGCTTGCGAGGCAGGCATCCCCAGCTATAGCGTTCTGACACTCATCTCACCACAGCTGGGCTGCAGCACGTGCCTCCCTGAACCAATTGGGAGCTTCGTGTCCCAGCAAGCCTGGCTGCCCGGGAAAATTACCGACCCCTGCAGCCTGCACTCTGCTAACTGCTGGTGCATGCTGTTCCCAAAAGCTCTAATCCACTCCTCCTGCTGGAGCCGCGAACTAACTGTGACAGACTTTATGGATTTTATTAGCCCAGCAGATGTCCTTGCTATCTGAGAGATGAGCCCGTCATTCTTCCAGGGCATGAAGGGGAGGGACTGTTTCCTTTGCTGCTCTCTCCTTTGCTACGGCTTCTGCCCCCAGCAGTGGGCTCCCTGCCATTCATCCAGGAGACTGCTGCTCTTCCCAAAAAGTGGAAGGCAAGGTGGAAGGCCCTTCGGGGCAACCAGGCAGAGATAAACTGGCCTGAATATTTTATGAACTTATCTGTTGGGAAGAGCAGTTTCTGAGTGTACCAAGTTCAGGAAGTCATGGAAGAGGAGAGAAAAAAACAAGAAATGGATATTTCTGGGGTGTGTGTGTTTGTGTGTATGGCAGGGTTATAAATGATTTATATTTTATATATGCAAAATTTCTGCTAGGACTTAATAAACTTTAGTGTTTACTGATAACTAGTTAACCCCACCAAGACTTATCAAGAGCATGCTGTCCACCCATGACTTAAATGCTGGCAATATAATGGCAAAGAAAGAAAAAGAATGACAGGAACAGATAACAGACAAACAAACAAACAGTTTATATTTCATCTTGATAATCATTGGGAAGGAAATCAGTAGGGTTCAGAAAACAAGAGTACTCAAGAGAGCTATTTTAGGAGCAGGCAGTAACAGGAGACCCAAAGCATGACAAGGACACCAACCAGGAGAATGTCCACAGTGAGTCCCAGACTTTTCAAAAGTGGACAGGCTCAGAATGTTTTAAGGAGTATTTTAGAAACCTGGCTCTATAACTTGATGGAAGAGTTGGAGTTTTGTAAGAGAATTATGCCCCAAAATACCCATCGAGTGAAAGAACTCTCATCTGCATAAAGAAAAGTTCTATGTATTGCACGCACTGCTCTCTTCTGTAGCTACAATGGTTCTAGCTTGTAGCACAATTGGAAGAACTGGGCAGTCGCTCAGATCTTTTTCTGTGTTGCATGGTTCAAATGTGGAGGCTTCCCTTGGAGAAGGCTCTGAGCTTAGAGATGAAGACAGGAATCGAGTGAGGAGAGCCTCATCCATGGCAGAGAAAGAAAGGAAAATGGAAACAAAAATGTTTCAGTATGAGTATCCCACGTATGAGTGGATATTGCACTGCCTCGTTAGAAAGTTTTCAGGTAAAATTGTTCAGGTTGGTGGCTGAGGACAGTTAGCACAAAACAAATGCATTTCTCTTCCCTTCTTTTCTCTTTCCTTCTTTTCTCACATGATCCACTTAACCAAAATCAGAATGAGGCACATCAACCTAGCAACCAACTGAAGACAGAAACCTTATATCCTCAAATTTTCAGGGAGTTTGAACTATCACAGCCATTTGAGAACAAGATGGAAACACACCCCTAATACTTGATCTCTTCATGCCCCACAGTTCTACTCCCAGAAACAAACATGCTGTTCCCTGTACATTGGACATGGAATCCACAGTCCGTGCTTCCTTAGCCATGGAGAAGGGTGGGGATAGAGCAACTCTGGCTAGAGATTTGGGGGCTCAGTCGGCATTTCAGGGCACATTCCACCTGCCACACCCTCTGGAGGGTCCATTTCTAGCCCTAACTATTCCTAAGTGTTCCTGTGGCCAAAATGTGTGGACACGCGGGTGGATAGAGACATTCACATTCCACTTACAACTAACTGCTTTATACTTTTATCACACTGAATCATAATTGCCTGGTTCCTTCTCTGGCCCATTACTTGATTGTAAGCTTTGGAGAGCTGAACTTTGTTTATTTTCCTCTGCTTTGTGCTGCTGTCTGCCAACAGCTATTTGTTGAATAAAACAAACAACACTAACGGACCCAACCAAATAAACAAACTAAACCACACGTGCCTGGTTGATATGTGAACTCACAAATAGACCCCCAGGTTAGAATCACTCCTGATTTCATATGGAAAGAAGCACATCTATAGACAAGAAGCTGCACATGTGAGCCCACATGTGTACTTGCTCATGTCTGGACTGTCTGTCTCTCACGTTGTCCCATACATCCCTCAGCACCCTTCCATCTCTGCACATATGCATTAGAGAATTCCAGGCACCTGGCTGGTGTACACTGTCGCTTCCCAGACTGCAGCTGACAGAGGAGCCCACAGTCGAGACTGAGTCTTCTTCTTCCGGGCCCACTGCTTATGCCTTAGGCCGGGTGGTCAGTGGGGTTGAACACAGTTCATGTGTCTGACTCTCTTTTATGACTCAAGGCTCAACAACAGCCATGGAGGGAGACTTTGTCTGTTTCAATACTCCCTGCTCTGGGGTCCCAGACGGTGGCCAGGCCAACGTAAAGGTGTCAAACCATGTGTGGTCCTTAAATAGTCCTTTGTGTTTGTCACAGGAGTTGAGCCTGGGGCCTGGACCCATGCCAGTTGGTAATTGATAATTCCAACTGGTAATTACGTGCTCTGGGTGGTTTCGGTTGGCATTCCACACATCCTGTCCTCAAATGGCGAGAGGTGTTCCTGGGTTTCATGCCAGGGGTGGCTCCATTTCAAGCCCCATAAAGTTTCTAAATACCTCTGGAATGCTGCAGGATGAAAGCTGCTGTCCTCATTAAACACATGGGCTTCTCAAAAGAAAACCCATTAATCTCCGATAATGACAATTTTTCCTTGTCCTTATGTTCCTTGTTAAAGGAAAATGTCAATTAATAAAGAATACACACCTAACCCTTTCCAGGAATTAACTGACTATGCCAGCCAATGTCATAGGGGGGGCTAAACAAGTTAATCTGTTTGCAAATCCTTGTAATGCTTGGACTATACAGAGATGTTCTAGATTCTACTTTCCCTTTGGGATATATGCCATGCTCACCTTCCCATCTCCCATTGCTCCGTTTAAGAAGACATAAGCTTGTTTGTTTTGGGTGGATGCTGACCAGAACTTTATGGGACTGCAGTTGTAGCCATCGTCTTCCCAAAGGAGTTTTAAAATTAACTTCAGCTACAAAGTGTGGCAAGCTGACCATGGAGGACAGCACTTCCAAGATCCATGCACAAGAGCCTTTGATGACAATGTGCTGAGAATGTACCACGCCTGCTACACACACACACACACACACACACACACACACACACAAGTCATTGCCTATGGGTTTGGTTCTCTATTGCTGTGTAACAAGTGTGTTGAGGGCAATGCAATCTAAGTACCTTAAAACATCAGCATTGTGTTGTTGCTCAGTTTGTGGGTTGGCAGGGAGCAGTGGGGTGGAGGTAGTGCTGGTGTCACTGAGAATGTTCAAGAGGTTGTAGTCAAAGGGAGGCTGGGGTTTGGATCCCGAAGAAGAGAAGACTGAGATGGCTTCTTCCCTCCTCATGCTGTTCCAGGGTGTTCCCTTCCCAGGGGCTCATCAAGTGGTCCTTCCACTGAGTAGCTCGGCTTCTTGTACCATAGCTCATAGCTCCAGAGAGAAAATTTTAAGACTTGAGATGTAGAAGCTGTCGTCATCCCAAAGGCTCAAGCTATACTGCAGTGAATCCCCTTCCTTATCACAGTGTGTAGCTCCATGTGGTAGAGGGGACATGAGTGTATGAAGACAGGCAGGTAAGATCCCTGGGTCCCTTGTGGAGAAGAGCTGAACACCACTGCCGTCTTCCTTGTCCACCTCCATCCAAGGCTTCTCATCAACACATGAGCCCAGATTCCTCACCCTGGACTCACTCCTCTCAGATCCGGCATTGCCTCTTCTCCATTCAGTCTCCCCCACTGTGCACTTGACTGGATTCTTGCAACTGTGCTTGGATTCTGAGGGCACAGGCCTCATGCATGGGTGAAGCCAGTGGCAAGCTCACAGGTGAATGGGCAATTAGCAGGTGGGGCTTGGTTGAAGGAAGTGGGTCCTGGGGCATGACTTTGGATGCTGTATCTGATCCCTGCTCCCTTCCCCTCTGGTTCTTTGCCATCTGCTCTGCTCCCTTGATAGAAGCCAGCTGACCATGGACAAAAAATCTCTGGAGCTGTGAGCCAAAATAAAACTCTCCTTTAAATGGCAGGTGCCAGGTATTTTGTCTCAGCAGCAGGAAAGGTGACAGCCCCTTTAACATGAAATCTGATGGGAATTCCTACTAAAATTAAGTCAGTATAATTCAGTGACTAAAAAATTGAGAAATGGCTAAGTAATATGATTCCCATTGTTGAAAAAATACATAAAGAAATATATATGTGTATATATATATATATACATATATATATACACACACATACATACACACACACACACACACACATACATGTTTACAGAAAATATATGGGTCAATACTCCCTAAATGGGAACATTTGGGGTGCTGGAAAAAGGAAGTAACAGATAATTATTAAATTTTATATCTCTCCAGATGTTAAAATTGCCATTAGTCTGTACTTCTTTCATAATAAAAATTAATTTAAAAACCTAACTGGCATGTGGGAAACAGTTGCTATGCTGTAGTCCATCCCTGGGACTGGTTATTTTAGAGGTGACAAGATCCAGCCTCCCAAAGAACTCCTAATTACAAAGCCACAAAGCCACAAAGCCACACACGCACACACACACACACACACACACACACACACACACTACCATTCTGCCTACCCATCATCAAATGTTATTAACTAGATATTCTCAACATGCAGCCAACAGTGTCTAGAGCTTGCACAGTGTTTCTGAAATCAAAACTGGCACTGAGAAGTTAATCTTGATCAAAAGTGCGTGGCCGAGCCCTGCTGGGCCCCCACTTGGCCCTCGTTTCTTCTGTGCTGAGTATTGAGAATCATTCTCCACTGTATTTGGCCCCAGTGTCTGGATCACTCAGCCAGGGAGGAATTGAGGGCAGCTCAGGTGGGAACCGCCCCCACGCCAAGGTGAGTATCTCACCCATCAGTTGAAAATCTCCCAGGATCCCTCTTGGAGAGGCAACCTGCAGTCACTACCATTTCACACAGATTTATGGGAACAGGCTCTTTCTTGCAAGGCAGATGTGACATGGAAGAACATTTCAGGGCCGGTCCGTGGCTACAGGGCTCTATCAGATTGTACCATAATTTGACTCAGCTCAATAACACTGAGCTTCTAGGGCAGAAAAAAGAGCTTTGTGTCCTACAAATGCTTGTTCAAAGAACCCCATAGAGCTTCCGCCTCCTCCACCCCATCCCACACACTGAAGCAGCCTCATGTCAGTATTGCTAACTCACAGGAGGGGATAAGTTTGGGGTGCTGAACATACAGGGCACATTGCAAAGCCCATTGACCTGTACCCTTCGCTGAGCACGGCATTGGTCCAGAGCAAGTCTGAGTTTGCCTGAGCTTTGTGTTTGATCTTGACCTTTGCGTCCACAGAGGCAGAAGAGTATTAAGAAAAGCTACCCAGTGGTTTTCCTGAACTGGTTCCAAGAACTTGCCCCAAGGAGGAAACTTTGTGGCTACAGCAGTGAGCTAAGCCTGCCTAACAGGAGAGATTGGGAGCAGCATAAAATCCAGGCAGCCGGGGACCTTTGTGAACTAAAGGCCGCGTGCACAGTTGCATTTCTTCATTGTACCACCTCCATGAGTAGCTTCACTTTTCAGAAGTGGAAACTGAGACTCTAGATGCTCAGTAAAACAGACTGAATCTTTCAACAGAGACTAAGACCTCATGAATAACAGCAGAACTCCATTCCCCTGCATTCCTGTACATCATTTGCTCCAACAAGGCTTTTAGCTAAAACAAGAAACGTTTCAGAACCTCAGGACCCATCTGTCCTTATATTTTTTCCACTTTCAGATGGAGGATCCGCTGCTCAGACAATCACAGCACCCAGCGTTGGAGAGACACTAAGTGGGAGGGAGAGAAACAGGAGAGAGGAGGCCTGAGTGACAATCACGCTGTCAGTTCCTGCTTGTCCGTGTGTTGGGCACCACGCTGTTCAGAAATGAGTTCATCTCACCCTTGGAGTCATAGAAGTGGAGTCTTATTAAGACCCTTATTTCAGACTGGGACACAGGCAGAGAGGTTAAATCACTTGAAAAAAGTCACAGAATAGCAAAGCTAGGCTTTAACTTGGGGCTTTCTTTAGCCAGGGTCCTGGCTTGTGACCATTCTGTCTCTAGTGAGATGGTGTGACAACCAAGCTGTACTGTCAACTCGACTGTCATGAGTTGACCTAAGGGATTATTAAGGCCCACTACTGAGAGTGTCTGGATGTGTCATGGAGGCTTAACCTTGGGGACAATATCCGGTCCCTGGCCCCTTCCTTTCTGGTGCTCTTTCCCTGTGCCCTGCTTTCAGCCACCATGAGGTGAGCAACATTCCCTTCCACACCCTTCTGCCATGATATCTCTGCCTTGGAGTCAACTGACCATGGACTGAAGCCTCTGAAATCATAAGCAAAATAATCGTCTCTTACATATGAGGAACTGACCAGTATAGATGGAAAGAAGCCATGCCCCTGTGATGCGTGCAGCACAAAGCAGGGGTTCACCAAACGCCAGGGGCTGCAATGGGATTTACATCCTAGGTGGCATTTTGGACACACTATGCAGTCCATGTCTTCCCCTGTCTTTGGCTGACCCTAGTAGCCTTGAATATGGCCCATCAGTGACCATGGACAGTTACAAATCCAGCTAGACAACCAGGGCCACTCCCCCACCAGTTCCATCTCTCATCTTCATCTGCCCAGTTGGACATTGCTTTTAGTGACAAGCATTATGGGGGAAGCCAGGCGGGTGGCAGCTCTGTGGCTTGGTGGCTGCAGAGAATTTTTACAGGTTTGTAAAAGCTCTCAAACCTGCTTCCTAGAGCCTTCATTTCTTTCTGTTGTCCACGCTTTGATGCCACGGTCAAGTCTAGAAGGTCTGGGTAACATGTTGATGGTCCTGATGCCATCCGGGGTGGGTCCCAACAGGGACGAAAGTGGCATGGGATCCTAGGGCTTAAGGACTTGGTTTATAAAGTCAAGAGAGCATGAGTTCAAGCATTTCAGTTTTGTTAATTATTATTTGATCTTTGCACAAGTGCCATTCAACTCCACAGGTTTGCAGAGACAGAGACTCTCCCGCAAACGTTCCGCAAACCTGAGTGAGTGTCAGCTGTGACAAGCATCAGCTCCCCTGCATCTGGGGGCCCCATTTCCTCATCTGCAAAGCGGAGATAATGCGACATTTCCCTTGCTGGCTTGTGGTGAGGATTCAGTAAGGGTGAACCTCGGTTGTAGCCTAGTTCCAGCACATTGGAAAATGCATGTGATTGAAACGTGAGCACGTTTAGTAACTAGACCCTGATGTGTGCCTCTCTGTGTGGCTCTCTGGCTGTAAGCTGGACAAGGACCGCAGAACTCTCCTTCCACACAAACTCACACATATTGAGTCTTGTTTTCCTGTGGCATCAAGAAAAGGGCTGCCATCTGATATACACATTTAACTTCACACTGGTTCATGTGTGTGTGTGTGTGTGTGTGTGTGTGTGTGTGTGTGCACTATAGTTTAGTGCTTATAACAAAGAAGGGACCCTAATTTTCTTCCAAGAAATTCAAATATTGTAAAATCTTTTATAGAGATTAAATAGCCGGTGATTAGCTTTTACCGTGTCATTGATTTTTTTCAGCATTTTCTTAGTGATCTGTATCTGAAGCGTGTGGAGACCACCAGGGCCATTTCTCTGGCTGCCATTGGATGATGAACTGACATTGCAGATGTCGGTTCCTCTCCTTTCCCTCATGGGCATAAGAGTGCTTCTGCCACTGTCCCTATACCTCAGCCCTCTCTAGGGTAAAGGATGAGACTAGGGGTGGGTGATACTCCTCTCTACGTTTCCTCTCTGTGCCACCCTGCTGGTGTTGGTGTCCTGGAGTTCTTGGTGTTTCTCTTGAGGCAAGGGCTGCTGGTTCAACTCACCCATGTCCCTGAGCAACCTTAAAATTCTAAGGACAGGGCTCTTGCTGCTGATCTTGTCCCCAAGCACGGGCAGCTGTAGAATGAGTGAACATGCAACCTCAAGGTGACACCCTCCTTGGCCTCCACCAAGTCTCCAAGAACATCACAGCACACACACTGGGTCCTCCCTGACCCTGTCATCCTTGGCCTCTGACCAGGGAGCAGTCCGGATCACGTGGGGGAACCATCGCTAATTGGAGCAGGATAGTTTGTGTTATTTGAAGCCTGTATCCCAGGCTGTCAAAACATCAGAAGAGTTAAACCAATTTGTGCTTGTTTAAAATGATATTTTCTCTAGCATTTCTCCAGTAGCGCTTGGTAAATAAATATTAACCTGGGAAAAAATGATGATCAGACCACATGCTGTCTAAAAGTTCAGCAAATTAAATTATTAATCATTGACTTTCTCACATGGTAAAGAGGACCAGATTTTAAGGGAAGATGCACTTATGTTATCCCTTTTAAAATTAGGGTGGAAAAAAAATAAATAAAATTAGGGTGGAGGAGGGGAAATCCAAATTGGCTTCCATGTATAATCGAAAAGGAGGGGGATAAAAAGGAAGGGTAAACGTAAGATAATGTAATACTGAGTACATTCTTCAAAGTAAAACAACAGATATTTATTGAATCCATATTAGGAGCTGATAAAACATAACTGACTGAAAAACTGACGATCACAAAAGGTATTCCATGCACAAGCCACTGTGTGCTGACTCCTGTGGCCCAGGCTGTGGATGCCTCAGCTTTAGAGGAGGACGGACGTGTAAGAAGTAATGTCAAATAGGGCTCCCATGCAGGCCATTGCTGTGCGCTGTTGGGAAAGAACACGCGATCTGGAAGGGCTGCCTGGAAGAGGAAAGGCACTCTGGGAACACGGCTGGGGAGGGATGCTGCATCCGGAGGGGCTGTCTCTGCACGAAGGTCCCGGCCTGGACAGTTCCATGGGACGATGAGAGGAGGTCTGTCTGTGCTGCAGTACAGCAGACGTGAGAGGAAGCCCAGGTCCTCCTGGGTCCCCTCCTCACTGCCTCATCCTGGGAAAAGGCTCAGGCCATTACCCAAGCTGCTCTGCGGGGCTCGTTGGAAGGCACAGGGCTGGGCCTCAACCCTAAAGTTTCTGATTCAACAGTGAGGGGGGAGGCCTGAGAGCTTCACCTTTAACATGTTCCCAGGCAAGCTTCAGATATAGGAACTCTGCTTTCAGAATCACTGGCCTGTACCTTTTCCCCAGATGCAGACATCAAGTGCATCCCTGCCAAATTGAGGCAGGAGGATTGCAAGTTTGAGCCCACCTTGGGCAACTTAGCTACTCAGTGAAACTCTCCTTCAAAACAAAAAATAAAAAGGACGAACCATGTAAACCGATGCGAATGCCCTGGGTTCAATCCTCAGTATTGAAAAAAGCAAAACAAAACAAAAATAAAAACATCAAGTTCCAGCTGAGAGCGGGAGCAAGGGTAAAACTGTAAATCATGTTCTTCTGCTGACCACATCCTTGGCACAGGCCCTGGTGCACACCCTGAAGTGTGTTCAAACCACTCCCCGGGCTAACTTTCACCCTCTGAAGACCTCTATGGCAGGGCCAAGGGGACCCCACCCAGCACTCTGCAGTTTCACAGCCCTGAAATCTCAGATCTCACACCTGGCTGAAGAGATAGATAGTTGAGGCCTCCTAACGTACATCTAGACACCTGGGACTTGGCTCCTGTTGAAAGGGATCCTGCCTGCCTTAATTATTCCACCCCAAGGTGTGACTCAAGGAGGAGTGGGGTGGCTCATTATGAAGCCACCTTGCCTGCAACCAGATTCCAGAGTGGGAAGCTTCGGGTTCTAATTGTGCTATTAACTCTGATCAGATATGGGTGGCTCTTTATTCCTGTTGCTGTTACCCTCCTAATCTGAGTGTTTTCATCTTTGAAGTGGGGATGAGGTCCCTTTATTATTTCAGGAATGGATGCTGGGTTGCTGTTTATTAAATGCTAATTAGTACATGATAAGTGCAATTAGAGGGTCGGAGATGGTGCTGCTCCCTGCCCAGCGGTTCCAAGCTGGCCGCCCCATGCCAAACCAGCTCCCCAGCTCAAGAGAGAACATTTGGGAAGCAAAACAGTCTTGAAGAGCTTGTTTGTTGCCGAGGCCAAGCTGCAGCAGTTGTGTAGATTTTAGGCCTTTTAGGTTGTAGATTTGCTCTGTATCTTGTTTCCTCCCTCTTCTTGTAGGCATTGACCGGAGGATTTGCAGATGTGCCTTACAAGGTTCACGTGGCACCTGATGGTCCAGAAGAAGGGTTTTTCAGGCTTTGTTTGTACTGGATTTTGTTGTGGTGCCGATGGGAAATCCTAAAAATTCTACTGCTGCTTCTACTACTGGATGCTCCAGTGGTGAAATCTCATTTCTTCCCTTTCCTTCATGGGCATAAGAAGGCTCCTGCTACTCCAGACTATGGAACTACATTCCAGGGGGGGAAAGTGACAGGGTGAACCTGTTCCATTTTCCTGCAGGAAATAGAAGGTGTCCCTTGGAAGATACCCCGATACCTGTTTCCTACTGGGGCTTCCCTTCAACCTCCTTGGCAGTCCTGTCCCATGGTTACCTTGAGAGCAGGAGAGCCTGAGCGTGCAAGTGTGTGCCCAGGTGAGGAGCACCTGGCTTTTCTGAGCAAAACCGGAATGTGGGTAAAGAAGGACACAATGGGCTCAGGCTAAGCCCCTGGTGGCACCCACCCAGTGGCTGTGCTGTGGGTTGAGTTGCATTGCCCGGAAAACACTGCACTGCCACGCATTCATTAGTCACATGGCTTGGGCAATGTCTAGCTTATCAGCTTCCTGACCCGTAAACCACAGTGATAACCCACCCAACCCTCCAGGGGCACCATGGTGTTCATGCCCCACCGTGGCAGGTGTAGCATAGCTTTCTTCCTTGACTCCACTGGCCCCACTGGGCCCCTGAATTGTAAACTGCCCTTTCCCAGAGCCCTCGGGGAACCCAGACAGAGCACCTGAGGTCCCTGTGGCCAAGTGAACCCAAGATGTCTCCAGGCCTTCCTACACTGGCTGGACTTTGTTCCTCCCTGGGGACCGGGATCCTTCCAGAAAGCCGGAAGCCCTTGGAACCGCATCGCAGTTTGACCTTTCAACTCCAGCAGCATAAACCTTCTATCGTCTTGTTTTTCACGGTCAGAGTCCATACGACTGTTCACGTGGGCTGGCTCAGGGCCATCTGCTGTCCCGAACTAGGAAGGACAAGGACTAATGCCCCCAATTGATATGTAACTTGCCCTAATATTGACCCCGGGCCTGTGGTTAGTGATTCCCTTCGCAGAGTAAATGATTGGTTCACTGTGTCTTTTACCCTGGTTGACTCTGCCCTGGTCCTCATTGCTGTTTTGCACAACAACCAGGCCCAGCTGTTTGTCATGTGATGCAGGGCAGAGCCACACGCTCCTGCTAGGAAGTGGATGCGGTGGCCAGCTTTGGGATGTTTCTTCTGGGTCACCTACGAGGGGTGGCTGTCCTAAATTAAAGGACAAAAGCAGAAAGCTCCCCGCCAGAGATGCATCTGTGTCACCCTCTCCAAACAGAGAATAGTAATGGTGTTGATAATTAATATTAACATTAACTAAGCACTCAGAAAGAGCCTGGTGTGCTAAGTATGTTGAATGAGAAGCAGCTTATTCCTCAATGACTAAATTCCAAAAACCTGCTAAGCTCTGTCTTAAGCACTGCCTGATGAGGTGAAAACAATAGGGTTCCTGCCCTAGGTGGGAGATAGGCAATGATTAGGTCTAGCTAATTAGGGCTGTCAGCAAGAGATTGGTAATTATTATTAGTCCTGAGACTATTCTAGCTTACTCCATACTCTGTTCTTAGATGTTATCTTTTCGGCCATCATCACCATCGGTGTCCCATATGTAGGGCTCTCTTTGTTTTAGATTTGGCAGCTAAAGTTCAGAGAGGCTGTGTAGCTGGTCTCAAGTCCCAGAGTTGGGACCGGATGCCATTCTGGCTGACTGCAGAGCCCACACTCAGAGCAGCCTTAGCTGGCTGCTAAGGGTCAAATCCAGGCCCTGCCCCTTCCCACCTGTGCAACCTTGGGCAAGTTACTTATCATCTATGGACTTGGCTTTCTAATCTGTAAAATGGGCTTTCTAATGTAATCTATTCCACAGGGTGGTGAAGAGTGAAGGGGTTTGGCGTTTGCTAAATGCTTTCCTGCAAAGGAGGTAAAGGGCTGCGCCTGTGCAGAGCAGGTCAAGCAGTTTCCACAGGCCTCGGGGAGATGGTGCAGAATGGGAAGCAGAGAAAGGGCCCAGCACAACAAACAACAACAACAACAACAACAACAGCAACGAAAGGAATCTAGAATCCAGGCTTCAGTCTAGCTGTGGTCCATGCTAGAGAGGACCAAAGGTCCTCCAGCTGCCATTGAAATGCCACTTCTGTCTCCTCCAACTCTTCCCCAACCCACAGGAAGCCTGAAGCCCATAGGCCCCACAGCTTGCTACTTTCCAGCTCTCCTGCTTCTGCCTGCACAGGTTTCCAGCCCTGCCTGGGCCAAGGTGGCCTGGGGGAAGGTGGGGGAAGTCCTTAGTGAACTTCCGGCCCAGGCCTGAGCACTGCCTCTTCCCAGGGGGACAGTGGACCCTTGAAGGTGTGCAGTAGCCACACAGCTCCCAACTACTGCAACTTCTTCATGCTGCCTCTGTCCTCAGGGAGGTACCCTGAGATGGAGAATAGAAAATGGGGATCTTGGTGCACCCAGCTGCCCACCCAGGGAATAGGCCAGCCTCCACAGTTTCACAGAGCCCTGTGGGCAGCTACAAAGGAGCTTTTGAGGATAAACAAATACAGAATTGAGAAAATAAGGAAGGAGCTGGCATCTGAAGAATGTGGATATTTAGAAAATGCTGGGGAGTGGAGACAGTGCAGGCTGTTCTCTTGTAGGTCGGTTGCCTGGTGGCCTGGGACAGGGGAACTACACAAAAAAGAAAGAGAG
>NW_022900944.1:42314356-42319484 GCF_012274545.1 Fukomys damarensis
AAAAGAAAAGAGAAGGGAAGGGAAGGGAAGGGAAGGGAAGGGAAGGGAAGGGAAGGAAATTACAGCAGAGAAGAGGTTCCTTTGAGGTGGATTGCTTCCCATGGGTGAAAACAGGCTGGACAGCAGGTGACATGGAAGAGACAACCTGGGTCCTTAGTGACCATCATTCCACACCTTGAGGATGCTAGGAAGGCCCTGGCAGCCCCTTTACACACAGCACCATAGTTTACTGTAATTGCTTACTGTCATATGATTATTGTATCTTTATTGGCTGGGAGATTCTAGGGAATTTGAAACCACCAGTGTCTGGAGCAGAAGAGAGCAGAAGCCCAGAAAATGATGACCACAAGCCAGTAACAAGACATAGGGAAGTTTAGGGCAAAAATTGAGGCAGTGCTGGCCACCATCTTACCCCAGCTTCTGCGGAGAATGACAAATGGCAAACATCTAATCGCTGAAGCACTCAGTGTGAAGTTTGCAAATCTGCGATCTTTCCTGAAAAGTCCTAGCTGCTCTTATCACTTCAGTACTTCTGTCCATTCATTTACCCGTTCATTCATCCATTGTACGGACATTTGATGCACGTCTAATGAGCTCTAATACTTTCAACGTCATCCAGGGAGCTTCTACACACTTACTATATGTCCTTTCCTTTATTCTTTACAAC
The DNA here is from genome assembly GCF_012274545.1 of Fukomys damarensis. Taxonomy (NCBI): domain Eukaryota; kingdom Metazoa; phylum Chordata; class Mammalia; order Rodentia; family Bathyergidae; genus Fukomys; species Fukomys damarensis. The sequence continues at coordinate 42,315,024 of NW_022900944.1, forward strand.
AACACTATAAAGGCAGGTGCTGTTATTGTCCTTATCTTGGAAATGGTAAAACTGAGGGAAGTACAAACAGGCTATTAGCTTCCTATAGCTGCTACAGCAAATCACCATAAATTTAGTAGTTTTAAACAATGCCAACTTATCCTCTTTAGCTCTGGAGGTCAGAAGTCCAATATGGACTCCAAGGATGAACACTGACCTGATTTCTTGACTTCCTGCTTCTGGAGGAAGCCCCTCCACCATCTTCCAAGCCAACAGCAGCAAGTCAACTCCTTCTCACATGGTGCTGACACCTGCCCCCCTCTTCCCAATTTTAAGATTTCTGTGATTATACTGGGCCCACCTGGACAATCCAAGCGAGACCATTTTAAGGACACAAACTGACAGCTTCAGTTCAGTCTGAAGCTTGGGCTCCTTCTTGCCAAGTACAGCAATGGCTGTACGATTTCAGTTTCGGATATCTTTGGGGTAATTGTTGTTCCACTTGCTCCAGACAGTTAAGTATGGCAAGGGCCATCCATGGCCAGTGTGTGGCAGCCTTGAATTCCAGCCCTGAGTCTCTGATTTTTACCTCCTCTGTGCTAGGACTCAGCTGGGAGCTGTGACACACTGATACCAAATTCTCTTCATCTCTGACCTTGGGGCTCTGTGTTCCATTGGTTTCCTTGAACCAAAGGAACATGAAGTGTGAACTTGAAGTGTCTGAGGCCCTGAAGGATGGAAAAACTTTGAGCTCAGAATATGTAGAAAGAAATAACATGTTGATGGGAAAATTAAGTGAACATCTAGGCCTGAGTATCAAAGGTGGCTGGGGAGGTGGGCACTGAAGATTTGGACAATAATTAAAGGCAATTGGAGCTCACTGGGGAGTCTGCCTGGGACTAGTCCCTGGGCCCCAACCATGAGTATCTGTTACCTCCACAAAGTTTGAGTGCTGGCATTGTTATTTTAAGGTGCTTTCTGCTCCCCTGTGGATACACACCTGTGTTCTCCATCCCCTAGGGATATGTGGCATTGGAGAGAGACACACATCCTATATCCCTGGGCTTTATCCAAGCCTGGGGTAAGAGACAGCCTAACACAAATATTTGACCATTGCTCATTGGGCATTTCTGCTGGATCTTCTGAGGGCCCAACCCTAATGTCACAGGCCAAAGGGAAAGCAGAGCTGGTATTCAAAGGCAGACTGACACCTTTCCCAGTTCATGCTCCCGACCAAGCACTCATCACTTATCCATACCTGTGGAACAGGAAGACCTGTCTCTATCAGGTATTGATTGATGGACATCAAACTCCTGAGCTTCTATTTCCATGTATATGAAAAAGCAGATAGGTCCAGTACTTGACCTGGAGCTGCTGCAACGAGCCATTTTGGTGAACATACGTTTTGGTGTACATACTCTACAGCTGGAAGATGTATACGAACAAGTCTTATTATCAAAGCAATACACTGGAGAGATGAGGCCCTAGGAACAAGAGAGGCAGCTTTTAACAAGGCACTCTGCAGTTACTGTTTTAAGTGAAATCTGTCTCTTGGAATACTGAACACATAATCAAAATCAAAGCACAATCAGAACACTCTCAGTTGACTTGTCCTTTGCACCTATAGTGAAGTGAAGGCAAATCTCCATCTTGCAAAGTAGATATTAGTGGTGGTTAACTGTGTCAACTTGGAGCACCTGTGTGATCTTGGAAGCCATGAAGGGGATTAGCAAAGCAAGCTATGGGTGCGTCTGGGTGGTCATGCAGATATGACCTTGGGTAATGTATCTGTGCCTCACCCCTTCTCTTTGGCACTATTCTTCTGCTCTGCTTCCCAGCCTCAATGAGCTGAGCATCTTTGCTTCACCCACTCACCATAATGTTCCTGCCTTGGGGCCCGGCAACCATGAACTAAATCCTCTGAAACCATGAGCTAAATTAAACCTCTTCCTGCTGAGCTGTGGGTGTTGGCTATTATGTCCCAGGGACAAAACAGCTGACTAATACAGTATCTACCTACTGCTAAGTCTTGTAAATAAGGAGACCGTGGTTTGGGGCCAAAGGTCAGATTTAACTTGAATGTCCAGGAACTGGCCGAGGTGAACATTTCTGAGATTCCTTGGGAATCAGTGGTGCACAAGCCATATTGTTGGAATTGAGACAGCTTCCAAGGGCAAACATATAAATGGAAATGTATGATGAGGCCAGATTGTTAGATACCTCATTACATTTTTCTACCATCACAGTCTGCTGTAAAGCTGACTCCCTAGGATCTGATCCAAGAAAACTCAGAGTTTTACTTCATATTCTCAGCCTAGGAGATGAGATAGCTGAATTCTCAGTCCCTGATTTCTAATCCTGGCTGTGACACTGCTAGCTAGGTGATCTTTGGAAGTCACCGAACTTTGTTTTGTTCATCTTTCTACCTAGCACTTCTCAGTCAGGAGTAATTTTCCCCCACCAGAGGATACCTGGCAATGTCCAGAGATGCTATTCGTTGTCACAGCTGGGGGTGGAAAAGGGCGTCACTGGCATTTGGTCCATACATAGAATAGATCTAAGTATTTTAGAATGTTCAAGAAACCCCCACCACAAAGGATGCGTCAACCACAAATACCTTTCATGTCAAGGTTAAAAACCTGGGTAGCACGTAGAAATAATAGCAGCACTGGCGTTCGAGGGCCACTTTAAGAGAGATAACACTGGAAAAGTGTTTGCCATGTTTTCTGGTGCATGCTGGGATGCAGTCATTGTTAACTATATTAACCCATAAAAGTTGTGTATGGAACACATTGTTCAATTTGTATCTCACCACTGGCTCTGATCTTCCCTCCCCCCTCCTACACTGAAAACCAATACTTTTATAGCCACATTTGGTACATATCCTTCACAGAGCCTTTTTAAGATAAGAAAGGGCCATCCAGCCGGGTTAGGGCAGGCATGGAATCTCAGTGTCCTTGAAAAACTCTAGCACTCTGGTCTACCTCTCACAAATTCTCCTTCCTGGGATGAGGGCCAAGCACCATTATGAATATTACTACCTCAATTAAAACAATTGTTACCATGTATCTGGCACTTTATATACATTATTTTAATTTAATATTTCCTATAACTCAGCAATTAGGCCTTACTATCACCCAGATGGTGAAGGCTCAGAAAACACTAAGTAACTTAGCCAAAATTAAATGGCGCACGCAAGAGAGAGAGAGAAGCCAGATTTAATCCTGCAACCACTTGACTAGTATCATACATTCTGTGATTCCACTGAGGCCACTAAATTTGTATAGAGACCCAGAGAGGAAATTATTACAGTCTGGTCCTGGGACCAGGATGCAGAGCTAAATATCTATCCCTTGTCCAAAGAATGTCTGTCTGCTTCTTTGCATTATAGAGAGCTGTCAGGAACCTCCTTGAACATGGTTGTTGCAGGCATTGAAAGTAGTCTTACAGAGTTAAACCTCTAAGCATTTGCAATCATTCTTTAAATGATATTAAAAATTCATTTTCTACAACACTGGGCAAGCTCCTTTCTCCCCCTTCCAAGCAACAACATCAATGGTTTTGCAATCCATAATTCAAACCCAATCCTGGAAGAAATGTTAGAGTGATAAACATGTTACTCGTGATGTGTGGCTGTTTGATGATAGCACTATTGAGCAAGGGAATTAGACCCGTGTCATATGTGGCTTTGAAGGAGATACCTGCAGAAGGGAGAGACTTTGAAAGAGATTTTTCTTCCAGGGAAAAGTGTGTGGCCTGTGTACATCTGTCTCCCCCACTGAAGTTTCTTTAAAACACATTGGGCTTCTTTCTTCCTTTTTGATTGTGTTTCAAAATGTGTTTATTAGCTTTAAGATTTCTCTTGCTGTATGAAATAGTAATTGATGATTTATTGAATTTAAGCTTTTATTTGTGTTGTTAGCACTTTCTTGTTACAATAGAAACACGTGAGTGACATTCACAGCTGATTTCTGAACACATTATAACATTCTCATGCACCACAGCAGGCACTATAAATGGATGTCTAGTGTCATGGGAGGAAGAGTTGAGTGAGTGATTTAAATATGTCTTGTTTTCACGATGAATTCATGGATACAAAATGAATTCACAAGAAAATTTCCATCCCCAGAGCAAAACTTCCTAGGTTTATCCTTTAGCATCTGCTTTTGTATTTCCCCCCATCATACAGCTGTGATACTTTGAAGTGTGATTGGTGGGCTGATGACCTCTGATCACCTTGGAGCTCTTCAGAGATGCAGGGTCTATGTCTGTGTGCCATGGACATGGGATCCGCACCATTACCTAGAGCTCCAGTGAACCACATGGACATTTCTCCCTTCCAGTCCTAGAGTCATTGGCTTAACCACTGAGCAGTTTTCATTGCACATTCCATATAAGGTATCTGGATCCTTTGGCATAGTTCTGTCCTGGTGCTTTGCTTTTCTTTTCTTTTCTTTTCTTTTTTTTTTTTTTTTTTTTTTT
>NW_022900944.1:42319662-42328800 GCF_012274545.1 Fukomys damarensis
TTTTTTTTTTTTTTTTTTTTTTTTTTTTTTGAGACAGGGTCTCACTATGTAGTTGAGACTGACCTGGAACTCACTATGTAGCCCAGGCTGGTCTCAAACTCATGGTGATCCTCCTGCCTCAGCCTCCTGTGAGCTGGGATTACAGGCGTGAGCCACCACGCCCGGCCTGATGTGCTTTTTCACGCACAAAAAACAGACCACAGAGCAGCACCCTTCAAGGGAACATTCTGCAGTGTCAGGAATGTTTCTCATCTCTGCTGTCCAACATGGAAGTCACTAGCTATCCTTGCAAGAAATAATCAGTGTGATGACAGAGGAGAAGAAGAGCCCCCAGAGCTACTGACCAGAGATAGATTGCTACAGCTTTGGTTCACCCAGGATTGGCACCAAAGGGGGAGACAACAAAGAGGACTTAAGGGATTTTGATTTGGTGGGTTTACATCTCACCATGGTCACTTTTTCTGCCTAATTTCCCACTTCCAGCCCTCTCTCCATTCGGAGGCAACTTTGGAGCCAACTTTGATTTCCTGTGTCCAAGCTTCCTAAATTGTCCTTGTACATATCTTTCGGTCTAAAAATTCCTATTCGTCCTCCAAGACCAGATTCAAAACCTATCTTTCAACTGCTCGTCAATGTCTCCCATCACATCCCTATTGGGTAGGGGGCAACATGGCCCAGGAAGCAATGGGAAGAGCCCAGCCCAGCGTCCTGCAATCTGAGTTCGAACCCTTACAGAGTGACCATGACTTGCATGATCACATGCCTGACACTCTCTGAGCTCAGTGCCTGGTGTGTCATGAACCTTTGTGAAACTTGTACTATGCTTATTTGTATCACTATGTCCTCCATATTGCCAATATCTTTGATGCCTAAACTCCATAGTTTCTCTGCACAACAAAACAAGCGGCATAAAGTAGATGTGTAGTGCATACGTACTAAATGAGGAATAAGTATATGGACGGATTTGATGGTCACATTGATAAATACTTGATTAGCTAATGGAGTTAGTCACTGAAACAGAATTTCTCCCAGAGCCAGGAGAGTCTGAAAGTGCCCACCATCTGGGAACGTGCTCCCTGCCTACTTCTACCACCCATGTATAAGTATTCCACCCTGACCTGTTGTCTGATGAAAAGAACAAGGTGGCAAAATTAATACCTTCTCATTATAGGGAGTAAGAAAATATCTGGGGGAAAGCAGTAGAAAGAGCATCATTCCATCAACAACAACTGACTACAAATTCTTAACATCTTACAGTATTTCCTTCTAGGTTTTTCCTATGCGTGTTTTTACAAAGCCATGGTTCCACTGTATTTGCAATTCAGCCATATTTTTTAAAAATTTACAAATCTGACACATAGCATCAAGTAGGTAACTATTTGGAGCAACTGGAGTTCTCACGTATTGCTGGTGGGAAATTAGTGCAATCCCATAGAAAACTGGCAGTCTTTGCCTACACTAATACGTGCATATAAAAGGACCTGGTGATTCTACCTCTAGGTATGAACCCTACAGAAATATACACACCTAGTCACCAGCAGAAGCCCCTGAAATATTGATGCCACTGTTACACAGCAGGAGTCAAGCCAAAGGCTCACTGCAAGAGGAGAACGGATGACTGTAACAGGGAGATGGAAACCACAGTTTAGCACAACATCGATGGCTTCTACAAGCAAACTGTCCAGTGGAAGAAACCAGGGGCAAGGGAAGGCGCTGGCTATGATTCCACTTCTAAAGTTCAAAAGTAGACAAAATTGATCTAAAGAGTTAGAAATGGTTTCCCTCAGGTAAAGTGATCCCTGGAATGAGCCTGGAAGTCTCTGGGGTGCCAGGAAGGCTTTATTTTCATTTTTCATCCAAGTACCGCTTTCTGAGAACTCATTCAGCTGTGTGCTTAGGACTTGTGCACCCTTATATTGTTTATTAAGCTTCTGTCAAACCTACTTTAAAAACTCTGCCATAACATTTGTGCAAACTCCTTTCATAAACTCAAGCTAATGGTTGCAAAATGTTCCATCTGGATAATGTAGCACAATTTCCCTAACTCCTCTCCTGTTGTTAGATACAGTTTTTCCCGTTTTTCTGTTTGCCCTTTTCAATAATGCTTTAAGACTACTTCCAGATGTGATTGAAAATGTGGATAAAAGTTTATTTCCTTAGCATCCAATAGTGAAATCGATGAGAGTTGAGGCCCTTGATGCTTTTCCAAAGGGCACCTAACGGACTGCCTTGCTTGTCATTCTTGCTGAGGGTTGGTTTGTTTGTTTGCTTGAAATAAGTTCACACCCCCAGGGTTCTGAGAAACTCCAACTTTTAAGAGTAGTGGGTGAGCGTGAACATTTGATCATACCTGCACCAACTGCAGATTCTCACGAGGAAAAAAAGAGAATACTTTCTGAAGAAAAGCATTCTGAGTGAGAACCCGTGCTTCTCACTTTGAATTCTGCTGCCATAGGGATGGCTTTCCAGTGGCAGGCTTATGGTTCAGCACCCAATTTCTCAGCTGGAGGAAAAGCCGAACACAGCCTGCTAAGCGCTGAGGGTGCTGAGCAGTACAGATTCCTGTGCAGAACACAGGCAATTTCATGCACAAAATGGATATTTTGCTCTGTTTTCTGAGCTGAAGTCGAGGGCCGAGCAGGAAGCCTGACAGGTCTTTAGCTCTAATAGCACAAATGTGCTGCTACGAGACCTGAAAACTGTTTTTGAAAGATTTGCTTAGTTTTTCAAAAAGGACTGTCAGTTCCCAGCTAGCGTGAGGCCAGCTGCTGCGGCGGGAAGGACGCAGTGGGGCAGACAATTGCACGGACCGCAGGTATTCTTCGCAGGAGTGCCGGTGGGTTCCAGAGATCATGGCTCTGCTTACATCAGTGCAGAGACGCCTCAGTCACAAGCAAGCTGACAAGGGCGAGCCTCACCCCAGAATGGAAGGAAGTGACTGAGACATCTCCTGACGTGTCCTGTTCACCAGAGAGGAGCTTCAGGACATCGTGATTGATACTAAAGGGCAGGGAGCATTGGGCTAATTAGTGTGTGTGTGTGTGTGTGTGTGTGTGTGTGTGTGTGTGTGTGTGTGTGTGTGTGACTGAAGATGGAACCCAGGGCCTTCACACCAAGCTACATCCCTAGTCCTTTTTTATTTTGAGACAAGGTCTGGATCAACTGCCCAGGCTGATCTTCCTACATCATTGTTGGTTTTATTGAGCAGGTGGATTCTTTCCTAAGCATCTTTTGGCTTTGCAGGAGGTGACAAAGGGATACTTCTGTGGATTTCACTCCAACAGGAAGGACCTCACTGAAGAGACGTGAATATCTGCCTGTGGTACGCAGCCACTGTCACAGACTCCTTCCCATGCCACCTGACAAAGGAGTTGGTGAATTATGTTTAAATTGAAATTCTAAATCTTTTTTCCCCCTGTGGATAAGGTTGTAGAGAAAATCGAAAGGGCAGGTTTGGAGGACAAAGTGAACTGCCCACCACTCCCTTGGCTGCTGAGATGGAAGGGGCTTCTGGGAAGGCAGTTAGTGGGCTGGGGCAGGAGTCTGGGCTCATCAGGCAGGGTAGGGTCCCTCTCTTGGGTGATCTTTAGGGTCTGGTGAGCCCCTCACCCCTCCTCACCTCCTATGAGCAAATTTCACACCTATCAAAAATCTATCAATTATATTTGTCATCAGTCAAATTTTACATCGTTAAAATTGAAAGCAATCTTGAAATTGTTTAAGCCTCTCCTTGTAAGTATAATAGAAATGCTTTTTGGCCATTATTATTAAAGATAGTAGGAGATAAGCTATAGGACCATGAAAAAGGGAATGAAAACAGAAAAATAAAACCAATGAAGCAATGTAAGCCTTACCTGATAGAACCGTTCTGGCTGCTGAAAAGAACAAGCTGGTTCCTGCAGCCTCACAGGAGAGAGGGTGTGTGGTAGCTGTGATGTCAAAAGACAAGTGCAGAACACACACACACACACACACACACACACTCACACACACTCATTAAAAATCTCTCCTGCAAAGAAAGGCAGAAGAGATTTCTTATTTTACACGTTGTGTGAATTGTCTTAATATTTTCTTTTAAATCAAGGAAGTAAATGAAGGGAATAAAGAAAAGAGGGAAGAAAGAAGGAAGAGGGCAAGGAAGGAAGAAGGCGGGTGTAGTAACTTTTTCTTAATTTCTGATAAAGGTTGTTGGTTTTGTTTGTTTTCCAAAGGGAAAGCAGTCATTCGGTGGCCATTTTTAAATGGAGCTGTTCTCTGTTACGCTGTAGCCCTCACCGCAGAGCCCATGCCTCTGTGCTGGGCTCTACCTGCCCCTGCCATTGGTCCCCATATCTCTGGCCAGCACTATTTTACATTGTTTTGGAGTAGTGTGGTTCCTGCTCGTGTCCTTGTGGGAGGACTAGAGAAGAGCAGAAGTGTGTTGTGTCTTTGCCAATGACTTTAGAGCACGTGTCCAGAATCAAGGGACTTGGTCCTGGCTCTGCTGTGTGACTTTGGCAAGCAAGCCATTCTCCCTCTCTGGACTTATTTCTGAGGATGCAAACTGAGAAGTGAGTTTAGATGGTCTCTTTATCGCTTTATACCTTCTCCCTTATTTTGTTGATGGACAGCTGGTAGATTGGCATGACAGGGAGTCAGAGCAGCTCCTCACTTTAGGAACTCAGTCAGATCGGTGTAGGAAATTCTCTCCCACAATTCTCAGCTGTGCAAACCAACTTCCCCACACCTCACATTTTTTGTTTTGTTTTGTTTTGTTTTTTGTCCATAGAAAGGGATCCTTGGCCTGTCTTCACAATGTTGCTGCAGGGGGGAAGGGAAAATTCAACATTGTGGACGTCGCTGGTGCCAATAAAGCGTTCAGGAAGTGATGGCCATCACGTTGTGTCCCTGCTTCTTCCTGGCCAGACCCCTCTGCGCTGAAGGTGACTGTCACAGTTCTTTCCTCCAGTCCTCTCCTGGGCTAATTAAAGAGCAACCTCAGGGAGGGCAATGCTGATGAAGCCAATAACAGGAATCCAGTGTTTTGAGGAAGTACAATTAGGGCACTCACTGGGCACGGTCCTTCTCCGCGCTGCACGGATGCGGCATTTGATACCAGCGTGAAGATCGGTTCCTTCCTCTCTCCAAGCCGGCTTTATTGATCCCGTTATCCTAATGGGGGCATGGGAGGAAGGAGAAAGGAGGAAACGTTAGCACAGCAGGAGGTTGGGCCCATTGTCGTTCACAGAAGCAGTGGGCCTGTAGAAACTGGGAAAGGGTCCAGTATGAACTTGAGTCCCGGCCCGGCTTCTTTCTCCCCTCTCTTCCAATCAATTCCTAGCCGGTAGCCATTTTTAATTCCCCATTTGTCTTACTGACCAGGGTCTTGTCAGTTTGCCGGGCAAAGATTAGAGAAGTGGCAGATAAGTGGTTGATATTGCCGGTAATAAATGAATACGAGCTTCAATCCCAGTGCAATTACAAATGTATACACTCACATTTTATCTCCCCTTAAAAGTTTACAATCTTCCTTTGGAATCCTTCTTGAGTCACCATTCAACTTGCTTTTCAGTCATCTTTGCTGATAAGGAAAAGGAAGGAAACTGAAGACCCAAGAGAACCCACACCAGGGAGGAGGAGGAAGGGAAGCTGGTCTGGGCACCTGCAGGCCACCAAGGGAGGAGAAAGAGGGCCCCAGTCAACCTGGTCTTTACCATTGTAGTCATGAAGCTGTGAGCCAGGTTCTGTCCACTAAACACAAGCCTGGTCCTGGAAGTGGGATGAGGTTGACTTCAAACAGACTCCTTGCTGTCAGTGTTTAACTATTCCCAGGGAAACTCCGGTAGCTCAGAGAACCAGGTTGACCATTCTCTTATGTTTGAGAGGTTTTGCTGATCCAAGTGGCCTGCAGCAACCCAGAGTCTGCATGTGCTGCAGGGCCAGAGAAATCTCATTCCAGCCATTCCCTGGGTCCACTGTCCACAAATGTCCCCAACTGAGCTGCGGAAGGTTTGCGTTGCAGGAGCGCCCTGAGCTGTGTTATTTCCCACCACCACCATTTCACAGACGTGGAAAGAGATGGGGTGAAGTTCTCCCTGAGGGAGAGAACCTGTTCCTGCCTCTGTTCACAGTGGCCCAGCCCCGCTGCCCTGGGCTGGTCATGGGGGGGAATGGGCTGGGGATGTAGCCAGGTTGGAGTCTGAGCAGTCCTTGCACAGCGTTAACTCCAAATGTGAACTGAATTTGACTCTGAAACCAGCTCTCCTGCATGGTTTTCAGAGTGGAAGACCAACAAGAGCCCCAGCTCTGACCCACCGAGGAAATCCCACTTTCCCTTCCTGAGCAACCCTACTGGAAAGAGTGAGGACAGAGCCTCTGCCTGGCAGGGGAAGGGTCCAGTGCCGGCACCGAAGTGGTTACCAACCATTTTGTTCAACCAGACTATTTACAAGTAGTAACAGGGTATCTGTTTCCTGTCATCTCCATCATATATCTTAAGGCGGAGAGATTGGAAGCCCATTACAGTCTGATATCTAATCAATACCCACCGTATTCCTACAGCAGGAAGTAAAAGAATAGGCCCTTGGGAACCAGAGTTCAAATTACTCTACTGTCGATTCCAGATAGCAGCTAATGATAGGCTAAACTGGGGTGGGGGCTGGGTCAGGACGGGGGAGGGGGAAGAGGCAGCCGTCCTTTAATGGGATAGTTAATTCAAAGATCAGATATGTATTCACTTTTGCCTCATTTAAAAACTCCAGCTTCAGTCTCTTAGCAGGTGGAAAGAGACACATTAGTGCCTCAGGTTCCCCCTCCAGCTGCAAAAGCTTTTCTCTGTGTAGAGCCAAAATGTGTTTTAGACATACACCTGTGTCACACATCATTTTTATATGTTTGAACATGGCCTTATATATCTGGGTGTATTCCTTATATACTTAAAAAGGCTGAAGGAACTTAAGCATGCATTTCTTAGATTCGCTCACAAGTATTTACTGATGCCTTGGTACAGTTACCCTCATGCAGCTTCCTGCAAATCCCATGTCCTTCTGATTTTAGGAAGTTCACAGTTGGGGAGAAAAATGCAGCAGCCAGATCAATGTTCAAGTCGGATTAATGCTGCCCGACAGAGGGTGGAGAGCTGTCACCTAGAGGAAAGGGAAGAGCTGGAGCCATCAAGCTCACCGTTTGTGTCCTGTCTCTCTTGCTTGCTGGCTCTGTGTCCCTCTGAAAGCTAAGCTCACACCCTGGGCTTCAAAGGCTTCGTTTGTAAAATGAGAATAATAATATTCACCTCTTGGGTTACTGTCAGCACAAAGGTAAGAAATGTGAATGTTCTGATCTCAGCACGCAGCCTTTAGCTGTTCCCCCAAAATGTCAGCCTTCTCGGTTCTCAGGCCACTGGTGGACATCCTCACTGTGCTGAAGGCAGACTTGGTCCTTTGCACAGCTCTGCTTCTCTGCTGGGCAATGCTAGGTGGCCTAGGGTGCACCACTGCTCAAGGCCACAGTGGGGAGCCGCAGGACCCCTCCAACAGGGGGCGCTAGAGGCAGGTCACAGGGAGCAGATGGAGGTGGGTGCCTCCTGTCCTTATCTTTCAGTTCCTCTTGGCCTTCTTGCACCATGTCAATGGGGATTCATCTCTAGTAGCTATTAATTGTGGGCCCCAGCTTTGGACCAACTCCCAGAACCAGCTCCCCCGCTGCCTTGGGAAGTGTGAAAGGTCTGAGAAGAGACTGGGAAGAGAGGAATGGTTTCCAGTCTGGCTCCTACATGGTCAGCTATGCCGTGTCTTAGACTTCTGGGTCTCAGCCCCTAGGAGCCCAGCCCTGAGCCTCCTCTGTCTCTGAGCTTCTAATTTCTCCAAGTTGTTCTCTTTGTGCCCCACCTGGAGGGCTGGCAGCTGCCTCCTAAAGTTATTACTGCTGTGATCTCTATGTTTGTCTTTTAAATCTTCCAACACCCATGTGATCAATCCCCTTTATTGAATTATTTAGCTAAAATACCTAGTGTGGTGTGTGTCTGTTTTCTGGGGACCTAGGCTGATACCAAGAATGGTGGCCAGAGGCAACCACAGCTGGTTCACAGAGATTCATTTCTCTCATTCATACCAGATTGACATATAGCTTCCCAGAGGACTCACTAACAGTAACAGCAACAACAAAACAACGTACATGCTCACACACCAGCAACATGACTGTTCCAGTCCCTCATGTTTTATACGAAGGCTTCCAAACTCAAACGACTTGAGAGCCAAACTGGAAAGCATTCGTCCCTCCCAGTCTTCCCAGCCCTTTCCACAAAGCCAAAGTTCTCTTCCACCACTGATAACTTCCTGTGCTTGCATTGCAGCCTGGGGTCAGGCTTTCCATTAAAAATTCTGAGTGTTTTCTCTCCTGGCCTAAAATGCCTTGCTACATAAATAGCACATTAAAATTCAGAGGGAATATGTTTGACCTCAAACTATTCCTTCCCAGTTGAGAGGTTTTGCATTGTCTTGTACAAGACCCCAAAGCTTGGTTGTATGCCAAAGCCTGGAATATAGTAGCTGTTAGAAGATGGAACTTCTGGGCCAGGGATTTAGCTCAGTGGCATGCGCCTGCTCACAAGCACAAGGTCCTGAGTTTTATCCCCAGTGTACATCTTTAGCAGAGACAGGATGTTAGTCAGGAGTTCCTGGGTCTACAGCCAATGTGAGTCCATTGTGACACTTAGAACTTTTTAAGGGACTGTAGTAGAAGAATACGAAAGAGTCAGTATGTTTCCCTGAGTTCTGTTACTCCAGGAGTCACATGGGATCACCAACTTCCCAACTATGTGGGCAGCTCTGTCTGCCGCTCTGTCTTTCCCTGTGCTGGGCACTTCTCCTAGAGGCCCTGCTCTTTCTTCTGGGCTTACCTATACCCGCTTCTCCACCAAGACCCATTCCCTGGAATTCTGCAGGCTTTTGATTTTAATATTTCAGTATGAAATGATTTCTGGTTTCCAAATGAGTTTCCCTACCCTTCATGAAGAAAAAGGTCTATGCCAGCATTCTCTTCTGCCCTTAAAGAACAGAGCACAGGGCTGGGGATTTAGCTCAGTGGTTCAGTGGCCTGCCTTGCAAGTGCAAGGACTGGAGTTCAATCCCTGGTACCAAAAAAAAAAAAAAAAAAAAAAAA
>NW_022900944.1:42329172-42332184 GCF_012274545.1 Fukomys damarensis
ATTCAAGACTCTAGAACAGAAACTGAAAAAAAAAAAAAAAAAAAAAAAAAATGAACAGAGCACAACATTAAATTGATTGAGTGATTCTTTCATCTAGTTTATGTGAAATGGTCATTTGTAAATCAGAACTGAAAAAATACAATTTAAAAAATCATCTCTAGATAATTGTTTTTTTTTTTAATTCTCAAGATCTAAATCCCACCATTCCCCTTTTTTTGTTTTGGCTCCCAAAAGCTCACAGATAGTTTTTTGTTCAATTTCCAAAGTTTCTCTGAATCTAGATTTTCTACTAAAAGTATATCTCTTCCTTTCTATGCCCTTCCCACCATCCACACAACCTGTGCCCTCCCCACCCACTTCATTTCCTGTGTCTTGAACTTTTACCTCCATCTTAGTCATTTTATTATTTTATCGTTATCTGGTTTTTTATAAGCCCTAAATATATTTTGGAAATATATAAAGTATGAAAAGAACTCTCAAGCCCAGATTTAGGTCCATAACGAGATGATCTGCACATTCATGTTGGTGTAGATAACTTTAATTCTTTTGTAGATAAGAGTAATAACTTTGGATTGACTTCCTCACTGTATAACTATTCAATAGCCTTGATTAAATTTTAAGTCATTTATTTTTCCAACATGAAAGTAATTTCTAAATTTCCATTATAAAATTTTAGGAAAATGCGATAAAGTAAAAGAAAAAAAAATAATGCCACATAGTTCTAACATCTAGAGTCAACCACAAATAGGAGCTGAAATATCTTTCATACCATGTTTATACTACTTGAATAATGCCAGTGAAGGGCATATGCATAAGCGACATAATCACAAAATATTAATGATGTGATTTTTTAAACATTTATTATAGTAGAACACACATTGCCACTAATCCTCACAATATTACCCTCTGTTGGAACCCTTATTCATTCTTTCTTGACACTGAAGAGTTCCGGAAGTTGTCTTCTGTGCTTCTTGTTGGGCTTTTGTGGCTGCCTCTATGTCCTGAATCGATAAAAAATGTTTACAGCAGTTTCTTAAAGGCAGTGTGTCTTCTCCTACCTTTCTCAGTAGGTCTCACACTGTGTAACTTTTGGCTCTTTCCCAACGTCAAAATCACCAGAAAAGTAAGCGTTTTGGACTGACTCAGAACACAGAGATAGCCATGATAGCACAACTACAATGTTCATGGAAGGCTTCCAGAACTGTGTCTCGAAGTGGCAAGAACAATGGCGTAGGTGTTTTCAAAGTAAAGGGGAGTATTTTGAATAAGATTAATAGCAATGTGTCTTTTAATATAATAAAATTTTAAAAAATTTGAATATTAATCGTATTTTGTGATCACACCTCACATACTCTGCTCTTTACTATATTAAAAGTACTATATGGGTCTGTCTATACATCCATATTTTTGGAAAGTGTTAATAATTTGTGATTAAAATAAATCATATTAGAACACTGGAACAAAGGGTAATTCCAGATTTTAATTTCTAATTAATGCAAAATTACATCAGATTTACTTTTACATTAAACAATTAGAAAAATATTTATATACCTAAATATATGTGCATCTATAAATTTATATATATATTATTTATTTTAGGTTGTATATTGCTTATTTTTAGTAACAATTTTAATCTAATATGAAGGTCCTACAGGTTTTTTGTATATATATCCTATAGCTTATAGACATTTGGCCATTTATGACAGGCACCTCAGGACTGATTCCCAGAGAAAGCAGGAAAGTTGACGGGAACACTCTGAGGGTAAAAGCTGACTGCCTGGAACCAGTTACTGCACAGAGGACAGAGATGAAGAGACTCGGTTCCATCTTGCTGAGTGGGGAGAGAGTTCAGAAAAACTAAGGTAATTAGATCAGTGGGACAGAGTAGTCTGGCTAGGGGGATCCATGAAGAAAGTACTCAAGAAATCTGCACAGTACTCTTGAATCTTTGGCTGGCTATTGATTTGTAGGGAGAGAGAATACCCAGGACAGCAGGAGGCAGAAAACCTCCCAGTCTCACACAGAGTTCAGAATGGTTTGTCTTTCCTCCTAACAGAGGGAAAAGCTCTTGATAAAACAGAGCTTTGGGTGAAATACTCACAGGAGCCTTGCTAAATTAACCCTAGAGTAAATTCAGGTGTGCATAACAAAGCTTAAAAATAAACCTCAAAAGGCCTGAGTAGTTCTAAATGACAGGGAGACATCATTCAACAAAATCCAACAGTTGACAATGTTTCACTGTGTCTTACACTCGATAAAAACTGCCAAGCATATTAAGAATATGAAGAAACAGGTAAATATGACCTGAAACAAGAAGAAAAATCAATCCACAGAAGCTGAATCAGAAATAACTGCTGTTATTAACACTTATTATAAAAGTTATTATCAACATATTTCATACATTCAAGGAGATATAGTAAAACATGAGTATGATGAATAAAGAAATTGAATATTTAAGAAAGAACCCACAAAACCATGAAAAATGCAATATCTGACAAAAGAAATACATTAAAAGGAATTAAAACACCAAAGGAGAAAAAAATAATGGCCTTTTAGATACAGTGGACCCTTTACTTAAGAACTCAATTTGTTCCCAAGGACTGGTTGCAACTAAAGTTGGTCAATTGAAGGCTCAAGCTCCTCTACACAGCCTTCAAAGTCTCTCTCCCATACACAGGCAGATTTCAGTGTCCTTGGAGAGACACTGGCCCAGGATTTTTCAGTTAACCCCACACAGGAAAGGACATTGTGATGTTCCCTCCAGAGCTCTTTAAGTGTTCAATCTGTATCTAAGACCATCTGAAAGCACAAGTGGCCAGCACTCAGGTTGTAACTCAACTCTTTGGTCATAAAGCTAAAATTCCAGTAATAACCAAAATTGTTTGTATGTTAGGCCAATAGTAACTTGAAGGTCCACTGTATAGCTATAGAAAGTAAACAAAACAAAGTCAAGTGAAGGAAAAAAAATCAGGGAGTACAGCCTCTATCTCTTTTTTTTTTTTTTTTTTTTTT
>NW_022900944.1:42332284-42367012 GCF_012274545.1 Fukomys damarensis
ACCTCCCTTTTTTTTTTTTTTTTTTTTTTTTTTTTTGTACCGGGGATAGAACTTAGGGCCTTGCGTTTGTGAGGTAGGCAGCAGAACCACTGAGCTAAATCCCACGCCCATAGACTACAACTTCTAATAAAATATAAAATAGCCTAGTATATAATTAGTGCAAACCTAAGAAAAAGATGGGAAAAGCAAACAAATTTCATTAAAAACTTTTAAAATATTATACAAATTTGATAAAAATTGTAAGCTCACATATACTAGAAGCTAAAAATACCTCAGTAGAATAAACCTAAAGAAAACCATGCTATGGCACATGACTGCTGAAGTGCTGAAATCTTCATGTGGGCAGAAAATTGTAAAATCATCCAGAGAAATGTGATATCATATACAGAAGAGAAAAGATAAGAGCTGCAGAAGACTCCCTGTGATAATGATGCAAGTTAAAATGAGAAGGGATTTAAAAATGAGATTTACAAAAATTAATGGGGAGTGCTGGAAATATCCAAGTTAAAATGTATATGTAAAAGATTTTTATGCTAAACTCTTAGAAGTAACTAACTAAAGTAAAATAACAACTTATTGTGGTGTGTACTAGATCAATACAAATAAAATACATGAAAAATAGAACAAAGGATGGGAGAGGGAAATAGAAGTATATCATTATAAGGATATTCTACAATACAAGAATGGTATGATATTTAAAGGAAGGCTTTATATAAAATCATAGAATAGTTATTTTAAGAATGAGACAAAGAAGTGACAGATTAGCTCTAAGAGGGATAATTTACAAATATAAGACTGCCGGGAAAGAAGAAAAAACTGAAGAACAGAAAAATGAATATGAAACACATAGCAAGATGATGGAACAAAACTTTACCATATAAAATATTACACTAAATGTAAATGATCTAAACACTCTAATTAAAAGTCAGATTGTTATACTATATAGAACAGAAAACCCAGTGGTCAAGGAAGGTTCTTCAGATAAAAAGAACCAACAGGGAGGCTAGATAGATAGACAGACAGACAGACAGACTTGTTTTAAGAAATTAGCTCATGCAGTTATGGGAGTTGACAAACCCAAAATATGCAGAGCAGGTGGACAGGCTAGAGACCTGGGGAAGAAAAGACTCTAAGTACAATCTGGAAGCAGAATAATTTCTTTCTCAGAGGAACTTTTAAGGAGCTTTTTGAAGGTCTTCAACTGATTGGATGAGACCCATCCACATTAGGAAAGGTAATATTCTTATTCAGTCTATTTAATAGTGATCCCATCTAAAAATACTTTCACAGAAATATGTAGACTTGTGTTTGACCAAACAACTGGAGCCATAGCCTAGACAACACATACAATTGACCCTCATCCCCGATTACATCTGTACCAGAAATACACCCCAAACACAGAAACATATATCATTTTGGGTAAAAAGGATGGTAACAGTTTTACCGAGAAAACACTCATCAAAAGAATACTGGAGACATGGAATAAATTTCACAAAATGTAGACTTTAGAACAAGAACTGTTACCAGGGATAAAGAAGGATATGTCTTATGATCAAAGGGTCAACTCATGAAGGGGATCCAGCAATCTTAAGTGTGCATGAAGCTAATGGAGAGCTTCAAGTTCCATGAGCGAAACTATGATGGAACTAAAATGAGGAGCTGACGAATCTCCAATTATATTTGGAGACTTTAAGGCTCCTCTCTCAGTAAATGACAGGATGAATTGACAGAAAATCAGTATGGATGTAAAAGACTCAAAGAACACTTTCAGGTAGCTAACGCTGCTTGACGTTTATAGAACAATCCACCCATAAATAGCTTAATGCACATTCTATTTTTTAGTATATATGGAATATTCACCAGGATACATTGTATTCAAGGCCATAAAACAAGGCTTAACAAATGTAAGGCAATGGAAATCATGTAAAATATGTTCGTTGGTCACAACAGAATTAAATTAATGATCAATAATGGAAGAATGTATGGAAAAATCTCCAGACATTTGCAAGTTAGACCACAATCCATTAAATAATTCATTAACCAAAAGAAAAAAAATAGGAAAACTTAGATAATATTTTGAAATGACTGAAAATCAAAACATTTATCAAAATATGTGAGATGTAGCTTAAGCAGCACTTAGGGGAAAATTATACCGCTTACAGCTTATATTATAAAAACACGATCTTACCTTCCACCTTTATAAATTAGAAGAAGCGTATATTAAAATAAATGAAGCTGAAGCAAGGAAACACTAAGGACAAGAGCAATCATCAATAAAATAGAAAAAAACTGCAGAAAAGCAATGAAACATGAAGTAGATTTTTAAAAAAGATTTACAGAGTTGGTAAATCTTTAGCCAGAGTGAACACTTCCTACACACACGCACACACACACACACACACACACAGCCACATGTATATACCTGTCTCTACCAGGAAACAGGAAACAGTAAGGTTCATGGGGATAGGGCCTCATCTTATTTGTTATTTGATGTCCTGTGCCTAAGACAGAGACTGATGGCAGAATTGTGCTCAAAGGATACAGGTGGAATCGACCAAATTAGAAAGCCCAGTGCTGCTCAGAAGAGGTTCATAAGAGCCCTGATGCTCTTGACAGTTTCTATGTAGGAATGAAGGTCTGCAATCCCCTCTTAAAATCGGGGCCCAGACAGGCCATTGCCTGCAAAGACCCACTGCTTCTTTCGAAGGGTGCTACCTTCCCCTCCACCTCAAAGCTTGAGATTCCCCTGTCAGTGCCCGAGACCCTTCTGACCAGGAGGATTCAAGTCCAGACCTTGCTGAAAAACTTAGCCCAGAAAGAAAAAAATAAAATAAATAAAGAGAAACCAGAATGAGAAGGCTGCCTTTATTACAGCTAAACTGTTGGCTTAACTTCCTAAAATACCACTGAATTTTCTTTCTTCATACAGCTGTGTTTATAGAAGGCAATATCATGTATGTAAATAAATTCAGATGCCGCTCGAGTTATTTTAAAACAATCAGTCTAACACTAATCAGCTTACTCAGAGACATAATCTTACCCTAAAAAAGTGATAAATCAGTACACAGTGTGCAGAGTAAAATACATGGAGAGCAAGTTGAATATAAATGTTAGAAAGCTGCCAACGGGGAAACTTGGGGTTGGTCATTCCAGATGCAGCGGGAGAGCAGCCTCCAGCGTCTGTTTCACCCAGTCCATGCCAGCTCCAGGGCGTGTTAGGTGGACATGAGTCGTTATCAATAAATGTGCTCCCAGTAGACCTTACGTGGCTCCCCACTGCCCTGTGTGTGCTGTCTCCTTTCCGTGGAATGGATGGGACCTCCTTGCCTTCCAAAAACATAGTCTCTGCTCCAAGACCCACTGGAAATATCTTGTCTGCTGTAGAGCTTGTTATCCTATCTCCTATTCTCACAGCGTCTTACACGATGAGAGGTAACTGCTACAGATTCCTAAAGCTACTGAGCATTGAGAGTGTGTCAGATGCACCCACATACTCACACTGAGTACATATTCAACAAGTCCTCACTATTATCACTATCCTAATGCATAGATGAGGAAACTGAGGCACCAGGTGAGGAAAAGCCTCCCAAAGCTCACACACCTGGAAAATGGCTGAGTCAGGGCTCCAGCATCTCCCCTGCCTAGAGTTACTCCTTCTCCATGGCCAGACATCAAGTTGTGCCTCTCACAGAGGTGGTGAGTTCCACGCATCTACATTCCTCTTGTTTGGAAAATTGAACACAGAGGCTATGGGAAGAAGTGTGCCTTTCTCGTATTTCTAAGATGCTAACACAAAAGGATGGCTCTAAAACCACCTCTCTCTCACCTCGGTCTCTGTTTTCTTTCCATGCCCAGGATCTCTCTTCAGTTTTCCTGGTATCAGCTGTAAAAATAACTTCATTGTGGAGGCAGTTGCCAGCCCAGGATAGTTGAGCAACTGAGTTCTGGGTTTTTTAAATTTCCATATATGACAGAAAGATATCTTGAAGAGTCCACAATTAAGTGCCAAGATTTCTGTATTGGATAGCCCAGTGATGTCCTCAGAAGATGGTGGCTTGAGGGCTGGAAAAATAAAGGAAGGTTGCTCAAGAGAGGATTGGATTGCATTCCTAGCTCTCTTGGTACCAGCCCTATGAAACTGGGCTGTTCCTACACATCCTTAGTCTTCGCTTCTTCATTTCTTTTCTTTTCCTCTTTCCTCCTCCTTTTTTTTTTTTCTTTTTTTTTTTTCCAACTCCAATACCAGTAGTTGAGGATTGAGTCCAGGGCCTTCACACTGAGATAAATTCCCCAGACATTTTCGATTTGTTGTTTGGAGACTAGGTCTCCCCACTAATTATTAAATTGCCTCGCTGGTTTCCAACTTGCCACGCCCCATGTGGCCTCCCAGTGTTGGGATCACAGGCACGAGCCATAGAGCTCCGTTCTCAGGTCTCCTCATTTCCAGAATGAGTAAATCTCTTCCGTCTTTGCGCTCTGCAGAAGAGGAAGTGAGGCCAAGGGGAAGGCCCAGCATGGCAACAGGTAGGCACAAAATCAATACCGATGCACCTGCTTTTCCTTGAACGAAGCTTTTCCCCAATGAAGTAGAAAGAGTGAACTATGGCACTGGTTATCACTGGGGACAATGCCGTATGTGTCCTTCAGGAAACTCACTGATCTTGTGTGTCCGGCCTCAGCTTATCCCCCAGGGCCTCATGAAAGTCCTTTAATTTCTTAGTGAGCTTGTTTATTTTTTTCAGCTTAATAATATGCCTGGGTTTCTTCAAAACTCACCAGCCAAAAGGACTTACTACTCAGTCCTTCCTAAAAATTGTGAGGGTGTGGGTGTGGAGGATGGGAGTACATTTGTCACAGCTATTTTTACTGCCACTATTACTATCACTGTTGCAATAATAATCATCATTGGTACTAATTTATGCTACTGATACAATTCCAGAAGCTGTTTCTATTTCCATCACAATAACTACTGCAACTGCCACCATCACTACTCTCCCTACAACCCAACTTCCTCCTCTTCCTCTTCTTACTGGAACGACCACCACCAGGACTCTACCAAGATTCCAGTTATCTTCCTCTCCTCATAAATAACTGCCATCAACACCAGCCACCTCAGTGCCCATTTCTCTTCTCTGACTGCTACTACAGGTAGCGGTGATCATCTCTGCCTAAGACTCCTCTCCTTCCCCTCCTCTCCTTCCCCTCTTTCTCTGCCACCTCCACCCGTCTCGGTGCGACTTCTCTTATTACTACTATCACTGTGACCTCCTCCACTATGGTAATAAACTATTATTCCAACTCCCCATTCTCCTCCTCCAACTGCCACCAACTGCAGCTCCTGCCCCTATAACACCCACCAATGCCACTCTACTGAAATTCTTACTACTGTTATACTAATGATGTAACTAGCACCACACCAGCCACATCTCCTCCTCCTCCTCCTCTTCAGAGAACAGTGGTCACCTACCTAACTAGTAATGCTACTACTAGCATCTATTAGGGATTTTGTTTTGATGCTTACTGTGTAAAACCCTGTGCATGTATTTCTCATTAGCCAGCATGTAATTTCTGTGATATTGGTATGTTCCATGGTTCTCGTCAGTGGATGAGTAAATCCAGGACTAGAGACTAAAGGACAGCTAGAGACCCACCTTGGGGTCCCCATCAGCTTTTGTGACCCTCCGCCTACACATTCTGCATCGCCACACTGCTCCCCACCACCTCAGCTTAGACAATATGTTTCTGATTTTCCTCTTTTCCCATGTCCTTGTGCATGGACATGGGAAGTCCACCCACTGGGGAGGACAAGGACTGGTCACAGAGCTTGTGGTAAACAGGAAGCTTACACAAAGCGTCCAGCCAGCCGGCAGCTTGTCTGCTGACCTTGGCCTTGTGCTTCCGTCCTCCTCACATCCCCTGGATGAGCAGTTCCACACCTGAGATGTTCTATGCAAGGCTTTGCCAGGTAACAGTAGTGGGTAACACTACATCTCGAGTCCACACAGAGCCTTTGTTATTGGGCCCTTTTTAGTCTCCCACCCCACCCACCCTGAGCAGCTAAATAGGCACACTCTGTTCCTCCATGGGAAGAACAATGCCATTACTGCCCACCCTTAGTGACTTGGCACTTTATTCTCCATAGAAGAGCCAAAGTCATGGGAGGATGTTTCCCTCCACGCATTCGCTTAAACTCAAACTGCCATTTCTTCAATGAATATTTAGAGAGGACACATTCAGTGTTGAATAAGGTAGAGCTCTCTTTCCTTGCTTTCATGGAGATGATCTTCTAGTTCAGCAATGATTAAAAACAAGAAAAAGAAGCTGCAATAAATGATAAGGAAGTCAAAGAGATATATTCAGAGTGAGTAGCATCAACACAGAGAGGGTGCCAGGAAAGACTTCTCTGAAGACTTAGTATTTAGATCAGTTTTGGAGGCTGCAAAGGAGTGGGTTAAAGCACTTCTCCAGCATAGAGGAAAGCAGTTGCAAAGCCTTCCAATGGAGAAAGAAGCTAAGTTTCAGGAGCTAATTGAGAACACCCAGGGTTCTGGGGTACAGAAAATGATTTAAAAAGTGGTATGTGTGAAGGTTAAAGACTTAGGCAAAGCCAGTTCATACTTCACTGGGGCCGTGTTAGAATTTTCTTCTAAATATGTTAAAAAGACCAAAGTCTTTGTGAGTACCATGGTATATTTGACACAAATGCATCCAGATATCAGGATCCCTGCTTCCCAGGACTCTTACTGAAGCTCAGATGAGATGACTAAGTGTTAATAACTTGTCTTAGCGAGAGACTGTAGAAAAGATGCTGGGATTTCTATGAGTCTCTACATTAGGCATGTTGAAAATTAACCTCCTATCACTAAGGTTTCACTCACTCTGGCTCTGGAGGTACTGAACTGGAGTGGCTTTGCAAGTGTGGCTCCAAGCCCCTGCATGTCCTTTTCTTGTTTTCATAGCCTTGGTCCCTTCTTACCATCCCTTGAAAACTCATGTGATCCAATCATTATTTTTGAAGTCTTGCAATTTTTATACTTTCCTGTGCCACATCTTCCTACTGTTACAAGCAAGTCATATAATACTATGAGAAAATATATGAGTGGGCCTAGGGAAAATGCTGTGAGCATTCATTATAGGAGGACATATCTTCATTTAAATTCTCTTCAACAGATATTATTGAACACCTATGTGGTACACATTGTTCAGTGTTCTGGAGATAAAGTTGAACAGAACAAATTCCCTGCCCTCTGGAAAGCAGCATGAAGAGCTAATAGATTTTGCTGATGGTATAGAAAGGGCTGTAGGGAAAAGAAAGGAATTAAAGAAGTTTCCTGGCCTGAAAGCCTGGACAAATGGGGAATATCATTTACTGACATGAAGGAGAACAAGAAAAGAACAGATTTGAATGAGGGAGTTGAGGTTTGATTTTAATAGTCCTATGTTGTAGACGCTTGTTAAGCATCCTACTGAGGATGGCAATGGGTTTGAGACACAGGACAGAGCTTCGAGTTGAGTCCTAAATCATGGGGCTGGATGACACCCTCTAAAAAGGAAGACTAGACCAAGGAGAAAAAAGATCCAAAGACTGAGCCCTAGATCACATCACTGCCTAGAGGTGACCATGATTTCAAGACTCCAGAAAGGATACTGAGGCTGAGGTCAGGGAAGGAGCTGGAGAGAGAATTCCTGTGCTCAAGTAAAGAAGACGAAATAGCCACATAGATAAAATGCTGCCTATAGCTGGGATGAGACGAGGGCTACAAATTCTTCACAGCTTTAGCAACGTGAAGGCCATTGGAAGCCAAGCTAAGAACAGCTGTTCTCAAGTGGTGGGTACCAAAGCCTGATTAGGAATAGACTGAAAGAACTGGAAGAAGCGGTCACAGGAGAGTACAGATGTGGACAATAGGTAGGCTGTGCTGTGGTATTGATTGTTTTTTAAGTTGGGAGGTGATGTAGTTGTACATAGGTGGCATAGCCCAATGGAAAAAGAAAATATAACAATATAGGAAAGAGAGAGGATCCCAGTGAACTTATGGCCTGTGCCTCTGCTGTTGGTCCCCTCTTCTGGAAATTGCACCTGGTGTTCCCCAAGTTCTGGGTGATGGAGTCTGAAAAGAGCGTGGGCTTTTGATATGGAAGGAAAAGGTGCGTGGCAGCTCTCAGAAGACTGGCAAAGCTGGCCATCAGACAGGTGCCTGCTGGAGAAGCTCATTCTTTTCTTCATTGTGTGTAAGACCCTAGTCAGATTTTGATGCAAAAAGATCCAATGGGTCTCCTAGCACATAATAGACAAAATCAACCAAGCGTAGTGGTGCACGCCTATAATCCCAGCACTCTGGGAAGCTGAGGCAGGAGGATCACAAGTTCCAGCCCACTAGGTGAGCAACTTAGTGACTTTGTGAGATTCTGTCTCAAAAATTAAAAGTTTAAAGGATCTCAGTGTGAAAGCCGCTAGTTCAATCTCCAGTACCACAAAAACAGAAAAGACAGATAATCAGCATTTTAAATGCTCATTGAGAAAGAAAGAAAGAGAGAGAGAGAGAGAGAGAGAGAGAAAGAAAGAAAGAAAGAAAGAAAGAAAGAAAGAAAGAAAGAAAGAAAGAAAGAAAGAAAGAAAGAAAGAAAGAAAGAAAGAAATAGCTCATTAATGCAACCAAGTCTATCTTAGGATGGGCACCACCATTCTACCTGATGAAGCGCCTTGCCACAACGACTGAGGATGGATTTTATGGGTCTGTTGGGCTTGAAACTACATTCTGTCGGTCAGCAAGAGCAAGTAGTTTCAAACAGAAGCCCATGAATGTGACTTCAAGAGATCTAAGACGCCATCACTGGTTTCATAATTTTAGCCCTTCTGTCTTTTTAATGTTAATTTTATTTTAATTTTAATTAACACATATTAATTATGCCTGCTCATAAGAAACACTATATGCTGGTACTTGTGTACACTGTACAATGATCAGATAAGGCAATCAGCATATCCATGACCCTCAGCATTTACCATGAGCACGCATGGGCCTGATGTAAGAAGAGACAGAGAATAAGGTAGAGAAAGAGAGTCAGGTGTGACTCTCTTTGAAACAAACTTGTTGCCTGAGGACAAACCCAGACCTGTGTTCTGCAAGGCCAAGTTCCTCCTTCTTGGGATCTACCTTTCTCCTCTTCATCAGAGCTCGGTTAGTGCCACGGGCCCTTGAAAACACTAGGACGGAACCATCCTGGTCTCTGAAAAAGTTCTTCCCAGATTCCATGAACACTGTCCTCATTTCCCACCTGCATCTTTACAAAGCTCTTAGGGATAAGATGTTTTTCTCTTGCACTCTATAATTATCTCATGTTCTAGTTGAGGGACAAGGAAATGAAAACCTCACCAACTCTGGAAATTTGAATTCCTGAGAACAAATTTAAATTGAGTCACTGGGGCGTTAAGATAAAAAAGACGCTGAAGTTTGATGCACTCAATGAGAGCTGGGGGACAGCTGGGGTAAAACAAATTCCTGAGCCACTAGTCAAAGGCTTGCAGCTCCTTCCTGTCTGAAGAAAGTGCATTGGATGTGAATGACCAAATGTTAATGTCTAAGAGAGATGGGCTGGGTTCTAGCCACAGTGTACATATGGGGGAAGCCCCTGATTGGGGGATATACTTGGGAGTGGACAAAGGGTTCTTCCAGGAAAAGTCATGATGCATTGTCACTGTGCATGATAGTTCCAATCACTGAAAGCCTGTCGTCTCCCTTTTCCTTTAAGTGACGATCACTTTAAAAGGTGAAAGATTTATGTGATCTGTAGAGAAACCAGAGGATGGAGATCACTTAAGATCAATGTCAGTGGCCTGCTTTATGACCAAGCAAACTAACAGAGACCAGGTTTGGCATGATTATTTCCCTTCCTTCTTAGCTTTCTTTATTTTCGTGGAGGCTGATAGCTCTTGACCCATGCATGGCTGAGCTCTGCAATTCCTGCTCAGCTTCATGTGGTGTGAAATGTGTTTACCTCCCCATTTTGTGGCGTCATAGAGAATGTGGGCTCAGTGTGAGAGGATGACATAGTGCTACTATTGCTTGTAAGGCTTAGTTCAAATCCTGGCTCTGTAAGCTTGAGTCAGTGATTTAACTTCTTGGACGCACAGTCTCTTGATGTTTATCATGACAAAAATGGACCCCCTTACTCTGTAGGACTGGGCAGATGATTAAACAATGTAATCCCAGATGGGGTCAGAAACAGATCCATCTCACTAAAGGTAAGGAAACCTAAGCTTTACGGTTTGTCTGTTTGTTTGTTTGTTTTTGCCTTTTTGAAGACTATGGAAGTATTTAATATTTAACTACTTGTTAAACTTTGTAATCTTCTCAGTGTAAATATTCACAGTCATACCTAAATTTATACTATGGTTTTTGAAAAGTCTGCAAAGTATATTAGCATCAGGCCCCACAAAACATGGACAATGTTTACATCAGTATCTGGCATTCACTAAGTAGTAAATGAGAGCAATTCCATTTGAGTTTTTACAACTTCATAAGAATTTTCATTTGAGGGCCAGGGATGTAGCTTCTAGGCACTGTGCCTGTCTGGCAAGTGTAAGGTCCCGAGTTCAACCCCTGGTACCATGAAAAAAATTTTTCATTTGAATAAATCACTAATAGTGGTGGCAAAGTAGAAGGACATATGACTATCCCCATTGTCTAATGATCTTTCATGTTAGTATTTGAAAAATATGACCACCACTTCTGCAGCAAGCTGGTAAAATAGCTGGTAAACATTTCCTTGGTAAATAGCTAGTAAACATTATACTACATGATAGTAGCTGACTTCTGGTGCCTTGTGGCTACTGTCACAGAATTTGTTTAAAGCTCTGAAGATAGAGACATAAAATGAATGAATCGGCGGGGGGAAGGGAAGAAGAGAAAGTGCCCCATCCGGTTATTTTCCATAGATCAATCTATCTGGACTTTCTCATTAATAATAAACTCCCCTTTAAGGACAGCCCCAGGGCCCCTGAGCACCTCCCAGTCACCCCCGCAGCTGTGTCTGTCCATGGTCCCTCACAGCTGGAGCCGGAGAGACCATCATCTGTCCCACTCCCCTCCGTTCCGTGGTCTCATTGCTCTGCAGCGCTGAACTTCGGAGATAGCATGGGCAAAAAATGTGAACACTTCAGGGCACATTAGAACAGTCTTTGTTTCGATGCACTCCCACCCCATTTCTGTGTCAGGAGCCCGGCGAGGGGGAAGGCGGGAGCTAACTCAAGTGGCCCAGCTGCATATTTAAAATTCCACCCGTTCGATTTCTTTAATGCAATATGGTCATTTTTAATCTGGCCCTGCTTGATAAATACCTGCATTTCAAGTAATTGTGAAGATTGTGTCTGTTTTTATTAGAACTTATTTGTCATTATTTGGCAGTCGTTTCTAATCACATTTGTCATGTATTGGGTTTCCTTTATGAATACTGATGCTCCTGGAAGAGATGTTTCTGAAGCCCCCTTCATTCCCTGGACACACGCAGTGTGCCCACCACCCAGGATGCCATTTCTCCAGTCACTCCACAGTGAGAAAATGAACAGCAAAATGGAGTGGGAGGCTTTATCTGTAGACACAGAAGCTAACATTGCAGAGAAGTCTTTAGAACTTGGAGGGACAATTTCTGTGTAGTCCACTCCATCAGTCGTGTGCTTGCAGGCTTTGGATATTCAGTTTGAGCACACATATTGATGAGCTGAGGTTCCAACTTGCCCGCTGTATCAGTTCATCTTGAATTCCCAGCACTGTGGGAAAGTTAACATAGCCAAGTCCTGTCTACTCATTCAAGAAAGGACCATCCGTCCATTCACTCGGCAACTATTTTGTTACTTACAGTATTCACTCACTCTGCAGAGAATTTACTCACTCAGGGGATATTTAGTCTTCCATTTAGTTCGTGAATAATTATGTTTTTCAGTGAGCATTTGTTCAATTTCTACTGCATGTAAAACACACAGATGGCATATGATAGTGGCTGTATTAGCTCACCATGAAGCTACAATTGCAGGACATGTCCCTCATGGAAAGTACTTTCATTGTGCAACATGGGCTCGAAGCCACTGTGAGGTGGAAGTATGCTCTAGATCCCACACATCTGTCTGTTAACACTTTTGTCTTTTAAGGGGCAGGTATTGAAGGGCTTCTAATTATGAAACTTTATTTTAGGCATTCAAACTCAATGGATAAAGAAGGCACCACCTCTGCTAAAGCATCATAACCTAGAGGTGTGCAAGGTGCTGGGGGCTGAGTCTTAAATTTGGGAGAGGGTAAGGGTAGAGATGCTTGAACAAATGAAGTGCAGGGTCAGACCTCTTTGCCTGCTTCAGAAAGCAAGTCAGGCAGAGAAGGCTTCTGGGAACCAGTAGAAAGAGCCTCACCTAGGGCCTGGGGATTTAGCTCAGTGGTGCCGCCACCTGCCTCGCAAGCACAAGGTCCCAAGTTCAATCCCCGATGCCAAAAACAATCAAACCAACCAAACAACAAACAAGAAAGAACCTCACTTAGCAGCTCTTGCTGCAGAGGTTGAACTGGCCACCAACTGAGGACTCACTTCGTCATGGTAGCAGGGAGGTAAACATCCTCCCAGCCTTCCTGTGAGCAGGTTGGGCTGAGTTTTGAGCCAGAGTGGAACTTACTGATCACTACTGCAGATCCCACCCAGCTGGGTCTCAATTCTGACTCGGTGCAGCAGAGTCACAAAAGTGCAACACTGGAAGGTGTGAAGCAAAGGAGGGTGGCTGGTTTTGCAAGGTGTGCATTCACAAACATCAGCTGAAGCCCACAGACCTCTCCAAATACTTTCTGTCTTCCAGCAACTTATAACTGAGGCAGCAGAATCATGAGCGTGGCGGCCCCCAAAGGAGCGTGTAGTCAAATTGGCAAGAGCAACATCTGTTAACCCCCTTGGACTAACGACCAAGTGTAATATGTTCTAGCTTAGTGCTCTTGAGAAGGGCAACATTAGAGCTAGGCAGGGTGGCACACACCTGTAATCCCAGAACGTTGGGAGGATGAGGCAGAAGGGTGGCAGATCCCAGCCTAGCCTGGAACTTACCCTAATGAGACCCAGTCTGAAAAGTAAAAAATAAAGAAGAGCTGGAGAGGCAGCTCAGTATGAAAACCCTGGGTCCAAACCAGAGCCCCACAAAAAAGACGAATGATATTCGAACCAAATAAATATCTAAATGTTCACAACTTCTTTTCTTGTGCTACTTGAGCAACAGTGGGCTACGGTGGGAAGAATGTTAGGGAAGACATTAAAAAGACCAGATTTCCATCTCAATCCAGCTGTTGGCAAATATACAAGACAAAGTTTTCTGATCCCTAAAATAGGGAGAAGATTGAGTGCCCATACTGAGGTTTCTAGCAAATTAGTACAACGCCTACAGTGTGCTTTAGGTGACAATTGCCATACAATTGATTCTCCATAAGTGACAATTATTGCTACTTAGGAAAATATTGTCACTTTTGAAAAGATGGACATAGGTTGCAGAACCTGTATTATTGCAAAATTAATATGGCCCCTAAAGTTATACAGGTCTTGATAAAACCTCCTTCTTTATTCTAAAGTTTGTTGCGCTAAAGTATAAAAGGACATAGGCGATCATACAGGTGCTTGTCGTGAATGCAGTGCTGCATTTCAAAAGAACACAAGATCATTTTCGTTTGATTTGGAGTCTGGCATCGGTTAATTTCTCTTTGTTCTTCTCTTCTCGTTGTGCTAATGCCCCCTTTGTGTGTGTACATTTGTCCAATGCAATCTAAGAAACAATCACCTTAATTGATCTGGCATTAACCTCTAACAGGTTAAGACACAGGCTTTTTATCTATCGCTCAATCCTCCCCGCAGATGTAATTCCCTATAGTGCTTACATCTTTGTCGCCTCTACCAGTGGTTTTTTTCTCAAGATAGCATTTCAGTAAATAGATGCTGCTACTAACAAAGTGGGCCATTTACGCAACAGGCCCCACCGTCATGGAAGAAGCCCTGTTCCATTCCTACGCTTTGCCCACTAGTGCACATAATGGTAAATTTCATACAGGTGTCACCATTTTCAGCCCCCAAGAAGGATCGATGGTTTACAGTAGGCTGATCCATCACCCAAGGCAGGTGGCGCCCTATTGGAATTTCAGAAATCTGTTCCCAATCACATTCACTGTTGGCTGATTCAGTAACGACCCTATTTGCCATGCGTTACTGAAAATCAATGTGCCGCATACAAGGTCAATGTACTGTTGGAAAACTCTTTAAGCACTGATGGATGGATTGTGCTCATTCAGAATGAATGTGAAAAGGAAGTGACGGCGAGCATCCAGCAACTGCAGTGCCAACTCTCAAAGATGACATCCTTCTTTAGTGGGCCGGGATAGTCCCAGATTTGTAACTGCACGCACGTCCCCTGTCTTTTCTGGGGAGGGAGTGTCTGCATTCGTTAGTGTATCTTTCCATAGGTAACTAAAGCTTCAGTGTGCAGGATCTCTGTACAGATTTCATCAGCCCGGTGCTTTCACAAACTCTGTGAGCCAATTTGGAATCAAAGTATTCAATATTGGCAGAATGAAGGCCAACGATGACGTCTTTACAACATACACCTTTGTTGAGATACTCTGAAAACAGCCAAATCTAACACACTCACTGGGTTCAGTTCATTCCACCAACAGGAAAGTCTTCAAAATGTGTCATGCAATGAACTCAAGGTCAGGGATAATAAAGATTAAAGATCTGGAATCTTTAAACTGCACTCCAAAAATTTAAAGTCAAGGAAGAGACATAAATATACAATCCCGTTTCTAAGTGCAGCAAGCTGTGTACCTGTTCGTGGAGACAGGGCTGAGGGTACCATCATACATGCAAGGTGAGATTGCATGGGAGAAAGTTGCAAATTCTCCCTGCGGCCCTTTGCTGGCTGGAATGGTCGTGATTAATGCTTAGCAAAGTGGAAAACAAAGTAAGCCAACATTTGTTCAGTGAGTTCCAATTTCCAGTATACTTAACTATTCCTTAAAAAGAAGTCTCCAAATGGTAAGGTAACTTTTTACAGGAAGAGACACTAAGGATATAAAATAGATCATATTTCATCACTACAACACTTCCCTCCTGGTGACCTATTTACTGACCAAGCAGAGATAATGCTTTATTAAGCTTCTGAATATTCTTAAGGTCTCTCAGAATCAGAAAATGCACATCTTTGTCTCTTTGGATAGAGAATAAACTTTCCTGAAGTTTTCTTTTCTGCCTTCCTTTCTTCCTCATTTCTTTTCTTTCTTCCTATCATTTTCCTTCCTTCTTCCCTTCCTTCCTTCTTCCTCCTTTCCTTCTTTTATTCTTTCTTATCATTGTAATTATTAGCTTCCAAAAGGAAAGTATAATCTATTGGCTATGTAATACATAGAGGCAAAGCATTAATAGCTGATAAGCAATCCAAATAACTTGAGAACTATTTACAGATGGTTCACACAACCAAAATGGTAATTCTGGAGAAATCAACAGTAGATGAAATAGATGTCTGCTGATCATCAGTGACCAAGTTGGGTCTCCATGATCTCTAACACTTAGGGTAATGCCTGAAAATAGGCATGGCTAAAAGAGCCAATGGATACACAAGGGAGTACAAGCATGGGTTGGTGCACTGGCCAAGAGGGAGGCAACTGTATTGTTCTCTTGTGTAGAAATTGGCCTTAGCCTTCACTTGGTTAGAGGGTCTTTTTATGTGAAAGTTCCTTTTATTATACCCTACCATCTGCATGACAGTTAATCTGAAATGCTCTAGAAATCCCATCTTCTGCTCTTTTTAATCATCTATGTTTATGGTTTTACTGTTTGTACAAACAGTTTGACCCCAGCCTCCTTTCTTTATTTGACAGTCTAGTTATAGACATTCTTCCAGACATATTTATTTCAGCATCCACTCATTCATTATAATTCAAGCACATTCACTGTTGAAGTTCATTTATTCACACATACAATGTGTCAGGGAGTAGGTTAGGCACTTAGAAGAGAAAGAGGTCTATAATGAGAGCACTTCTCTGAGGTAGCTCGCTGTGTAGGTCAGTAGGCATTGAGGTGGAGGTGATCAGACATATAAATGGATAATTCTAAATATGTCAAAATAAGAAACAGTAAAAAGGAACTCTGCAAACATGTGAGGTGGAATGTGGGGGTGGAGAGGGCAATTAGAAGCATTACAGCTGAGCCTGCACATCCCATGGGAAGTGGCACTGGTGTTGGAGTAGAATAACAAAGTATTTCAGGCAAGAAACCACATTTATGGAATCAAGAAGATGTGGAATGACGTGGTGTGCTTGAGACTAAGGACTACATTAGGTGACAGAGATTGGCACAGAGAGGGAAGACAAATGGTTGAAAGGGGTATCAGAACTCAACCGTAAAAAGTCTAGCCTGGTATGGAATGTTATTCAGCAGTAAACAAAAATGAAATCATGTCATCTGCAGGAAAATGAATGGGACTAGAGAACATCATGCTAAGTGACATAAACCACACTGAGAACATTAAGTATCACATGCTGTCTCTTATATGAAAAACTAAATAAATAAATAAATACGTAAATAGACAAACGAGACATGACATGAAAGTAGGAGATTGATGTTTTGAAATGGGTAAGGGGGATCAGAAAGAGGGGTAATTGGATGGAAAACAATCAAGATATGTTAAATTCTTGTACCCTTTTACAAAGATAGCTCTTTATTACTAACATGCAATAGTAATAAAGTTTTCATTCTGAAGACTTTAGGATTAAATTTGTAGATAATAAGGAGACCCTGACAATTTGTCTTTCCATGTAACTATACAACACGCATACAGAAAATGCATGGAGAAATGAATACTTCCATATTATAACTTTTAGATCAAAACACACAATCGAAACAGGACCCAGCAGCCTCCCAACCACTGTCATGGGCAGCTATGATCTTGTGGTGACCACCGGCTTTATTTCTAACAGCCTCGACTAGCACTCTCCCTTCTCCATTCCATGCAAATGGAATCATGCAGGATGCACTTTTGGTCAGTATTACGTTGGTTAGATTCATAATATTCTACATAGTCATAGGTCTTGTCTTTGTTGTGTGGTATCCAATTACATGAATAGACCACAATATTTAAATCTATTCTATTGTCAATTGACATTTTTATATCATTTGCATTTTAGAGTTATGCCAAAATCGGCACTGGTAGCTACATGCTAATACTTACCTTTTGGTGAAGATGTGTATGCATTTGGTTGAGTACATATTCAAGGGTTCTCAGCTTTAGTAGACAACGTCAAGTTGATTTCCAAAGCATCGTTGTTCTAATATATCCTTCAAGCAGTCATAAAACGGACTTTTGGTTATTCTGCAGAATCAATGCAGCAACTGTACCTTTTTATTTATTCAATTAATGGTTATCTTTTCAATTAGGCTGTTATTTTCATGAGGATAGAGATTGTGTATACCTTTTTTTACTATGCCCTATTTAGTGCCCATCCCAAGGTTTGGCACATGTTAGAAGATACCCCCCACACACACACACACACCACAGACATTAACACACTTCACCTTGAGCTTGAACACAGGCACAAACAAATGTCTATGTTTTAAACGCTTTCCTATATACAACAGTCATTGTTTTGATAGACATAGAATATATTTGTCTTCAATTCTTTCATATAGACAGAAGCAGGATGATATCCTCTATTTGTAACCATTGAGCCTATCATTGTGGAGGAAAATGGACAATTACAGATGAGACAATAAAGTAACTTCAATATTGTGCCAAAATATTTAGTGAATCTTATAATTCAATCCAAAAAGTAGTTGACGCACTAAAGAGAAAAGAAGTTTTTAATTCTAGTAATTTGCAAGTAGCAAGCAACTGTCTGTGTCCACTTCCTTCAGAGTTGTTTTTGAATGGTCTTAAATAGAGATATTGTGAATTAGAGGTAGAAAAACTGTCAGAGGGAAACTGCAAAAGTAACACATCACTTTGCTTCACTAGCCCCTCATCCCAAGGCCACATTCAGAGCTATCTATTAAAGAGCTGGCATTCTTTCCACTGATTAATTTCTACTTGGCCATTGTTAAAATTGGGGTTGGAGAAACATGTTTACACAGGACAACAGGAAATGAAAAGCACAATCTACATTCATAAGTCACACTGTGTAAAGCTTCCAAGGTGATCAGGTAGCTGTATTAAACCCATGGCCCCTGGCTTCCTCCATAAACTCTGCTATCCCTTAGAGAAACTCTCAGTCATATCATATTAGCTATTTGGAATTAAAAGAGACTTAGTGCTATATCACTTCACACCTTCCCTAATGGTTAAATCCTATGAGCTACTTCCTGTCGTGGGATGACTTACCCACCCCATGGAACTTAGCTGCTTACACCAGTATCCTACTGAAGGTCTCCCTCAGCTTCCATGGGTCAGTAGTTGGGTGTAGCTCTGCACTTTCAGCCTAGTGTCTCCTGAGTTCGCAGTCACCTGGTAGCTGGGCTGGGCTGTGTTAGAGCCTTCACCACTGCTGTACCTGGTGCCTGGGCTAGAAGACTTGACCAGATGAGGGTGGAGCATCTGGGACTCCCAGGCATCTCCTTCTTTCTCTGTGTGGTCTCTTCTCAAGCATGGTGAGAGGAGCTTTTCTGGACTTCTGTGTTGGTTCTAAGTTCAAAAGGCCTCTGGCCCAAGAGGCAGTGCTGGGTGGAAGGTGTTGATGTAGCTTTTGCAGTGCACCTTTGGAAGTCACTCTCTGCCGAGCTGAGACTGAGCCACATTCAAAGGGAAGGGACACAGGCCCCACTTTTAGACAGAGGGGAGTGTCAGCATGACTTTGTAGGAATAGTGTATGGGATTCTTGCAATCATCTTTGGAAAATACTGCTGGCTACCAACTCAGGACCTGGGAGAAGTGGGTACATTATGAGCAGTTCCATGTGTGAGCTGTATGGAGCAACCGTTCTCATGTGGCTCTGAGTCCATAATGTTTCCTCATGCAGAATCAAAGCCTACCCTCATGTGGCTTCTTTCCACATGAATAAGTTCTAGCACCTTATTATGGATGGAATGTCTGTACTTCCTCTAAAGCCAAATGTTGACGTCCTAACATTGGTGTGATGGTATTTGGAGTTAGGGCTTTGGGAAGGTAATTATGTTTAGATGAGGTTACAAGGATAAAGCCTTCATGATATTGGCACAAGTGTTCTGCTTTTATAAGAACAGAAAGGAGTATTTGTACATGGATGGGGGAGTTCCTTCTCTCCAAGCTCACACCCTGAAGAATGGCTGCCTGAGGACGTGGCATGATGGAAGTGAACCTTCACCAAGAACCAAACCCACCAGCACTTTGATCTTGGATTTCCCAGCCTCCAGAACTGTTACAAATTAAGGTGCATGGTCTAAGCCACTTGGTCTGTGGTATTTTGGTATGACAGCCCAAGGAAGTTGATACAGATGGCACTCAGTAATTGGCTGATCCACAGATTCCTATGCTCAGCATGTATATAAGCCAATGATCACTGGTGCTTACAGAGATAAGTCATGGTGTAGACACATCTTAGCTCAGGCTGCTATAACAGAACACTAGACACTGAGCGATTAAAAAATAGAAATGTACTTTGTCAAAGCTCAAGGGGCTGGAAGTCCAGACCAAGGTGCCAGAGAGGTGGGTTTCTTCTCTCCTCCCAGCTTGAAGGAGGCCATCTCCGTGTGCACAAATGTCCCTGCTTCCTCTTCCCTTCTAAGGACAGTAGCCATATTAGATTAACATCCACCTTGCAGAGTCCCATTTAACTCTATCGCCCCTTTAAATGTTGTTATTTTTCCCTCTGTGTAAGTGGGTTCCACATCTCCACAACTCACTGGCGGTCAGAAATATTTTTTTAATTTCCACCTATACTAAAAATGTATCAATTTTTTTCTTTTCATTTCCCCTTTAAAATATAGCAGAACAACTATTAACATGGTGTTTACATTATATTGGGTATTATAAGTAATCCAGGGATGATTCAGGCTATATGAGAAGATACCTATATGATACGCAAATAGTCTACAACATTGTACAGGGGCCATGGGCATCTGCAGGGGTCCTGAACCCATCCCCAGTAGACACTAAGGAAGAGCTGCACAGTTACATCCTGAGATACAAGGTCTGGAGCCCAGCACACAAGTTTTGGGGGGAAGACATGGTCCAGCCTGTAACACTGTCTAAGAGGTCGTAGGTTAAGTGGCCATCTGACCATCATGAAAGTATGCCTCAGCCTCCTGGCCCTTCTCTAAACTCAGACCAATGCCCTGAGCACTGACAGCCTCCTTTCACACTGCAGAACCCATCTTTTGGCCCAGAAGCAGCTGCTAGACTTTGGCAGAGTAAAGCAGAACTCTGAAATCCCCGCCTTTGAAGCTTTATATATTATTTAAACTTTTTTACTATACTTTTCTGCTTTGTTTCACATTATCTTTCATGAAACTGTAATTGTCTTTCAATGCACTTGTGTTTTTGTATTACATCCTGTCATATTTACAAGTATTATGTGAATTCCATGTTCGTATACCCATTTCCCAGATAATAGAGACTAAGGATAAATAAGCATCTAAAATTACTCCCTGTGTGGCTGCTTTCCCTCCTCTTCTCTCACTTAGAATGTCCGTGTGGGGTGAATTCTAAGCTTTCTTCTCAGCAAGAGAATGACATGAGAGGGTCCTAACAAAGCTTCCCTGACTGCATTTCCTTACCTTTGTATTTGCACCATTTAAACATATTTATATGCCCATTTGTTGTTTAAATTCTGATCGTAAAAATAATGCATGCCTGTTGTCCACAATTTGGAAGGTATAAGTAAGTTTAAATCTGAAAATAAAATCACCCATTATCCAGTAGGGTACTAAATGAGCTAAAATGATAGCTCAAACGTCCCTTTTCATTTTCCAGGTGTATAGACATGTGGGTAAGCACACACAAGCGCACGTGCAAACACACTTGATTTTATATACAAAACATGCCTATATTTCAAAGTCGTAAAACACCCTTCATAAACTCTACTTTTAATAGCTACTAAATAACTCCATTGTGTATATGCAGCCTAGTTTATGCAACAATTAACCTTCCTTTTTAAAAGGACAGAGGATCACAATGTAATTCTCATGATTCCATTAATTATACCTCCTTGTTAAAATACTCATCCCGTTTCTTGGTAAAAACTGACTAATTCCGTTAGCTTAGAATAGGATCTCTTGCCCTGAGGCTATCTATATTCTAGTCATAATCCATAAAATATTGCCCCTGAAGGGCTTGTGAAAATCATGAACCCCAATGCCCTTACCACAGAATGCGGAGAACTGGGGTTCACAGAGCACAGGAGACTTGCCAAGGCCAACCACAAAATCCAAGACCACAGCTTAGGCTTTTGGCATATCGGTCACTTATGATCTTTATGAAATGAGGTGTATTTCCCCTTCCTTCACCCATTCCGTGAATATGTGCTGCATGCTTGATAGGCACCCGGGACTGTATATGAAGTAGAGGATGGCATCATTCTGTCCCCCACTTTCAGTCACCAGCTGCAGCCCCTTCTCTCAGCCCAAAATCACTCACACAATCTTCTGAACACACAGATGAAGTTTCCTTTCCCCTTTGCCTGTCAGCAACGTGTCCAGGTTGAAAGGGTTGAGGAGTGAACATCCCAGAAGCAGCCCCCAATTAAAGATGGATAGGAGTTTGTGGACTAGCATCTCTGCTCTCTGGTGCCCCCTTCTAGTAGGGGGGCAACTATGAGGCACATTCTCCATAGTCCGGAGCAGATCCGGTGGGGAGAACCTGAACCTTCTCTGGAGGGTCCATCCTACTTTTGCTCATAGCATTTCCTGGGATCACCTCCACGGATAAGAACAGAAATAAGGAAAGAAATTATACCTAAGCTATGAAGTGTCTTTTCCTTTGACCTTGGAGCTACCTGCAGTGAAATCCCTGCCTATGGCTCTGCTTCTGAAAGAAGGAAACCAAGACAAACCGGCACTCATGCTTACCATATGCTCTCCATGAAGGAGAAGCTGCAGCAAAGAACATTTCCCAGTTTTCTGATGCTGCACAACACAATCCAAAGTCTTTAAAACATATCCATAGGAAAATGGATACATACTGAAGATATACTCCTAAGTGAAATAAATAAGTCACACATGCGTAAATACCAAATAGTTTCCCTGGTGTGAATATTCTGCAACAATGCATAAGATTCTAATAAGATTACTGACATTTAGAAATTTGAAGAAAGGAGCTAAAGGTGTAGGGAAGGAGTGATGCGTAGGGGAAGAACAAAAAGGGAAAAGAAAAAAATGTGAGAGAATGAAAAGATGAAAATAAAGTGTTTGTAGATGGGGAGGGGAGGAGGGGGTGAAGGGAGGGCAGAGGTAAGGGGAAAAAATGAGAATCAAGACTTGCCATGTAGAGGTACATGATCCCAACAATGAATGTAACTGTACTGTATCCCTAAAATGTACCAATAAACTCAATAAAATTAAAAAAAATAAAAAATAAAAAAATAAAACACACTTGTTGTCTCAGCGGCCCTACAGTGGATGGGCTCAGCTGGGCAGCCTCTCTTGGGGCTCCTCCTAAGGAAGAGGATGGTCAAAGAGATTGGAGTCCCCGAGGGCTTCTGTGTTAGGAAAATTGGTTAGGCGTTCCTCTACTACAGGGAGCTTTCCTCAAGGCTAGCTTGGCCTTTCTCACTGTATCCTCAGACTTTACAGGCTGGGTGTTCTCTCCCAGTGCCAATTCCAGGAGAGAGAAAGTGCAGGCACTCATTACAAAAGGCCGAGTCTGAAAACTATTCCTTCTACCATACACCTCTATACCAGCAGTCCCAGAACCTGCCCAGTCCCAAGGTGAAGGCCATGAACACCTCCTTCCATTCTGACGAGAGTGTTAAACAATTTTATCCATCTTCAATCTCCACCAAAACTTAACTATGAACAGGGATACTCGTAGGACACTGAGGTGGTACCCACCTAAAAAGCGATTCTTAAGATGGATGAAGGGAAAAAATTCAGGCTGAAAGGCAAGGGAAAACATTGCAGACAAAGGGCAGAGTGTGCGTACAATCACACTATGTCATGAGGACTTCGAGTTCATGTAAATTAAAGTGGCAAGGCCAGAGGACTCAGTAGGAGGGGACAGCTGTGCAGAGGGAGGAATTGAAGGTGGTTAGGAGAAAGGAGTCCATCTGGGTCACTGATGGTGGTGATGGTGAGTCCTAACCATCTAAGTGGTTAGGTTACTGACCCTAATAAAAGGGGAGAGTAGATTTAACTAAAGTTTAGGTGGCCAACTGTGCATAATGTGGTGATGGGTTAGAGTTGGGGAAAGAAAAGAAGTGGTCCTCAGTGATGCTCAGTGGTTAAAGACGTTGAGTTAACATCCTATGAGATGCAGGGACTGGAAAGAGAATTTCCACCCAGGATTTCTCTCCAATTGCAATCGCAGCTTCTGTGTTGAAACTTCTAAGGCTCACTGCAAAGGAAATTCAACCTGTAGACTGAGACACATTACCTTTTCATTTTAATTAGAGGCCACCTACAACACAGAAACAAGTCAACATAATTCACTTTTCTAATCAAAGAGAATTCTTTGAGAGCAGGAGGGAGCTAGCATCCAAATAAATGAGCGGTAATTTTCTTAATGAACTAAGTCACCATGAATCACTGTATGGAATCACCCCTTGTGCCACAGAGGCTGTGACATTTCCAACAATGCAACATTATTTGGTAAATATTAAAGACTGTTAGAGAAAGGGGCGAAGAAATGACCTTTCAATCTATACAGAGCATGTTAATGACTAAACAGGCGGCAATTGGTTGTAAAGGATCGTTCTGCTGTCGTCACCCCTGAAGCATGCCCCCGCCTCTTGATTATGAATTATCCTTAGAAGAAATATGGGTGCATGACATTTACATTTGCAGCGTCACTTAGCATAAGTATGCATTCTTATTTGTGGGCCATACACAGCCTTCAATCTGGGTATATGTTGAAACTCGGCAATATTTTCAAATTTCCACTTGGAAGCCAGCAACAATGCTGCGCAGTGTTGTAGGAACCACAGTAGTTATATGTCCCTTATTTGGGATTACGAATCGGTCACTACCAGTGTGGCCGGGTTGAATTTTACTTAATGCAGAATGACCCAAGCCTATGCCTGTGATGGTTGGCCTTCGTCATGCCTACTTGATTGGCTTAGCAGCACCCGGAGTATTGGTACAGTGTGTCTGGGTGGATCACAGAGAGAGGCTAGCATTTGGCCCTTGGCCCCCTCCTCTCTGGTGCTGCTCCCTGCTGCAACGAACTGGGCAGCTTTTGTCTGCCATGCTCCTCCACCACGGTGTTCCTGCCTTGGAGCCTGCCAACCTGAATCCCCTGAAACCCTGAGCTAAATTAAGCTCTTCATTTAAGATGTGTCCTACCACCCAAAACATCGACCGGTACAATTCCTTAACATCTTTTGACGCACCATATGTTGTGGAGTTCACACTGGTGTGGGGACTTACAGCATAGGAACTTAGACCGTTGGACTTGGTTGACCTCTCCGCTCCATCATTTACTGAACACAAATGTGAAACGTCTCTGACTATTGTTTTCTTTAGTTGCTAAGAGGGAATGAGACACTTTATCAAGTAGGGTTACTGCTGAAAAGGATAAATAAAACGAGATTGATGTAAAGTGGTTGGCACAGAACTAGGTAAATAATACAGCTCAATACACAGCAGCTACATCTTATTCTTCTGTGTTCCAAGTGCCTGGTACATGGTAAGTGCCTGTGGTCTGTTGAATCCCTTCCAGAAAGTTAGTCTAGGAGTTAAGAACCAGAGTCAGGGGTCAGTTGGCAAAGCTGAGACAAGAATCCAAGTCCCCCGAGGCTCTATTCTGAGTCCTTTTCATTATGAATTATAGGGTTTCTGTGTCCAAAGAAAGAGGTGTGGTTTAGAAAGAAATAATGGAATAGGAAGAGAAGAAATCAATCAAATAATATTATTATAAAATACAAGATGAGAAAGTAAGGGGGGAGGAGGAGAAGAGAGATTGATGATGATGATGATGGATGACAGATTCATAAATAGATGAAATAAGCCAGGAGAGGAGGAAGGGGTAGGGGGAAAGACAGAGAGAGGAGGAAATGGAAGGAAGAGAGAGAGAGGAGAGAGGGAGGGAGGAGGGAGGTAGAGGGTAAAGATCCATTTCAGGAACAATTAAGTCTCCAAATAAATGCCCAAGACATTTAAAAGAACAGCTCAACTCATCCCTGAAGGCTGGTTCGTTATGTTCGAGTCCTTCATGGTAGAACCAGATGGGTTCAGTTCTGACTTGGCCCTTGTGCTTGCTGTTACCTCCAAGTAGCTTGCCCAGCATCGACTATACTCAGCTTCTTGACCTTGTAATTTCTGTCCTTCTAGGGCTGCTATAGTGAGAAAGTGACACATGGCATGAGAAACCTTCCCTAGGTGCCTGGTTCAGGACAACATTCTGTCCCCGTGAGAGTCTGTGACGATCAAAGTCAGGTGTGACCTGCAGTGCAGGCAGGACCGCACGTCCCAGCGTCAGTCCGGTACCAAGACCAGAGACAGCAGTGAGAAGAAATTCTTGGGGCAAATTAAACATCGTGGGCTGTGATGCAGTCTGTGAGCATGGAAGCTCCCAGAAAGGAACACACGAGTGAGAGATTTTATAAGAGTGAAGTGGATCTGTTGTATGTGATATAAAAGAACAGTGTATATTTTCTCCTAGGAAATTATATGGAGATTAGAAGGAAAAATAAATGTAATGTATTCTTAAACTAATTATGTAAAATTAGGTGTGTAGGTTGGAATTTAACAGACGTACTTGCAGTCTGAAATATTTTTAAAAATGAGATTGAATATGTATTCAAATACAAATGGAGGATGTAACAGCGATATAAGGAAAAGTGACTTTCTTCAGTTTTCAGCCCAGGGAATAACATCAAAATGAATAGGACTGCAGAGAGCAAATCCTTGTGTTTGAGCTCAGGGCATTTCAGAAAGAAGAGTAATCAAGAAGGAAACACGACAGCCTCTTACATTTTCAAGAACAGTTGGTCGTGTCAAAGACTAGAGAAGTAGTCATTTGTGTGTCTCTGCAAAAGCAGTGGGCCTGTGAAGAAAGTGGAGAACGAATGCTCCAGGGTAAGAAGCAAAGCAAGGTGAGAG
Source organism: Fukomys damarensis (assembly GCF_012274545.1). Classification (NCBI taxonomy): domain Eukaryota; kingdom Metazoa; phylum Chordata; class Mammalia; order Rodentia; family Bathyergidae; genus Fukomys; species Fukomys damarensis. The sequence continues at coordinate 42,358,514 of NW_022900944.1, forward strand.
AATTACTTCTGAGGAGGGCCACAAGGACTATCCTGAAATAATGTACATGCACAGTTAGTGGAGAATTAAAACCAAAGGCAGCAAGAAAAAATGTGAGGTGCACTAGCATAATGATTATTTCTAGAAATGAGAGGAGACTTCCCTGAGAGGCAGTGATACATGAGTGGAACTCGATAAGAATGTGAGGTATCAGGAATGTTGGAAAGGGGCTGTCTTCACTGAATAACAAGAGCATCACGTAGTGTCCTCTTTCTCCATAATGCATCTTGGAATACTGTTTTAGGAGATTAAGAATTCTTATAGATAAATATAAAGAGAGAATGTAAAGACTTCCTGGTCAAAGAAATTTGGGAAAAATTGAATTAAACAAAGTGGCACATGGTGTTGAGACTCTCCACAAGAATTGGTTTGCATCACTTCCAAGGAGAGTTTCTGCAAGATGCCTGTGGAGCTGGGGAAGTGATGGAAAGAAAATGATCTTTAGAGATCTCCAAAACTTTTTCAACTTGAAGGTTTTATGAATACGTAGAAGAGCACTGTATCCATGGCCATCCTTGTGGGCAAGTTTAATAAATATATAGCTAGTCAAACAAAGAGCATAGACAGCAAAGGAAAATCAGGGGCCAGTAATTTAAAAGAAATACAGATGAATGAGGAAATAAAGGTATCACGTTTGTAGAGATGTCTCTGAGTAACTGAGGACTGAAAATAAGGGAGGGTAGAAGAACTAAAGGATTGGACAGTACATACTTGCTAATAGAGGGAAAAGGAAAACAATAAAGGACAATGGGGAATGAAACAATAAAGCAAGGGCTGGAATAAATAGAGATAGGTGTGGATCTGTCTTTTATTTTTAAGCATGAGATGTTCCTGGCCTGAGACCAGACCAACATGGACAGAGTCAACTTCCTTCCCGATGGGAAGAGACCTTCAGGAAATCCAGACAGAAGGCTTCACAGGAAGTGAGGATTCAGATAGGATTGGCTCTTCAGGACAGAGAATGTCCCTGAGTACACTGATCCGATGAAACCACTGTCCTCTTTCCTCATGGGATGTGGCTGTGTGGTGAACTGAAATTAGTGTGTGTGTCTTTCTGGACTAAGGCCATGTTTAAGCTCCTGTTCTCCTATTCCCCGGCCTTGGGGAAATTTGTAACTCCTCTGTAAAGCCAATCCTTGCTTCCCAATGCCCTCCTGGATGGTCATATGTCGTTCTTCGCAGGGTCGGCCCTGTCCCTGCTTCTGAGTCCACCCAATGCCCCCTGCAGAGTTAGAGCTCCTACACCATTGTACTGGTCAAGTCTCAACCAGGTCTTCCTCTTCCTCTTCCTCTTCTAAACTTTGTCCTCTCATGGCAGAATTCCAGCCACCCTCTGGCAAACAGACAGTCAATTCCAAATCTTCCCTATTGTTTCGTAAGCCACAAAGCTAAATTCGAGAGGATACAAAAGACACAGCTCTTTTAATTGAGCCATACCTGTCCCTTCCTGTAACAGCCTCCCTGGGACCTGCCCAGGGACCCCTCACTGCCTCCATCTTGAAGGGCCTCATATTTCTCACTGAATCCAAAGCTTACAGAGTCACATTATAGCCCTTCAGTCCATCTGGGGAGATTAGAGCCTATTAAAAAAGCCTTTGGTACAAGCAATTTAATGCTCAAAGCTCTAATCTGGAATTGGTATATTTATCCTGGTCTTTAATTATTAATGTTGCTTTATTGATCTGATACCTAAAACGCAAACAACAAAAACTGTTCAAACTAATTATTGTGGGCTTTCTACCTTTTGGGGCTTCTCAACTAGTCTTCCAATCTAAACCTTCTTTTTTTTTCCGTCAATCGATAGGGTTTAATTCATTAAGAAGTTCTAGCGCGTTGTTTCCACTGCCTGGCAATCTTCCACTCATCAACAGGAAGTGCATTAAATCCCTTCCCTGGCAATAGTTGCATGGTTTGTACTACGGTATTTTTCTTGGAACATTAAACCAAGTTTAACAAGCCCACTTCCTGGTAGTCTGTGCCCAGTGGCTGCCCAATACTTCATGAAAAAGTCACTCCACACTTCTTTTTCTTACCATGAATAAATTATGTCATTAAAGAATCTTAGGTACTGGCAGGGACAGCATTCGCATGAGACACGAGGTCACCACGACACCTGCCCGTGCCTTTTCTTTGGGTCAGTTGATGGTGTCAGTTTGGTGGAGATGTCTTCTAAGTAATATCTGTAGATGAAGAGCAGGATGCTAATCATAAGGGTTATTTCCTGCAGGTTCACTAGTCTGACTTCTGAGTCATCAAGCATGGCTCCTGTCTCCATCCCAGGCACCCACCTGCCTTTCTCTTTGGGGGTTCTTGATATAAAGATGACACAAAAGATGATGATCTTTTCATTGAACCATACTTGTCACTTCTGGTAACAGCCTCACTGATGGTTGTTTGGTGTTTATATTTGGGGGTACAGCTCAATTATCTCTTCAAAACCAAACTAAATCATACCAAGATCTTTCCCACCATTTGGGAAGTTGCTTTAACTCCTTTGGAGGGGTGATAGGAAGGCAGAGTGTCAGTGAAGGGTTTATTTACTGAGATCAGTGCTGAGCACACAGCAAGAAGTCCATAAATATTTGCAGAATGAATAAGTGAAAGTAAATTGGCAAATATTTTGGCATTAAGAAATTTGGAATCTTGAGAGGATTGAAAATGCCACAAATCCAACTTTACCGTCACTGGCATGACCTCTAATGAGAGTATATGACATTCTGTGGCTTCTGTACATACCCCTAAACTAGTGATGGTGAACCTTTTAGAGCTTTCAATCATACAAACAGCCTGCTGCAGCACGGGTGCCATAGTTCACCACCACTGCCCTACACCCTTGAGAATCTAAGGATGGGGCCAGGCAGGGTGGTGCATTATTGTAATACCAGCACTCTTAGAGGCTGAGGCAAGAGGATCATTAGTTCCAGCCCAGCCTGGGCAATCTACAAAGATTGTTTTTTAAGACAAAAAATAAAAAAAAAAAAAGAACTAGGATGTATCTCAGTATAGAAGCCCTGGTTTCAACCACCAGTACACAATAAATGTATGAGTTCTGTTTGTATCACCTCTTGGGATTATAAGGACTGTATATTTAAATTCTTGGTGGAAAGTAGAAAGACTACACTTATTTTGTTGGTTAAATTATCAATATGCCCTTGGGGAAATCATCCTGTTTAATACAATCAGGGCTACTTCCAATGAGGAAGCCCACACCAGCAGGCTAGTGCAACTCTTTCCCGACTTGGAGGAACTTACCGTGAAAATAGAAAAATAAGTCAAGCTGACATGAACCAAATAAAAAATATGAGATATCTTTTAACTTTATATGACCCTACACTTTGGAAGTACTATGCACTAAATCCATAAATGCTAAATGCACACATTTCTAGTGACCTTATTTGGACCATCTGAGGTAGCAAACAATTAACAAAAAGTGTTCTGACTCTCTGGTCAGAGGTATTACCTCACTTTTGATGTGATTCAGTTTGTCTTTGAGAAGTTAAGACAAAATGGGCATAAAGGACCATAATTTTAAGAAAGAACTAAAAATTTCAGCTGTACCCCCAAATATAAATACCAAATAAATATCAAAAAATCCAAGAGACTTTTTCAGAGGTCTGGCACAGTAAGTTAAAACCAGAGATGATGATATAGTATATACTTTTAATGCTGTACTTACATATAAATCTCAAAAGGACTTCAAAATATTAAGATGGTTCCATAGTTATATAATAAAACATGATTAGAGTTGACTGCAGTTAGTTTTAATTATGAAAAATTAAAGTTTATATCTTTATTCAAAAGAAATAATATTTTCTAAATATTGTTTCGTACTTACTTTTCTGTCACAGATAAACATGATGTCATTCTAGAGGACATGCTTCCTTTTTTGTGTCTGGAAAACTAGACAGAATTATATGTAGTTAGGTCAAGAATTGATCGATCTTTTCTCTCGAGATATAGGGCATTCATAAAAACGTCCCAGGCCCAAACATGATGTCATATAGAAGACTAATTCACACACCTACAGCATAATGTATGTTCTATGGTCTTAAATGTTTATTAAGGTCACTCCGAAGTGTGGCTTAGGACTAACGACAATGAAAATTTGGGGATCAAACGCCTACATGTAAGGATGACAAATAGTGGGAGGTGGCTGTCAGAAAATGATGGGATTTCCTTCAGGGCTCTGTCCCAGAAAATCATCATCTCTACAAGAAGAGCCCCCCAGGGGACTGAGACCTCAAGGAGCCTCAAGAGCTTCCAGAGGAAGGACTAGAAAGAGGACATCCAGAAAGAAGAAAGAGCTGGGCACAGGGGAAGAGGTGCCACAGCTCATTACACACCCAGGGAATCACAGCATCCCCAAATGGAAGGGCAAACTGGTGAGAGGGGCACACCAGAGAGAGAGAGAGAGCAGATGTGGTGGTGTTGGACAGGGATTGCGCTGGAGGATGCAGAATGTGGCAGAATGGTGACACCTTGTCACCCTTGGCCTCTCCCTCATTTCTGCATCCTTAAATTAGAGGCAGCTATATTCCCAGCTCTGGACAATAGTCTATGGCAGGTGTGACAGGTGTCACTCCCAAGCCAAAATTAACCAGAGATGACCCTGAACGATCTCGAACTCCTTTCCTTTCCTTTCTCTTCCTCCTTCCCTATCCTTATCTCTGTCTCTCTCTATTCCCACCCCATCCTTATGCTTATTCCATTTCTACCTCTATCTCTATCCCTGACTTGACACCTATTCTATCTCTAGCTCCAGCTCCCCCTCCACCTCCAACTGTTTGCTCTGAAGCTCTGCACAGTGCCCAGTTAAGAGGGGAAGGCTGTGGGTTCCAAGTAAGCACCTGGGGGAAAGTTGTCTTCGAGTTACTGCAACCACAATGAGCACGAACAATAAATAAACTCAACCAAGATTTGCATCCACACTAACTACTCCCTAACTAAAGCAGAGAGACCCTGGAGCACTGAAAATGGGATTGACATGGTTAAATAGGCTCATTAAGAAAACTCGGAGGGGCTGACTCCGGACCATGGAGCAGTTCTGGAGAATTACGAACCTTACCCTTAGCAACACTTGCAATGGACGAGTCATTCACATGAATGGATTTTCTCATTTGGTCCTTAGAACCCTCTGAGACTGATGTCACTATCCTCATAATTGTGCACAGTGCAGAGGTCATGGCTGTGCTGTGATTGAAACCCATCTGAGACATTTGAGAGACCAAACCCTTAGCACTTCCACACAGCAGAGTCCTTGGTTTCCTGTCATACTGAACTGTTCCTGATATATTGGAGTGTCTTGGGGACAAGCTTGGGGACAGGCTTAACATATGCTTGGACATAAACACAAACAGCACCACACAACACACAGGTGCACACCACACCACACCACACAAACACACTCTCCTTCCAGGTGGTTTTCTCTGGAATGGTGGTTTATCCCTACTCTTCCATGTCCCAAACTACTTATGCTGAGGTTGCTCAAAGACGATTGGCACGATAGGCACTTTCCTTCATGAGGACGAATGTGGGGGTTTGAATCAAATTAGACAGAGCACCAAGCACAAAGGACAAAGGAAATGGGGATGAATCCTATGGACCATGCTAATGGCCCCACTGAGGCCTCCATGTTGTCAAATGTGCTAGCCAGGCACTGGTCTTCTCACTCGCATACACCGAGGGATGTCTGTGAAGATGGCTGGTTGGATTTGACCTGCAGCAGTCTCCACATTCTCTGTGGCTCAGTGGCACGGCAATTATGAGTAGGCAGCCCCCCTTCCCACTCATTCTGTGTTCTGTGTCCTATCCAAGGACTCTTGCCTCTTGCTCCCACTCTTCCCACCACATCTTGAGTGGGTCTCCCATTCATCCGTGAGGTCTGAAAAGACAAGAGGAACACAGTTTCACCAGCTGTCTCTCCACCCTCCATTACAGAGTCCCTGCAACCCTTGTTCTCTTTATTAAGCATAAGAATGACATCGGAGCTCTAATAGCCCCTTCCAGCCTCTGGAGGTGTTAATTCACTAGGCACGATGGTTAATTTTATGTGACTTCTTAGCCTCCGTAATCATGGGAGCCAGTTTCTCATAGTCCGTCTCCATTTACACATAAATCTCTGGAGAACCCAGCCTAATACAGTAGGTCTAAGGCGAAATGACAAATCAGCATTTGCAAGATGAAACCCAGACAACTGTGATGAAAGTAGATTATTCTCAGTGGAAATGACTGTTTTCTCACAGATAACTATGCTGGTCCCTAATGATACGGTTTACATACCTGACCTCAGGAAGCCTATAATCTATCAGAAAGACAGACAGGAGAACCAATGTTACAACAGGGCAACAATCAGTAGTGTTTTAAATGTATCAACCCAACCTATCCCAAGATGTGCTCTTGTCAGCCAGAACTTAGAATCACTGGTAAAGAAAGCACATGACTATTTCTATTTAGCTACACTGTGGCTGCAGACATGGTCTCTGCGTCGTGCGAAGCTAAGAGCCATCCCAGATCTGTTCTTCTTCACTGTATGGCATGAAACAGTCCCTAATCTGCAATATCCACCAAATTTATCCTCTGTGTTCCTGACCTAGATATTATGGGACCATATTCTAGTTGCCTTCCTTAGATTTCCATGGTCCAACTGCTCTACTTAATGCAAATCTCTTGACAACTGTTATGCTTCTCAAGGCCCCTTTCCCTGAAAGAAAGAAAAGCAGACTTTGATAAACTCAATAATCAAACAACACCCCAAAGGAAGAGGGAAGGATGAAGGTGGAAGGCTGGCAAAGAGTTGCAAAGCCCCATAGCTGATGGCCTATTGGTGGCAACAGGAAACAAGAAAAGGCATTTGATCCATTTCTTTGTCCTTAAACATCGATTGTCTGCCAACAACCACAAATCTCTAATCCACATCAAGTGGTTTCTCCTCTGGGAAGCATTTTCTTGTCCCACCCACCTCCTAGACCAAGTTCCTGAGTTTCTGCAGGACTTTGGGTATGCCTCCACTCCTACTGGACACTCCCTTTAATGTTTCCTTCTTTGTCAGGTGTTTGAGATTCTTGAGGACAGTAGCTATGTCTGTGTTATTGCAGCTTCCCAACTGAGATTTTTGGTTTGAAGTGATGAATTTCCAGGTTTTAAGGTTATAATAGAACCCATATGTAGAGTTTATTTGATGGAACCTGAGTAGTGGAGTAGATGCTGATGTATCCCACACTGAGCTTCAGCAGTTTTATGGGGTCTACATAAAGTTACTTGGCTGATAAAAGACAGACAGGAAATTGGGTGAGACTTATTCCAAGTTCATGATTTTTTCCCAATCCCTCTGTTCCAGGTAGCATTATGCCTTATCCAGAGCTCTGAGGATCCTTTGGTGGCCCAATTTTAGACAAACACAATATAACTACCTAGTTCAGATGTTCTTTAGCATGCAGAAAGGAAAGCAAGTACTGTGTAAATAACCTACATTCAGGCAAAAGCTAAACAAAGGTCATATTCAGAAGCTCATTGGTCTTTGAATAGATTTGAACCACATTCTTCATTCCCATAAAATCCCCCTTACACATCAATTATTAGCTGTCTCTGGGAGCTCCCGTTCATACCATGGCAGCATTTTAATAAAGTGCTCTCCTTTCCTATTCTTCTGGTCTGTTAAAAAAAAAGTAGCTGGTTTCAAGAGGCTAGTGGCCACTTGGTATTCTGAAAGTCTCATTTGATGCAATGGGTCCCTCTGCCATCCATCCAGTGCATAGAAACTTCCTTCTATTTTCATTTTGCCATCCTCTCTGTTATAACTTCTAAGATTTCCCATTAAGAGAAAAGATTTCGCTTTGTATCCCTCTCCTACAGGCCCCACCTCCATCGCTATCACTGTACTTTAGAAATACACCTCCCAGCCATGTCAAGCTGTTGGCTTTGTCCCACGTGTCCTCACAAATATCCGGTCACTTCACTTCCATAGGAGGGAGGCTGCAAGAAGCACTCTGCGGTTTCAGGGAAGCTATGTGATCACAGAAGAGTGTGAGTACACACTGGAAAGCTCAGAAACTCCTCTTTTTCAGTATGAGTGAAGACAGGGAAAGCTGGTGGGGAGGAAGAGGTTGGCAACAGCACCAAGGAGGGAGCAGGAGCCAAGAAGATACTTAGGATTTCATATTAGGCCCCTTGCCCAAGCGCTCGATGGATCTGAAATTGCGCACATAAAGCAAGAACTTGGCACAGGATGCGAGGTGATGAGTGTGCACTGTGCCATCGCTGTTGGAGGGAGGGAGGCTGATGGGAAGAGATTCAAGTCATAGATCTAGACGATGTCTGGATAAGTCTCATGGAGCCGGAGTATGTCCCAGCCGAGGACTGCAGCAGTTTTGTTGCAGAAAGTAAATAAATGTGCTGCCAACGTTGTATTGAGAGAGAAAGAGAGAGAGAGAGAGAGAGAGAGAGAGAGAGAGAGAGAGAGAG
>NW_022900944.1:42367234-42386240 GCF_012274545.1 Fukomys damarensis
AGAGAGAGAGAGAGAGAGAGAGAGAGAGAGAGAGAGAGAGAGAGAGAGAGAGAGAGAGATCCATATGGAAGGAAAGCACTTAGCAGCATTGGCTAGACCAGCGTTCTAGGGCTTACAGGAGCTGGTGAGTAAGTATACTGACTCAAAGCTCACTTTCATCTTCCCCTGTCTTGAAACATCTGGGCAGATGAGGACAGCAAAGATGGGAAGGGGAGGAGAGAAATATCTTACATGGGTTCAAGTAACTATCTTTGTGAAACTCTTATGGATGATCAGGACATATTTCATGATAGACTGGGAACTATTAGGAGAGCAAGACTCTAACCCCCCAGTGCAAAAGTGAAGCAGGCAGTTTGCCTCTGCTGGCTCCAGCTCACTCTCTTCACCCCAGTTCCAGCCCCCTCAGATCGTCTCTTTACTTAAAACTTCCTGAGTTTGTTCACAGTGGCTTTTTTTGTGTTACTTTTGCATTCTATTAAATACTGCAGTGAGATGTTACTGATCCTGAAGGCTGAGTTCTTGAGCATTCCTTTAAATTTTGCACTTGAATGGAGTGCTCCATTCTCCGCACCCTGATCCTGTCCCCGAGGCCCATCTGCAAATGAGAAAAGTAAGGCACAGATAACATTTTGTACTTTGCCCAAGGCCATGTGTCCAGTTAACACAAGAGATTTAAAACTCAGAACACCTTGACTCCCAGGCTGAGTTCTCTCTATCCTATCTGCTGCTCTCTGTTGAAAAACTTTCTCTCTTTCCACGGGAGCCAGTTAGGCTCACAGTATTCTAAAGAGGACGTCCCTTAGGATGACAGAATTGGGAGAGAGTGGAAGCAAGACATTGCTAAAAGCTTTTCAATGGAAAGGCTCAAAAGTTATGTTATAACCGAGAGCAGATGTTAAAGCAGGGATGGAAATAAGATCCTACGCATTGTACGGACAGATGGAGAATGTATGAAGTGAGTGAGGATTTCAGAATATCACTCAGTCACTGGCTTCTTCAGAGAAACTCTTTATCTTAAAATAGACTCAGAGGAGTGATAGAGAAAAGTGCTTGATTTGGGTGGTATGAATGGGAATGTCCAAGGACAACATCTAACAAATGATGTGCAAGGCTGAGGAATGAGAATGAGGCATGTTAATCAAATAAACTCAAAGACCGGTGAGCTCCTGCAGGTGACTTTGGGCATGTTCTCCTGGAGCAAGGCTGTCCTCTGCCTTGGTGTGAAGCAGACTTTGGGGAGAGACTGAGCTCAACCACCCGCAAATCTAAGACTCAGGACAATATTTGCTTGTCAGATCCCAACTTTTGCTCATTCAACTCGTTTTTTTTTAAATAGTTTCTGTGTCTTTTATTTGCCATAAATGCAGTGAAAGCCAGATATGATGACAGCTTTGCTTAGTCCGTTAACTCTTGTGCCTAGTGAATGCTTAATACATATATTTATTGAACAATGAATTTTGAATGGATTTCAAAAGTTATTTCTCAGAGAGAGGAAATTCCATTAGATATTTGTCCCAGAACAGGAGGTGGTTCAGAGAAGCTCCTTCAATCAGTGGAAATATGCTTTGTTTTCCTACATTTTACATGACTATAATGAAATGCCCAAGGCAGGATAACTTTATGAAAAAATGGAGGCTTACTTAGTGAAAGTATTGGATGGTGAAAGACCAAACAACATGGTGCAGATTCTTTGAATTGTGCCCCCCCCCCGACTGTGTTACCACATCTGTTACAGTTTAGATCTAGAATGTACCACTCAAACCCTCGTGTACTCAGAGATGGGGCTTTTGTAATGTGAATGGGTCACAGAAAGCTGTCTTGTCAATGGATTAGTCCATTGATGAATCCATAGCTGAACATGCTATTAAGGGACTTGGTTGAAAAAGGTGGGTCACTGGGCACAGGACCTAGAAGGGTATACGTCTCTCCCTGGCTCTTCCCTACCCTTTCTGCCTCCTGGCTGACATGGCATTAAAAGCTTTCATCCATGGCACACTCTTCCACCATGCCCTTCCTATGTTGGAATCAGCCAACTACGGTCAGAAAACACAAACCAAAATAAACCTCTCCCCCTTGAATTTGTAGGTGCCCACATTTTGTCCCAGCTACAAGGAAAGTGATTAAGACAATATGGTGGATGGCAAAGGTGCAGGCAGGAGGAGCAGGTGCAGGCACCTGAAAGCAATAAGCTAGAGAGTAACTCAACAGTCAGGCTCACTCTTAAAACTACTTGCTTCAGAGAAATCTATCTTAATCTCCCCAGTCCCCTAAGGACCTCTCCCTAGGCCTTTTTAGAACCACACCACCTCCCAACATTGCCATACTTGAGGACCAAGCCCCTAATGTGCAACCCTTGTGGGACACACTCAGACCATATCCAAACTGTGACATGCTTTCTGTGGTAGCAGCACTGATTTTCACTGGGTCATTGAGAAGGTGTAGATCCTGCCATGTTTGCTGGTGGGCAGCTGTTTCACTTCTGCTGAAAGTGCTCATCTCTATGGGTTTCCTGCACCTAGCTCATTCCCTCTCCATCTACTCAGCCCCAGTGATGCCTCCTAAAAGAGAGCTTCTCTGATCAGCTTATTTTTAGTTTCATTCAGCCTCTTCTCTGCACTGTCCTTCATCCCGATTCATTTTTCTATAACATTTCCTCTATGAAAAAAAAATTCATTCTTGTATTTGCATTCTGGTTTGCCTTGTGATTTACCCACCAGAGTCTTATGTCTTTGAAGATACAGACAACTTTGGTCTGGTTCAGTGCTGAAAAGACATTCTGACTTTAGAAGCACTTGGCATACCTTTGTTGGATGGTTAAATGAATTAACAGAGGAACAAAAATTTTGGACACTTCCTAGTTAGGCTTAGAAGAAAACAAGAGTGCTCTGTGTGAATTTCATAAGCAAATCTCCACAGCTTATTAAAGCAAACAAAAAGAAGGGACAGAATGCATAGAATGATCCAACTTGCTTTTTGGTTAAATGATAGTTAGATTTAGTCGCTGTCCTGAGTTGATCTAAAGAAAGGTTTATAGGAAGTGGTATGGAATGAAAAATTTTACTTTTTGGAAACCTATTTTGTAAAACGTGGATCATAAGGAACAAGTGGCTCTTTACAACTGAGGGCAGAGAACAGCATGTCTAGTCACATTATGGATATAGCTCCAGTTTCTCCATCTAAAGAGTCTAGCAGAATGCAGGACACATGGAGACATTTTGCATTTGTTGGTTGGAGGATCAAGAAACGTTAATATCAGTTAAAGTAAATGATACAGCATCATGATGGGAGGAAGCATGGCCTTGAAACATCATGTGACGAGGTCTCTATGCGATGTGAAGTTCAAGATTTCCATCTGCAAATAATACCAAGTCTCCCTGATCAAAATAGTCAGTGTTGCAGATCAGCTGGAAGCAGATGGAGATGTAGATGCAGAACAAAAGCAAACATGGTGTGGAAGAAGCAAGGCTAGGAGAGGGAGGAGCCAGGCCACGATGCTTTTGTAGCAGAGGCCTCAGCCACCCTCTTGGAGATGTGGGACTGCCCATCAGCATGTCCTGAGTTGGAGCAATTGGGTCAGGCCTTTGTACCTGTGCTTTTGCTAGTCATTTGATGGGAGCTGCCTTTGGGGAAAAGAGGAATGACCTTGGACAAGACATTTTTTATCAGTCAAGGGCAATTCCCAAATAGGAAATGCTCCTGAAGCTGGAGTAATGGATATCTTAGAGTTGTGGTCCTAAAGATGAGTCTGATTGGCATCCTACTGCATTCAATAGTCCAGTCTACCAACATAGTGCAGAAATACATATGTGTGTGTGTGTGTGTATTTATATTTATATTTCATGGATGGAAATTATTGTAGCTAGCTCTCACATTAGTGTGTACACTTAATGACCTGAACTAGGTCTTATATAAATCATAAAACCTCCAACTTAAAGAATAATAATAACATATATTATAACTATTAGATAGTTACTGAGTATATACTAAGTGCTGGGTACTATTCTAAGTACTATAGATACAGTAGAGAAAAAGGTAGATGGAAATATCTCTCTTCTGTCAGCTCATATTGTGGAGAGAAGACACACAGCAGATAGACACAGCCAGTGGGATGAATGATGGGTGGACAAATGGCTGGACAGCAAGATGAGTAGAGATGAAGGCGGACGGATTGTGAGTAAATCAGTGGATGGATGGATGGATGGATGGATGGAAGGATGGACTAATACAGAAATGAATTAGTCTGAGACTGTAAAATGTGTAGAGAAAAATCAGAGGCAGGTAGAACTGGGACAGTTATGGAATTTAGTGTTTTATAAGAGATCCTGTAAGATGTCAGTGGATAGAACAAGTCTTAATGTGCTGGAGAGAGAGGTGATCAGTTGTGTGCACACTTCAGGGAAATGTTCTCTGCCAAGAGAACAATGACAAGAGCTGGTGTAAATCAAAAGCTCACCACCTGACAGAAACTCCATGCGGTGTCCGATACACTTTATCTTGTTAATTCTCCAACAGGTAATACTAGTTCCCCTGCAGAAAACCGAGACCTAGAGATTAAGGGATCCCCCCACCCCGAAAAAAGTCATTCTGCAAGTAAGTGCAGAAGGCAGATTCCAGCCAGCAAGAGAGACACTTTGAAGCCTGCCTCAGGGAGGGAGTGAGAGTGCTCATGAGGGCTCTTGAAGCTGCTCTCGACTGGGCTCACCTGGGTACCCCACAAAGCCCCAGATGCACCAGTAGGTACCAGCTGTTGGTCTGGTTAACATTTTAATGCTCAAAACAGAAAGCCCAGGTCCAAGCAAGTTTCTCACAGAGCACTGCCTTAGTCAGGTTCCTCTGTCCTATTTCACCATCCAGCAAATAAACACACAACAACAACAACAACAACAAAAATTAAAAGAAGAGGACCCTAGGGATCAGAGAGGTGACATGACAAAAACATGAATCCGGTGACAGGCAGCGTGGCTACCATTGTTCTGAGGGAGGCCTACAGTTGGCTCCATGCCCTCAGGCCCCATTGTACTCCCTGGACCCCTTGATGGAATTATTGGCTTCTTTGGCCCCTGTCCCTGAAGCATCCTCCCCAGCTCTCTGGGTCACCTCACCCACAGGATGCAGCCTCTGTGCCGAGAGACGGATGGATTTGACTGTGCACAATTTGGACCTCATCCAATGCCTCACATTCACCTTTTCTCACACACAGTGAGCTGATTCTGCACCATGAAAACCCTTCAGCTTTCTTAGTAGACCTTTCTGAACTGAAAAGGGTCAAAAGGGAGGTCTAAAAAGCCCTCCCCTTGCTACACGCTCTTTCACCCACAGTACATCTCACCATGGCCTCCTTTCTCACCAGAGTCTCGTCCAGCACATATGGCTTTTCATTTTGGCAAAGAAGAAACGAAGGCAAAGAGAAGACAGCCAGCATTCAAGGCCCTTGACCTTGCTGTTGACACATAGATGCCCATACAGAAGGGAACACTGGGCTCTGGGGAAGGCTTTCCCAGGGGCACTTGGATCAACAGACTCTGGGGGTTCAGCATCCGGTTTAACCCACTGTAGACAGACAATATTTATTTCGTAAGATCATTGCAACTTTTCTACTTTTTTTCTTGTCATTCTTGTCTTAACAATACAGTATAACAAGTATTCATACGATATTTACACGGTCTGAGTTATTATAAGTAATCTGGAAATGTCTAGGTATAGGACTGTGAGCAATTTAGATGGAAAGGTAATAATGCAAATACGATGTCACTTTGCATTAGGGACTAGAGTATTCTTGGATTTGGGGACCGAGGTTGTCCTGCAACTGATGTCTCATGGATACTGAAGGATGACCTCAATTTCTGAGCACGGTTACTGAGATCTGAAGGTAAGGGAGTTAGGTCAGAAACAGGGGCCTCATTTCAAGGAGTCCATCATTTAAAGGGCACTTCCAGTCCTGGCTGATTTGTATTTTCTCCACCACATTCTCCATCTCTGTCACACAGCCCAGGATCCACTCCTAGCTGCAACTGCAAGGACCTGCTGGTTCCTAAGGATCTTGCTGAAGGTAGCTCACTGGATGCCCTCAGGATCTCAGAGTTGAAGACGGGCCCACCTTGACCCTTTCTTATAAAGGCTGTTTCACTCTGCCCATTCCCACGCTGTTGACCCCACTGATGATGAGGGTTATTTTCACCTAGTGGTTGACATTCTGGGCCTTTTCTGTCCCCAGTCATGGGCAGTATCCTAAGGTGACACTTTCAAAAGATGCAGGCTATGAAGACATTCCTACACATTTATCTTTATGATTGTGGATCCCTTCTTCACTTTAAAAATCCTAAATCCCTAAACTACCTCTAAATAAATGCATGGGGCCTAATAGAGCTGAGTTGGGAGTTGGGGTAGCAGGGAGAAGCCTGGGGGTGGTGAATCAAATTAGTGGGAGATGCAAATTCCCTCCTGTCAGACAGGGGCCTCTGGTTCCTGGCTTCTTCTTAAATTGCCGCGGGTGTCTCCTTGATATCTCTGTCTACTTCCTATGTTTTGAAAGCATCCAAATCACCCACCGCTAATCTCCATTTTACCCCTTTCACATTGGATTCTTTAATCCTTTTTTAAAGTTCCTTATCTGACTCAGCAATCTTTAAAATATTTTGAAGATGTTTCCTTTCCTCCTGGAGAGTAGACATCAAGTATAACTACAAAGCCCTATGTTAATTAAGCATCTAATCTGCCATGTCCCAAGTGGTCCCTGATAATAGTTTTGCAGAAAAAGTAAATTTGAGATATCTCTTCCAGAAGATTTTTTTCTTTGGCATTTTCCAAGAAATTTATTCTCTGGGGTCTTCTATCTCAGCATTTATAATATACCTGATGCAAACCCAAGCCATTTTTTTTAAAGATTTGAATTTTTTAAAAAAGAGCACAGGTTATTAAACATGGTATTTTTCTTTTCTTATTTTTAAATTATAGCTCCTCCCCACAAGGTTGAAATGTCTTCATATTCTTGGATCCCACCCTACTGTCCCTGCAGATGTGCCTATGTCCCAGTTCCATCCGTTTCCTGGTCCAGCCAGATGTTTCCTGGTCATAATTATGATACTTGCCCAATGTCTTTTGGTGCATCCTTTGGCCAGGACGAGAGCTGTTTCCAGTTACCATGTTCTCACAAAGAATGAGTACCTTCCCACACGGCCTTCCTCAACTTTCTTTTCCTTTCTCACCACAATTGCCAAAAGGAATTCTGAGAGGCCTCAGCCTATTCCAGAGCAGGCAGCACGTTCAACAGAGACCCAGAGAGCCAAGGTAGGTCAGAAACACCCAGGAACCAGCCTCGTCTCCTGTCCCCTACTTGTTGCTTGCTCTTCTTTCTACAGGGAACACACTTTGAGTTCTGCATGGTGAACACTGAGCTTTTTGCAAACTTTATTAACACAGCATATCAACAAAGTGGCCTATAAGAAATCTTTTACCCACCATATCATGCCGTAGGCCCCATTTCCTTTCCACAAGACATTAAAGCATCCTGCTTGGCAACTCCTTTAAAATATGTGATCAGACCATTTGGTATTGCTTATCCTAGACGAAGGGAGAAAAGAGAGACCAGTAGCAGAAGAATCACTGATAGACTCATCCTTTGCTTGGTCATGAATGTCTCCATAGTCCAATACAAGGAGCTCAAGCCCAGAGTGCTCAGTAATTGCACTTACTGACATAAATTATTTGGGTCAAGCACATGTACCAACCAGTATTCCTATCGATTTTATTCAGAGCAAAATATCTCTTCTCCCATAACATACATGTGTATTTACCTTCCTCACACACATGGACCTGTGGTCTGAAATAGGAAGTGTAGCATGATTTAGAGTACTACAAAATGCCCAAAGTTTCAAGCAAGCAAGTAAAGAATAAGAAATACCAGCCAACCGAGTGAACTAGAAATGTTATCAGGCAAAGTAAACATTCCCTTTGCAAGTATTATTGGAAATGGATTAATAGGAAACACTCCAAAGGGCAAACTCATGAAATCAAAACTCAGTGGGCTGGAGAAATAATGCTGAACTCTGTGTGAGTGTAACTTTGATACGATGTTGGCTGCTTTGCCAAGAAAAGGAAATACCAGCTCAGGAGGTTTTATACAGAATTACTGCTTACTTCTGTGTTTCTTTTAGACCACTTCCCAAATTAGAATGAAGTAAGAGAGAAAGAAAGCACTTGGTTTTTCTTGGGTACCCCCATTCCAGCCATCTTTTAGGGCCCTTCTCAATTTCACCTTCTTCCTTGTGAGCCAAAGCTCAAGTTTCTCCATTCTTTCCATCAGATCCAGGTGAACTTCCTGACGGAGATATGGCTCAGTGTAGTCTAGTCCAGGGTACTACTGCTATTCAACTAAGTGACAGAGAGGTCTCCCTTGGTCATCTGGTATCCTTCTGGCCCCTCTCTTTTAGTATTAGTGTTAGGAGACCAGAGTCTCCCAGATAAATAAATAGAACTTTGGCCGAACCATGTGGCTAAATGTTCACATTCTGGGCTTTTTCAGTGTCCAAGCTGTGGGCTCCACCTTCTGCAGAATTCTACAGCAGCTGTTATACTCCTTCTAAAACATACAGATGGTCATGATGTACACTTTCCTTCAATTATTATTTGTTTTATTGGGTGGAACAGAGCCCAGCTACCTTCCAAAGCCTGCAGCATGCACTGTGAACTTCTCCGACACCTCTTCTGTCCTGTCCTTGTCCTCTCTGCCTGCTCCATCACTGATGCCTTCTCCCTCAGATGAATAAGCCATGCTCTTTCCTGCCTTAGAGCCAAGTGCACAAAAAGATTTCCCAACTTTTCCAGCAGTACCTTGTAGTGGGATCTCCAAATCTACAACCTCTTCCGTGGGTGTTTATTTCTGGACACACTCATGCTGAAAAAGAGAGGGCAGCAAATTTATCCTGTAAAAGTCCAGGAGGTAAATAGTTTTGATTTTGTGGGCTAGATGGTGCCTGTCAGGACTACCTCACTCTGCTCAGTGTAGCTAGAAAGAAGATATAGACAAGACATGAATAAGGAGACGTGGCTGTGCTCCAATAAAACTTTATTGACAAAAACAGATTTAGAAAATGAAGAAAAAAATAGATTTGGCTGCTGGCTGCTGGACAGTTTACCAAACTATTGATATACAGATGTTGTTAAGCAGTGAGCTTACCTCAAAATCCCACCAGAAGCATTTGTTATGAGTCAGTTAAGTGGACCACTAAAGGTATGAAGATATGCATTTTACAAAAGCTCCACAAATATGTCTTGTGAGTATTCATGAAATCTAAACTTTAAAATATTTCCTCCCATTCCATAGTAAAATGGGCTATTTTGAGAAGTAGTGAGTGTCCCATTTCTGCAATATTCAAGTGGAAAACTAATAATCGCCTAACTAAAACGAGGTTTGGAAATTCTCACTAGAGTTCATTAAAGAAAGTGACATCATGGGGTTTTGAACTTGAACTTGACATCAAATATAACTGAATTCGATCTCAGCCTCACCACTTATTAAATGTTTAGTCCTAATAAAGCTTCTTGGCCTCCTGGAGACTTAATTTGCTTATCTATAAAATGAGGAGACCCGTAATTGATTGGCATCATGCTAGCTTGGATAAATGATACATGCATCTTATATGAAGTTTTAAGCCCAAGGTCTGACCCTATAATCAGTGCTTTGTAAATTATGTCCTCTTTTAGTATTAGTGCTAGAATTAACTCCAGAGTCTCCCAGACATATAAATAGACCTTTGGCCTAACCATGTGGCTAAATGTTCACATGCTAGGCTTTTTCAGTGTTGAAGCTCTGGGCCCCACCTTCTGCAGAATTCTGCCCACTCTCAGGCCATGTGAATCTCTGGGCTGAAAGGTCACCTCTCCTGATCTCGGGACGTGCAGTCCTCACACCATCTCAGTCCAGGCCAGCAACCTAGAAATTGCACTACAAAACATTCTGTGATGTTGGCCTGAGTACCAGACTTTATCAGCATCAGCTTTCCACACACCCACATGGTGCTTCTTAGTATTTCACCTCTGAAGGAAGCAGGGTCCCAAATCATTCGTTTCCCAAACCATAGATGGTGCACATAAATCTCCAATCAACCTTCTTGCTGCTAAGTCCTTATCAGTGGGAATGGATCCCGGGAAGTGTTCACCAATCAATGTTATCACACTAAGTCCACCACTAACAACGCCGCTCTGTGTGTCACTGCTGGGTTCTACAGACACAGTGTCTTAGTACCGGCTTTGGGCCTGGGTGCTGTAAATTTCACACATAGCAGTGTTAAAATGCAGTAGGAGATAAAGAACCTGGATTTTGGACTCTTCTTTTCTGGCCCGTTATCCATTATGAGCCTCTGTCATAGGCAAGACTTTCAGAGAATGGCTATTGAGAAAGGGTTTGACTTGGAAAGTGGCCATCAGGATGTGCTGAATCACCCAGCAGCCTGCTGACTCATGAAAATGGCCTGGGAGCCACTCTCACAGCGAGGCAGCTCTCACCAAACTTGTGTCCTCCCAAGTCATGATAGCTGATGTTCATGGGCCTCACAGAGAAGGAAAATTTAAAGTCCATTTCATGTAAGGCAACTCGCTCTCCAAGCTTAGGTTTTTTAAAAAAATGATATGGGCAAATGTCTCATAGAATAGAACACCTGAATTTTCACACATTTTCTGTCTTTTAAGCAGAGTGACCTATGGAGTGTAAGGGCTAAGCCTATTCACTTCATTTCTTGAAGAATTTTAGAAGATTCTATCTACGTCTGTATAGGTCACTATATAAAGCATTACTTATAGTACATTTAACTGGTGGAAAGTAGATGCCAGCTAGTAGAGTTTCAAATATTTAAAGAATGTTGTAGGTTATACCCTTATGCTTGTGTGAATTCTACAGATGTTCACTGAGTGCCTTTTTAGTACCAGATTCCCTAATGACCAGAGGGAATACAACATTGAACAAGACAGACACAGTATCAGGTTCAAGGAAAATAGAGGCTTATGGGGGAAAAGTCACATAAAGAACTAAGTCCTTCAATAAACATGGGCCTTGTATTAGGCACAATTCTTCAGAGAAACAGAAGCAACAGGGTGGGGAGGGGAGAAGGAGAGCAGGAAGGGGAGGGAAGGGGAAGGGAGGGGGAGGCTGGGAAATGGGAGAAGGGGAGATCAGAGGAGAAGGGAAAGGAAGGGTTGACTTTAAGGGATTGTCTCACACAATTGTGGAACTGACAAATCAAACCTGAGGAATAGTCCAGCAGGCTGGAAACACGGGGCAGAGTACTGTAACTCGTCTGAATTCAGGCTGGAGGAAGAATTCCTATCTTGATGTTTTTCCCTCAACGTGGTCAACTGAGTGGATGAAGGCCATTGCTGTCTGGAAGGTAATCTACAATGACTCAAGGTCTGCTGATTTAAATGATAGACTTGCCTAAAAAGTACCTTCAGGTGACCTTTAGAATGATATCTGCCCCAAAATCTGGGTACTGTGGCCAAGCCATATTGGCCCAAGAGATCAGTCATCACAGGGCCCATTACTCTTAAGTACAGGGTTTTATGAGAGTGTGTACAAGGGGGTCCTAAGCTAATCTGAGAATGTGTTGGCATACAGATTCCTTAAATGAGCCCCCATGAACTCTGACTCCTGGTAGCGATACTTCTCTCTCCCCTTGAATGTGGATTGGACCCACAGACCATGAGGAAGCAAATTCTGATATCAATCACCAGGGAAGTTTCTCATCAGAGCCTTCTCCAGTCACAGCTTCAGGTGACACTGAAGACTCTCAGCTATCACCTTGACTGTGGCCGTGTGAGACAGCATGAAACAGATGACCTAGCTAAGGCACATCCCAATTACTGTTCCAAAGAAACTGTGACACCATAATGTGTGTTGTTTTAAACTGAGAAGATTCAGGGAAAATTCTTATGCAGCAATAATAACTCAAACAATAAGCAATGAAAAATTCACTGAAGAAATCGTGTGCTATGAAAGACATATGTGTTCATATGTGTTATGAAAGACAAATAAGTACATGTGAGACATCGTGTCCATGGCTAAAGAACATGGCAGGAGGTGGAAAACTCTAGGATTTGTTCAGATTGTTTATGCTGAAGCCCATGAACGGAGGAAAAATTTTTCTGCCTCCTGAATAAGGAGAGAAAACCAGGCAGATGAGTTTCTGATCAAATTTCAGGCACCAAGAAAGGTCCCTCGTGAGATTTGGAGCAGGTTCTACATTTACTCATCAGTGTATCCATTAAATACTTCCTGAAATGGACCAACCAACCAGTGAACAAATGAATGAAGAAAATCTAAAACTGACTGAGGCTGAATGAATATATCAATAGACTTATTCAGACCAAGTGAAGATATCCAAGAGGAGCAATCAAGCAGTTGCTAGGAGACATTCGCTCTGCTTGGGCTAGGAAAGAGTCTTGATCATGCTGAGGTCCTGAGTATAGGAGACGATGCCACAGCCCAAATCACAAGTGAGAGCTGTCCTGACCCAGATCATCTTTCCAGAGTAACCGGCTCAGCACTTTGTATTGAGTAGCTGTTGTGGATGGGAGCTATGCTGGGGTACAAAGGCCTCCAGCCGGGCTGGTCACTTGACCATGAGCAAGTCCAGTGCCAGGGCTTTCCTGCTGATGCAGAGCTCTGCAGTCTACAAAGGGGCCCGGATGGGAATGTGTCATCGCTGCATACCCACATGCTTCTGGAATCTCCAGCGCACTCCATCTGCCCAAGGCCCCTGCGTGGGAAAACACACCAGGCACCCAGCTCTGTGCTGCCAATCTCAGGACCCTAATATATCAGCAACAGTTTAGGAATGCAGATTCTCAGGCCTTCCCTGATCTGCCTTATCAGGGTGGGCAGAGAAGCAGCAATCTGTAGTTGAACAAGTCTTAGGGGGATTCTGATTCATGACCAAGATTATTTATTTAAGCTTGCCCAGCAGTGGTCTAGATGCTAGGTAATGAGAAAATAAACAAAGTAGGTAGCAGTTGGAATAGAGATATAGAGGCAAAATTTGACGTTTTTAGTTTGAATTTGGCGAGTCTGATGATTGACCAAAGGCAGATAGTAGATACCATGAAGAAAGACTTGAGGACAAGCCAAGGTTCTAGCTTAGACATATGGGTGAATGGGTATGGTACTGACAACAAGGGGAGTTTCCTAAGATGTGAGACTTTCAGTGCTGAAACCAGGACAAAATCCTGGCCAAATCTAGTCAGAAAATCCCCCTAAGAGGAGAATTTTGAAAATGCATACTAATGATAATTGCTATGGACTCATGTGTGTCTTTCCTGAAATCACATGTGGAAGTATTAACCTCCAATGCCACTGAATCTGGAGATAGAGCCTTGAGAGGGTTATTGAGGTTACATGAAGTCATAATGGTTGAATACCAATCTGATAAAACTATGGCCTTAAGGAAAGAGAAGCTGAACACAGTGGTAAACACCTATCATCTTAGTGCTTTGGAAGGCTGAGGCAGAAGGAAAGTAAGTGCCAGCACAGCCTAGGCAGTGTAGTAACTTGGTGAGACCCTAGCTCAAAAATAAAAAGAAAATTTAAAATGGGCAGCGATGCACCTTAGTGTGAATACCCTGGGTGCAAGCCCCAGCTCTCCCCACCAAAAAAATAGAAAAAGAGAAGAGAGAAAGACTTCTCTCTTTGTCCTCATCATATGAACACCCAATGAGAACGTGGCCATCTTCAAGCGAGGAAGACAGCTCAACAAATTCCATGATGCTAGCACCCTAATAGCAGGCTTCCAGCTTCCAGGAGGATGTGAAAATAAGTGTCTATTGTTAAGCTCCTCATTCTATGGCATTTGGCTAAGGCAATTCAGCTGCCTAAGTTGATGACAGTGTTATTTTACTGAGTATTTATTATGTGCTAAATTCTATAAAACACTTCATATAATTTATCATACACTTTTATAACACTTTCTAAGATAGGCATGAAGATTATTCCCCCTTCAGAGATTAAGAGAATGAGGCTTAGGTAAGCTAAGCCACTCATAAGTTTACACAGCTAAGAAGCTATGGAGTTAGGGGGCTGTTTCTGTATTGGATTGTGCATTGGACTCACAGGAAACTATAAAAATTACAAGCTCTTGGATCCAACTCCCAAGAGTTTTGATGTAAGTCAACGCGGGCTACAGGCTCAACGCAGGATATATAAAGCAGGCAAGACTGAGATCTACCATGTTAGAACCATCCAGAAAACATGTAAAGAAATGCATACCAGCCTCACTCAGACTAACTCAATCCAAGTGCTTTCCCATGCAGCCATGACTGTAAAGCCCTAGGAAAGACAGGTCAACCCCTGAGCCACCCACCTCCACTTGCCAGATGCGTACTGCTTGGGAGTCACGAGTTGTGAATACTAGCAGATTATCCAGATGGAGCTGTTGAGGGCATGTATCCTAGAATCTAGACCTGCGTAGCCAACCAACGGTGGAGCTAGACACACATTTAAAATGCTTGATTTGAGGCTGGAGAATGAATACAAAGGGAGAATTCCAAAGTATGCGGCTGACTTGTGAATGGTGGAGATCTTGCTTCTCTGTGAGAATACAGTCCACAGAGAGCTTTTGGGGATCTTGTGCGATGCGTAAAGATGAGTCCCGTGACCTTCATCCACACACATAATGAGTAGGATGGTGACACCGGGTGAGATCAATCCATCCAAGAGTAAGCAGTTAGCTCAGATCGGCTTGGCGGTTGCTACCTTCCATAAAATGCTTGAGACGTCATGTGGACCTTGTGGTTTAACATCATTGATTCAAGAGTCAAGCCAATTAAGAAGCATTATGTGAATATATCAGGGAAGAAACCTCTAGTCTAGACTGAAGTAAAAAAAAACAAAAACAAAAACAAAAACTATCTGATCCTGAAGAAATGCATCTCTACACCATGAGAATAATAAGTGAAAAGTAGATGAGTCTGGCATCTGCTTTAATTTTATTTTTTTCTCTCAATTATTCTATGATTCTAGGGTCTAAATTGAGAAATCTATGGGGATGGAAAAGTATCTTGTCTATGTCTATATTCTTAGAGCCCATTTTAGTTCTTAGAGCATTATAGATGCTCAAATTCGTTTCTTGAAGACATTATCTTTCTAAGCCAAAGGATCGTGTGACTTGAGCATGCAAGAAAAGACTCAAATTGGTCCAAATCAACCGGGGAAATCTTCCAGAGGAAGTGTTTCTGCTCAGTTATGGAAAGACTATGAAAAACCAAATCTGACCATATCTTTAATTCTTGCTTAAGTACTGAACCTGGTACCTGTTGTTCTTCATTTGGTTGTAGTTATGAGATATAATAATCTAAGAAAGATGGCGCACAAGAGGAACTGAGAAACAGGAGGAAGAGAAATTGAGACAAAGATAACTGGATTTCTTAGGCCGTAAATCATAGATCCACAAATGTGATATCTTCTTTCAATTCTCTATCCTTTTTATCATCTATCCACCTATCTATCTACCTACCTATCTATCTAATCTATCTACCTTGTACTGATTTCTGGTAATGTGAAAATATGCTCTGTACATTCATTTCTAAATTTCCAAGATATATTTATTAAATAAACTGACCAAATTCTTTAGAAAATACACCTGAGGATTGGGCTCAGATTATGGGAAGACCAAACCTCTTGAGAAATTATTTCCACATAGTAATAAATGCCAAAGGTTTCTTTTCTATCAAAATCAATAAACTGGCAAGAAAGCTTCCCACGCCTGCCAGCCTTCAGATTTTTCTCAGATTGGCAAAAGAATTAAATTGAGAAAACTACTTATTTGATGAGATTCGAGGATCCTCAGATTCATAAATCAATTTCCAAATTGAAGGAAAATATTACTTTTTAAATGCTGCTAATTGTTGTTCATTATTCTAGGCCTGTGAAATCTCACCAGAGTAGTTTATTGATGAAGCAGCCTTCAAAGAACATTATTCAGGCATATGGGAATGAAAAGCCCACACCAAAATAATAGCCCATAGGATAGAGTATATGGCTTGATATTGTTTGCTTTGGGCTAATTCAATAAATAAGATAGAGGGTATTTTGGCATGTTTTTATTTCTTCCATTTCTTTTTTAATTCCTTGTAAGCAAAAAGACAAGAAAAACATTAGAGCAGGCATATTAGAAAGAAAATATAAAGGCAAATATGTTAAGAAATTAGTTTCTGACTTTTCTCATCAAAGCTAATTCAGAGAGCCACTGTTGATCCACAGACTGGGAACTCGAACATCCATCCTAATACTGATAACAGGATTTCTCAGGGCATGACACTCTGCACAAGGAAAGTACCAAGCCTCTCTGGGAAGCAGTTTGGTAAGTCCACCTGGATTATGCAGGAAACACCTGGAAACATCCCCAGTCCTGAAAGGAAAATTTATAGCTGTTTTTCCATGAGGGCATTTGAGAAATGAACTCTCTTTGATAAGCCTATGCCAAACAATTCACTTCATGGAGCCCTTGGGCCAGTGGACTATTGGTATGGGGGACACATGATCAAGCAGTTGGCTGTATGCAGCACAGAGGTTTGAGCAGTTGCTTTATTCATTCCCAGACTCATTCATTCATTCTCGACCCCTCCTGAGCAGTGATGGACCTCCCACAATGCCCTTCAGACACAGCCCAGTTTCTCTCCCTCTTGTAACATGAAAACTTCTCCAGAATCATCCACTCCCACACCCTTCACTTCCTCCAAGTCCATCCTTTCCATATGCTACCTCCATGGCTTTCAGGAAGGTCACCAAAGACCCGCATCTTGTCACACACAGTGGTCAGTTACCCAAATCACTTACAGTCCACGAGTCAGCTCATTTATTATAGTGGACTGCTCACTTCCTCCAAGAGCATTCCTGCTTTCAAAAGCCATCTACCTACCAATATTCCTCTCGGGTAAATGTGATGTGATCCATGAATAAATGAAAGATGAATAAAGATGCATAAATATAAGAATATTGAGTCTAAGACACATTGCTATAAATCCCTTCTAAATACTCCCACTGTTGTGGCTGCCTTGGTGTCCTAAATCATTTCAAAACATCTTCCCTGCACAATCATTTAGACGTCCAGGCAGAGCCCAATCCAGTGTGGAAGGTGAGGACACTCTGCGTCACTCCGCAGGAGGGCCCTGCCTTTCCCCTGGACGGCACTCAGCAGCAGTGTTCAGCACATTTGGTTTTCACACCTGGTAAAGACACAGGAAAGAGGAGTTCCAGGAAGTGGTGAGCACAATGAGATAAGTGTCTTAGAGGGGGATATTTCAAGAGAGTAACAACGATCTGCCTTTTACTGTAATCATTTTTTATGTAAACACGCACTCTATGTTTGGCCCTTCCCTGCGGTCCAACTCTGTGCTTTCTTTTGTGCTCCTGATTTGTCCTTCTACCAATCCCTTTGTCCTCTGTACTTAGGAGTCTCGCACAGAATGTTCCCCATACAGAGCCCTTCATTCACTGCCCTCTCTGCCAACTACTTCCATGCCAGTTTCTCCCGGTGAAATTAATGGCAGTGTCATCACCTGCCCAGACTGCGAATCCTAGAACTTATTCCCGAGTACCATTCTTCCTTTCATCACCCAGCCACGAGGCTATGCTCAAATTATATCCAGAAGTCAAGTTTTTCAATATCCTCCCTTCCCCACTACCATCCTCTCTCCTCCATTATCTTCAACAGCAACTTCTTCCCTTACCCTTCTGTACTCTTTCCTCAGGATATTTTCAAAGTGTGACTCACCTTCTACTACCCAGGGCATTTCTTCAGCGACTTCTGACCACATTCAGAATCAACCTCAGATTCCTTAACTTGTCCTACTGTGATTTTGCCTCGTTGATCTCTGGCTTGTTTCAGTTAGGAAAGCTGGTTCCTTAGATTAGGGCCTGTTGAACCATACACTGGAGTCAAATGAAAAATTACACATAAAATGCCTAAGACCTAACCTTAACCAATTCAGTCACAATTTTTTGTGAGATTGACCTAAGAGTACATATTTTAAACCTTGTCATATCTTGGAATTCCTACGATATGCATCCATATTGAAAACACATCGCCTTAAGGCACACACACAGATCTCCTCTCCATCACTTAACTCGCAGAACACTTGCCATCTACTTGGAAATGGTTTCTCACCACCTTGCCTATGGGCTGCCCCATCTCCTCAACATCTCATGGACTTAAACTCTTTGCTCTGTATGTCCTTATAGCAGATATTGGCACCTGAGAAAATTTTGTTTGATTCCTGGATGGATTAGCTCTCCTTGTGAAAATTGAAAATGGTGATGATAGACTCCGGTGTTTCATTCCTGCTGCACTCTTAGGGCTTATGACTTTGTCCATTGGCCAGGTGAGCACCCACCAAATTGTCAAGGCTATTGGGAAGTTTAAGTTAACTCTGTGCTAGGAATAGAGGGTGTGAGTTGTGCAGGTAGCTGGCATCTTTGCCACATAGGCAGGAAAAGGCATGGCTTTCCTAGTATCAAAGGGAAAGTTTGCTAACCCAGACTCCTCGGAGAAAGTGACATCAAAGGAGAGACAGCGGGAGTGAGGGAAAGACAGGCAGGCGGAGGAGGGGATGAGGGAAAGAGGATTCCAGATAGGTGACTTATCACAGCCCATTCAGTATTGGAAGATCTGAGAGTAAGAGCCCGGCATGTTCCAGGAACTGAAAATTATTTCAACACAGCTGGGGGACCTGGCAGGAAGTGATGTCGTCTTGGAATGTTAATAAGAGACAAGGCTGGAAAAAAGTAAGGGAACAGATGACGAGGTACCTGATAACCCTTCAAGACCTTGTGCTTTCTCATGAGAGCATTTGGGACAGGGGGAGATGCATGGTCTGATTAGCATATTAGAAAAGCCATTTGGCTAATGTATGGACGTAGGGATAAGGGGCAGCAGGCTGGCAAGACTGGAGTCCCTGGAGACTAGCGACAAAGTGTGGTGATCCGGGAAAGAGAATGACAAAAAAAAAAAAAAAAAAAAAAAAA
>NW_022900944.1:42386277-42399745 GCF_012274545.1 Fukomys damarensis
AAAAAAAAAAAAAAAAAAAAAAAAAAAAAAAAAAAAATCATACACCATTCCCAACCTTTTAACAGAGCATTCTGTGTAATTAATTGGGGGATAGGACTGACTGGCTGATGGTCCCTTACAGGGCCAGCAAAGGTCTCTGGGACTGTCTGCGGGTGGGACACACTTGAGTCTTGGGTGCCTGCTCTTGTGTGAATCTTCTCTTACCTTGGCACGTGTGACAAAAATTCTCGGATTTCACCGGGATTGAGTGAAAAGGGGACTTTATTTTCTCGTAGGACCAAACTATGGCCGCTGATGGTGACGTGTCAGTTAGAGTAGAGTAAGAACTAAGCAGCAGATTTGACAAGTTCTGTGTCGGATCATGACGGCCAGCAAACTGACGAGGGAAGACCTGCGCCAGATGGAAGTTGTTCCAAGTGCTAGGCTTCTGGTCTGCACGGAATAAGAAGGGAAAGGAGGAAGCGTTTCGGTTCCGAAAGCGCTGCAGTCTTCTCCGCTGCCTCTGGGTTTGGATCACCGGTTTCCCGATGCTCCTTCTC
Source organism: Fukomys damarensis (assembly GCF_012274545.1). Classification (NCBI taxonomy): domain Eukaryota; kingdom Metazoa; phylum Chordata; class Mammalia; order Rodentia; family Bathyergidae; genus Fukomys; species Fukomys damarensis. The sequence continues at coordinate 42,386,817 of NW_022900944.1, forward strand.
ATTCCGCAGCTTCCTCCTTGGCTGAGAAGCTGCTGGCTCCTCCAGCTCTCCAGCGTGCAGACGGCCTTTGTGGGTCCTTCTGCCTCAGATCCTGCAGGCTGGCTCCTCGACGCCCATGCCTAACTGCACCCGCATTCTCTCTTTCTTCTGCCCCCCTGGGTCAGTAACTAATACACAGACCGTGGGCTGGGCCAGAGGAAACGAGGCTCCTTCGAGGAACTTCACCTCTGCACTCTGCTCCACAGTGACAGCCCCTTCGCCCTCTTTCCGGCCACGCATCACTCCTCTTTGCGTTCTGATCACTCCTCGTTGTATTCCGTCTGACCCTGTGCCCGGGGAAAGCCACAGGAGTGCCAAGGACACGCGCGACCTCTTGTCCTGGGACATGGGACGCGGAGCCTGCAGTGTTCCTTTCCCACTCTGCCTGATTCCTGTCCATCCGGTGCTTCCTGCTCTGACGTCCTCCCCGCTGCTCCACAGACCATTCCCCCTCCTCTTCCCACTGCGGTGATGCCGTCCACCCATGCCTGGTGATAGGCCCCGTACCACTTTGTTAAAATTCTGGGCATGTTGGTTTACTTTTCCCAACAATCTATAGCTCCCCATTAGTCTTTTCGCATTTCTTTATACCAAGCAAGTTCAGCCATGTATTAGGGGATCAGAAAGGCTATCCTAGCCCCGTAGGTGTCTGCTCCATAATAACATTTGAGCCAGGATCTACTAAGATGGAAATAGACCCCACAGTTACTATATGACTATGAACAGCAACAACTCTAATGGTTTAATGACAGTGTACATGTCATGATGAAAATATACGTCAAACGCTTAATTTTTTAAAAAATGTATTACAGTAAAAGACACATCGCCATTAATCCTGCTCCTCAAAATACTCCCCTCACCTCGGACTCAATAACCCCATTATTCTTGCCACTTCCCCCCACTTGTTTGTAGTATATGTTTATAACACGTAATAAATACATTCATCGTGGGGAATCGGTACACATACATATTACACCTCGATCGTTTTATTTCCCCTTCCCTTCTCCTTATATCCCCAGATCCCCTTGCCACTTTCAGAAGCAGTTTTGAAGCCTCCTTTTATGTCTTTACAAGGTAGGATCAAAATCACAGTGAATGATGCTACCCGGTGCCTCCCAGCAGAAAGGCAGGCTCCTAAAAGCATTACGCTGTGTCTCGTACACCGTACTTATCGAATTGGCCCCGTGACACCTCTGGCTCTCCCTCAATGTCAAAGTGACCTTGAAAAGGAAGCATTTGAATCCATTTAGGAAATCAAGGCAGCCATGGCACCCCAGCTGAAGACATTCAATAATATTTTTATTTTATTTAACATGTAATGAATATTTAATATAATTAATTTAATTTAATATTCCCCGTATTTTTCCGTTGCACTCCTTAAGTTTCCCCTTTAAAAAGCTGTAGTTTCCCTGCCATGTTGGAGTGGTCACCCCTTTAGGAGAAACAAAACAGACCAGAGGCCAGAAGCAGGTGACAAAGATAGCAGGAATAGCCTGTTTCATTTGGCTGCTCAAGAGGCCTTCAGGGTGGAGATATTTTGAAATGAGGTTAATAGCAATGTGTCTTTTACTATAATAATTTTTTTTCATTTAAACATACAATATATATTTTTATTATCCTTTGTTTAAATTGATCAGTAAATTACACAACTATTGACCCTTGACTGGTAAGACTATTCCAGGTGTTCAAAGCCAATACACTTTTTAGAATTTTGGTAATGTTTTGCTGAGAAGAGACTTCAGCTTTGGAAACTGCATCATGTAAGGAAGCTGACTTAATGCACCAGCCTCCGGTGTCTTCTTAGGATCCGAAGCTTGCTGTCTTTCACTTCTTAGCCTCCATTGAAAAACTAAGACAGAAAAGCAAACTGCACTCATCCCTTTCTCCTTGTCCTGAGCAGAACTGGGAATTAGAGGAGGAGGAAGAGGCTAAAGAGTAGCTATGGAATTTACATATGTTTGTCCTATTTATTTCGCTTCAAAGTATGGCCTCGAAGTGCATCCACTTAGCTATAAATATCTCCAGTTTCTCCTTCTTTATGGCTGAATAGTACTCCATTTTACTTAAAAGACATACATTGTCTTTATCCAGTCTCCAGTTGATAGGCAATTGGGCTATTTCCAAGTTTTAGCTATTACAAACTGTGCCGCTATGAATATAAGTGTGCATATATCTCTGTGGTATGATGCTTTCAATTCTTTTGAGAGGATTCCAAGCCTGGGAATATCCAGGTCAAATGGCACCTCTAATCCTAGTTGTTTGATGTATCTCCACATTGATTTCCACAGTAGTTGCACCAGTCTGCACTCCCAGCAACAATGAAGAAGGGTTCCTTTCTCCCCACAACCCCGCCATTTGTTATTGGTGGATTTCTTGACAGCAGCCATTCTTCCTGGGGTGAGGTAGAATCTCAGGGTTGTTTTTCATCTGCATCTCTCAAATGACCAGTGATGTTGCACATGTTTTCATGTTTAATTTGCTGCTTTTACTTCTTTGTCTGAGAAATGTCTGTTCATTTCAGATGCTATACGTATATACCAAACAGTTTCTGTGGTGTGAAAAACTGAAAACGTAAATGAGGATCAAAATGTATTACTGATAATTGAAATAGGAAGAAAAGGGCTAAAAGAGTAAGGAAAGTGGGAGGGGTAGGGGGAAGGAAAGAAGGCAAAAGAAAAAAATATGACAAAGAAGAAAATGGAAACAAGGTCTTTGTAAATAGGGGAGGGTGAAGAGAGTGAAGGGAGGGCAGGGGAATGGGGAAAAACAATAAGAACCAAGATCCATCATGTCAAGGTACAAGATCCCAGGGATGAGTGTAACTGCACTGTGTATCTAAAAGGTATCGATAAACTTAATAAAAATAAATAAATAAATACATACATAACTTTTCACTGATGGTCAGATAAAAGAGTAAGGATGGAGAGAGAAGTGAGCAAACAACTACACGCATAAAGGAAGGCGTAATCAAGACCGCTGTGTCAGAGGCCCTCTGCCATGGGGCCTCACAATGAACACAGCACATTTGGTTTGTTCGACAAAGTCTAGCTCGTCCTTAACACTCCGTGGGTCAATATCATATGCCGAAGTTAGCTGCTTGGTGACATTTTATGGTGGGAAACAGAGTCATTTTAACACCTACTTGATAGTTTTTTCAAAATGAAAACAATAGGTAAAAAGGCCTGAGCTAATGCATGGAGGCTTGGGCAGGCTGGAGGCAGCTCTCTTGGCCTTTTTTTAAAAACTCTTTTCTAAGTTTCTGAGCAATGCACCACAAACTAATTCTAGGGTAGGAGGTAGGGAACGTGGGGAGAGGTTGGTCCACGGGTACAATCCTTCTGTAATATGAATAGGTTCTGGGGCTTTCACATGTAGCGTGGTGCCTGTTGTTAATAATACTGCATTGTGTACTCGAAATTTGATAAGAGCAGATTTTAAGCATCCTCACCCCCACACACACACCCCGCAATTGGTAACTGTGGGTGGTGACGGATGTGTTAATTAATCGGATTGTGGTTATCATTCCACAAAGAATACATATGTCAAACCATCAAGCGGTGCGCCTTGGGTATACACATCTTTTGCTTGTTGACCATACTTCCACATAGCTGCAAAGTAAACAGAACTAATCCTAAGGCGCCCGTTCTCACTGCCGGACAAACAAAAGCGGCATTGGAGCTGAGCGATGCAGTCATGCCACCCTCTCCCCCTCACCAGTCCTGCGCTGGGGCAGCCTCATCAATGGCCCTCCTGTTGCCCATCTCGGCCCCGTGGGGTGGCGGGGGGCTCCCTCACTCAATGGGCCCCTCTCTGCCATTGTCTCCAGTACCAGTTCATAGTCTCAAGGATATAGACCGCATTACAATTCGTCATCGTGTCCAGCAGGCCCTGAAACTTATTTGCCACACAGAGTTTATTGGCCTTTGTGAAGGGGACAAAGAGAGGCTTGTTGGGAGCTGGACACAAAAGGCAAACACAATGTATGGATTTCTGAATAATACAAAGGCGGGGGAATAATACCAGCTACACAAATGGCTGTGCTATTGACTGGATGAAGGGCCCTCCCCCAACTCCTTCCAGCTCTTCCGTGACTTTGCCTGACCCGTTCTTCAAGATTTTTCCGGCAGGAAGTGACAACTCCAATGAGGCAGGTAGCCTGAGTAGTCGGAAGAGGCAGAGCAATTGTTTGTGGGACACAGGCACTGAGTGTCAGTGAGCCCTGCATGGAATACTACTTTGCATTCTGAGGCTGGAGAATAAATAATACATTCAGATGAATTATTCTGGGGTGTGTTCAAGTGTGCATGCGTGTGTCTGGATGTAATTGTGCAAGGCATGTGTACGTACATGGTAAATTTGTGCATGAGTATAAGTCTGCGTGTGTCTATTGTGACTATGAATGCGAGTGTGTATAGTGAGTAGCCGCATACGTATTTGCATGTATGAGTGTGCGTGAGTGTCCGTGTATGAGCATCTATCTATGGGACGATGTGTAACTGTGTGTCTAGGAGTGAGTATGTAGGTGAAGGTACAGGCGCGTGGGAGGGTGGATTGAGTATATGTGTGCTTGTGTGGATCTGTGTGTATATGTGAATACGTGTGTTTAAGGGGCTGTACAACTGAGTTTCTGCAGATGTGCGTATCAGTGAGTGTGTGCCTGTGCTCGTAGATGCGTGCATGTCCTCAGAGAGCTCAGAGATGGTTCTGACTGAAGTGGGTCAAACCCTCCTAGAGGAGATGCCAGCTCAAAGGCCCCATAGCCTGTCTGTCTCCCCCCCACACACACCAGCCTGGCAGTTGGGAGCACGGGCCCCTAGGGGGATCACAGGAGGACCCCAGGGTCTTTTGAACAAAAGTAGCTTTGGTGACCTCAGAGGACTCTGATTTCTGACATAACCAAGTAGATTCCCTTTCACGTGTGACAAGACCTTCATCCCCTCAGAGCATTTCAGTAGCTTCCACATGTTTTCCACACTCCCAGTTTCAGTGGTTTTGTGTAACGCTTAATAGCACCTTGTTGAGGAGAATGATGGAAAATTTGAGAAAACACTTGAGGAGTCTCGGGCTGCATTCATATTTTCTTGGTAATGCCCTGGCCCCTTTAATGAATCTCCTCCCTCTGCTTTTCCTTTCTTCCTTTCTCCTCTCCTCTGTTGCCTCTCCTTCCTTGCCATCTTTCTTCCTTCCCTTATCTCTTTCCTCCCTTCTTTCTTTCTCCCTCCATCCTCTCTGAATGCACACACATTCCAATACGACTGTCTGTAGATAGCTTTCCTGCCTTCTTTCTCTGGCAAGCCAGCAAACCACCTCTTGCCCCTTGTACAAATCCTCACAGCAGCAGCTAATATTTTATGAAGCTCTTTCTATATAACTTCCTTTGTTTCAAAGCCATTAAGAAAACATGATGTGGTTTAGAAAACACCACTGCTGTGCCCTCATCATAGACAGAAGCACTTGGTTTACAGATCAGATGTGACCATGAGATTTTTGAGAACTGTTTTCACAAAGCTTTCTATGCACCCAGATGTGCCCTTCCTCCTCCCCTTCTCCTTCCTGCTCTTCTTCTTTTTCCCCTTCCTCTTCTCCCCCCACCCTTCTTCTTCTTATTTGTCTCTGCCTGTAGGTGACTCTTCTGATTGGAATTTTGTTGGAGTGGTGGGTTATTAATGAGGTACAGACACGTAGCCATCCCTGCTTGAGCACATAGTAGCTGTGTATCAGTGGGCAAGTTCATTCCTCATCCGTTTGTTGATTCATTCCACCACTCAGTCATTTCACGACTATTTTAAGTATCTATTTATGTGGAGGGCACTGGTGTCAATTTGGGCAATGCAGAAATGACTTGGAAGAAAACCCTTTCCTATGAAGCATGGACTCTAAAGGAGAGAGAAAATGATAAACAAGAAAACAAGTAAATACAAGGTATTAACCTCCAAGCCTTGGTTTCCTATCTGCAGAATTGGGAGTGAGGTCCAAATGACCTCCACATGCCCATGCATGACAATGACACAGGAGACACCCTTAGCTCAGTATCTGGCAAAGGGGAGGTGTCCAGATGTGCTGGCTCTTGTTTCCTTAAAGTTAAGCCACTCCATGCATTTGAATGGCCTAGCAAGTTGAATTTCTACAGAATGAAAAACTATCAGGATAATTAAGTTACTAGCTTTCTAAGGTTTGTGAGTGGCTTTGTGCTTTTGTAAATTTCAATTCTTAGTGCTGGTTCCTGGCTCTGCCATTTACCAGCTGTATGGAATCGCGGGTTCCTCCTCATTCCTGATTTTCCCCATGCATCAGGATAATAAATGCAATGTGATATGCAAAGTTCTGAGCTCAGGAACTGAGTTAGGAGCCACCAAAACGATCACACGCTGTAGCTTAGAAGCACTGGGAAAGTCTGTGAGCCCAGTTCAGCTCCCAGTCCCACATTAGGCCCTGCAGTTTCCCACTGAGCTGCCCTCTGTGTACGCTCCCTCATCTTTAAACTGGAATGATGCTTACCTTCCAGGGCGGAGACGTATAAAAGTAACATATCTACTAGCACAGGAGGGCTATCAAATGCTAAGTCTCTCTCTCCACTCTTCAGCTAATCCTGGTAGTGCAAGTGAATGAACGAAATAGGAAAGAGCAGCGCACATTTCAGATTTCAGTGAGAAAAATTCAGCTACATGTATCTTCAGGTTTTTTTTTCTTTTCCTCATAATTTCCAAAATTTTAAAAAACATTCCCCCTATCTTTTATGTTAAGGATCAACAAACCAAGGTGAAGAGTTCCAACCCAGTTTCCCACCTATTTCTGTACAACCTCTGACCTAGTGGCTTTGACATATTTCAAAAATTAGAAAAAAATTCAAAGGAGAATAATATTTTGTGACCCATGAAAATTACCTGAAATTCAAACTTTTGTGCTTACAAATAAAATGGAACACAGCTATACTTATTCTTTATATGTTGGCTATAGCTGCTTTCAAGATAGAGGGACAGAGCTGAGCAATTGTGACAGAGAACTTATAACCCAGAGAGCTAAAGATATATGCTATCCCCCCTTTCAGAAAAAATCTGTCAACCCCCTGTTTTAGTTTACTTATTTAGTCATGAGTTGTGAGACTTTTTTACTAGTCCTTTCTCTAACTTAATATAGGTAGTGGTTCCCTCCCAAACAAGACCTGGAGTTTTTAACAATGGAATTGTCTTTACATTAATGTTATGATATCCCACTGAGTCATTCACACATAACTGCTCCATTAAGTCAGTTTCCTGTGTATCATCTCTTTTGTTTAATGCTATTCTTGATTTTCAACAGCCAGTTCCACTTATATGTTAGTATATGTTGCTCTGTGTGCTACTGAACTAGTTGGGAAACAAGATCAAGTAGCATTTCCTACACTCCAAATGAGAATTGCTGGCCATCTGTTGGTGGATACAAATGCAGAATACCAGATCTTCCTCTTTGGTGTGTAAAATAAGGGCTGGACTTGGTTGCAAACTATCTCTCTTCCTGCAGGAGAAGGAGACTACCCATAATGCCTAGGCCTCACTGATCACCTAAGGCCATTTGCTCCTCCATTTCCTTCTCCCAGCTCTGGTAATCTTAGTCCAGCCCTCTAAGCCATGGATTATAAGGAAAGATGCATTTATGGTCAACATAAGGCTCCATAAAGTACTAGCAATTGCATATAAAATATGGGCAGTTTTCTGGAAGAGATTGAATAAAGAGCTTGTATCACCTTCTCAAATAAATCTACACCCCACCTCCAAATGAATACAGATATCAAGTCACTATAATGAAATGAAGAGCGATTGTATGGAAGTGAAGAGAAATCATGAATTAGAGCACCTCATTCAGTTGTATATGGTGAATGGCTTGGGGTCAAGAACAGTGTCCTACTTCTTGGTGAATCATGAGTGGCTAAATCAATTGATCAAAAGATATATGAATCAATATAAAGATATATAAATCAATATAAATCTATTATATCAAAAGAAATCAAACCAATACAACAGAAGTTACCCTCCCCATGTCACTTAAACTCTGTGTTCTATCAGACCTTAAGGTCCCATGTCCTTTTTCATACTTGGTTTTATTTATTCCATAGAAAATAGCGGTATTCAAATGATAAACATGAGGCTTAAGAAGGTAGATGGATGGCCCAGCCCTGTCCAACAATCCTGAGCTTAATTGGATAAGAAGACTACAACTGTAGGGTTTATTTATTCAGTGGAACTTCAGGCACTTATAACTGCTTTATTTCCTCTGGTTTAAGAAACCAGGGGAAATTGAACCCAGAGGAATTGAGCTCCCTACTGTCGTCGAAGCAACAACAGGGAAAGCTAATCAGACCCAACACTTCAGTGCTGGACCTGCATATTAATCCCCGAATGCTACTTCTTCCCCATAATGAGAGTCACCTTCCCTTTAATTAAAATCCCCTTACAATTGTAGGCATTCCACTTTTACTAATAATTACTCGGAGAAGATTTTTAGCAATCAGCACTACATAAATATCTGTACCTCCTTGAAGACCGCAGCAGCTGTAGTGCTCTCTCTTCCTCTAATTCATTATTTATATACTGCTGCAGATAGACAGAGCTCTTTGTGGCAATTAACATGGGCCTTCCAGTCTCCTCTTGCGGAATGAGGCTGGAGACAAGCATTACTGCTTCGATCACAATTACTATTAATTGGAGAGCTCTCCCTTGTCTATAAAATATGTACTATCTGAAAGGGCGATAAACCACCCAGGAAATATGAACTGCATGTCGAGAAATGTACTGTGAGGGCTACGGATTTAACAAGTCATTTACCCTGTAATTACTGGGGGGACCCTCCTAATGGGGCAGAAGACGTGTCCAGAAGTGGGGGGGTCAGGCTCCAAGCTCAAGCGACTTTCCCATGATGAAATGAACCACAGGCTGACAGCAAATGGTCCAATACATCTCAATGGTGTTTTTATTTGTAATACAGTTGGAGGAGTAGTCGGGATTCCTTGGCTCATGAAGTCCCTCACATTTCCCTTGAGTTCCTACATCTCAGCTTTCTTATAGATGCATCATTTCTTCAGTGTTCTAAACTGGGAGCTTGCAGCATGCCCACGCTGTTCTTCAGTTTAGACCTGGCCGTGCCAAGGCAAGTGAGAGTCCTAGCCTTGGAGAAGCTGGTCTTATGGGGGGTGGGACTCTTCAGGTAAGGGAGGGCAGCAATCCTGGGAAGACCATTACCCACACAGGCAGAAAGCAACAGGAGCCACCATCTGTCTGCAGAACTTGAGTGCCTATTAGTGAGGTAGGAATTATTCAAAGGACAAGGACCACTGAGGAAAGTTCAGGAGGAGAAAATGGCATTCCCAAAGGCAGTATCAAGGCATCTTGGAATTATCAAAAAGTATATTCAGCAGGTGGCGGATGTTGGTTCATGTGCTGAACGTGTGAGCTACTAAGGTGATCCTTCAGTTAACCCCCAAACAACAGGATTTATGTCTTTGAACTCATTGATTCTAAGCACCTGCGCTCTTCAGACCCACCCAACCACTGAGCTAGATTTGTATGTGCATGCAGCGGTCTTCTGTGGGTAGAAATGCAACCATCTCTTCCAGGACCAGTCCCATGAGCTCCCAAGTTGAGCAGTCAGTAACACCATTTTACTTCCTAGAAATTCACTGCCAGTGGCCATGCAATGCAGACGCCCTTGAAGAAGAGGAAAGGTCCAATAGGAACTGTCCTCACTGCATAAGGCTTTATACTGGGACAGACTGAGGTTCAAGTATTCACTTCTCACTGTATGAGCTTAGGCAATACATATCATTTTCAACTCCCAGTTTCCATATGTGAAAAGTGGAGAGAATATTCATTATTTCATCATCATTTTGTCAAGAACATTCTTGAGGTCTCTCTGCACCTAAGACAGTAGGAACTATTACGAATGCCCTTAGATCACATCTCCAGAGCAGGGATTCCCAGCTTAGCTCCCCACTTGAATCACTCCAGAACCATCAAAACTTACAGATGCTGCACTCACCTCAGAAACTTGTTTATTCATTCTGGGTAGAGCATACAGGACACTGGCAAGGATGAAAACCACAGCTGTAGAGAGGACATTTAAAACATGTATGTTTCGGAATATCTTCCTCTTCAAGAAACCTCACCCCACCTTCTTTTTAGTAAGGTATATTTCCTTTAGACACTTTTCCAAGCCAGGTGTGGTGGCACAGGACTGTAATTCCAGCACTCCAGGAGGCTGCAGCAGGAGGGTGGCAAGTTTGTGCCCAGTCTGGGCAACTTAGCTACTTAGAACTTGTCTCAAAATTAAAAAGTAAATAAAAAGGATTGGAGACATGGCTCAGTGCAAAGTCCCAAGTTCAATTCCTATTACTGCAACAACACAGAAACACTTTTCTTTGTCTTCCTTTTTTGAAATTAATAAGCTATGGCCTTATTGGAGGATTTTCTCTAATCCCTAAGTATATAGCAGGGCCAAGCGGTACTATCTTAAGAACAAAACACGGAAACCCTAAACTCAGAAATGCTTGGGCTCTCCATTCTAAGAGAGAAATGTCTGACCACGAGGGAAGTTTTCACATTTGTACATACTCATTGTTATTCACAAGTTGCCACAGTTTGAATTATTGTGCTCTCTTCTAAAATTTACATGCTGAAACCTAATCACATATATAGTGCTATTAGGAATGGAGGCTTGAAGGGGTGGTTAGTTCCAGAGGGTGGAGCACTCTAGAATGAGATTAGTGACCTATCAAAGGGACCCCAGTTACCTTCCAGTGTCCTCATCTGTGAAGCAGAGAGCCCTCACCAAGTGTTTTCACCATGCATGTGAGGACTGAAGTTCTGTTGTTTATAAGCTAAGCATTCATGGTATTTTGCTATAGCAGCATAAAGCATCCAAGATACATATACAAGGACTAATCACAAGATGTGGTGAATGTTAAAAAATGTTTAAATGTATTATACCAAAAGACACATCCATATTAAACCCCCTAAAAGTACTCCCCTTCATTTCAAATACACTGATCCCATGGCTCTTGCCATCTACTGAAGCAGTTCTGGACATCCTCTTTTGTGAGTGTCTTTATGGGGTGCGATTAAAAAATGCAGTGAATACGGCTGCTTGTCTGTTGGAGAGGCAGACTCATAAAAACACCACAGTGTCTCCTCATCTTCCTTAGCCACTGGACCAACTCACACTGCACTTTCCACATGAACTAACTGAGGTTCTGAGCAGGTGGGGACTCTCCCAGAACTACATAGCTACACAGTGTATCTTAAAATCCAGGACTTTTGACTCCTCAGCCCAAGCCCATAATCACTAGAATGAATCTAACTGCACTTTCTCTAATCTCCAAGAACGTAGTAGGGAGAGGATATAGGCCCCAGAGTGTGGACTTCTTTTAAAGTATCTGCCCACTAGCACCAGTGATGTTATAATTTCAGATCTCTGGTAGAGTAACAGTAAGGACAAGATAGGATTCTCTCAGCAAAGATGCAGCCCGCCATCTCAGCATAACACAAGTGAAGTTTGTTTCTCAGGCATGTGAAGCTCACTGGGGACCAGTAGCACCCTTTCCTCCATCTTGTAATCTATGCCATGTGGATTAAGTGGGTTCTGAGGTCCCATCGGCAGAGGAGACATTCTGATAAGAATTCTAAAGGACCAGGCCTGGCCACCAGCTGTAATCACCAATTTACCACTAAGGAAACCAAAAAAATAATTTCCTATGTGCCTGTCCCCTTCAAAAAAGAAAAAGTGGATCAAACGCAGAGGAAACTTGTCCAAATTCTTATATCTATACTCTCCGATTTCTCCATCAAAAAATGTGACATTTAAGCCCTACTGCGTCAACTTCATTGGGTTGGGGGCTGTGTAGGGACTGGTGAAGAACACTTCTGGGTGTGTCTGGCTGGATCATTGAGATGTAACCTTGGGAACCATATGGGTTCCTCACCCCTCCTCTCCTGCACAGCTCCCCCTCTCTGCATCTTTGCTGACAATGTACCTTGGCGTCAGCCAACCATGGACTAAATTCTTCCTCTCCTCTTCCTGGCTTATAGTGCTATTCTGTTTGCACGAGTCCATCCAAAGTCCTTTGTACAAGGACACAATCCTATCAGGAGAGGGCCCACCTAAGGATCTTCACTGGTTAATCTACAATGGCTTTAGTTCCAAGTAAGATCACATGGGAAGTTCTGGGGATTAGGATTTTAAAGTGTCTTCTTATGGAGGACATAATTAAACCCTTTAATCCCACTTTTGTTAAGATTGACATCTATGGGGTTTGAGGCATTTTTGTTGGCCTTGAATATGATTTTAAAAACATGACAGTCAAGCCAGGTGTGGTGGTACATACCTATAATTCCAGCAACTCAGGAGGCTGTAGTGGGAAGATGGAAAATTTGAGGCACAACTTTGTGAGAACTTGGCTCAAAAAACAAGAAAAAAGCAAAATCACGAAAGTCATAGTGACAGAACAATGATTCTGAATGCACACCCAGTACTCAGATGATACATGAATTCCAGGGAACCGGCTGAGGGCCACAGCCTCCTGTTCCTCTGCTAGTATCACTCTCCATTGAGCAGAAAAGGGTCACTGGGGAATGTGGTCTTCATCCTTCTGATGGAAACATAAATACCTAGAAGTCCCTCTTGATACATTCTGGTGGTTTTACTTCCAGATTTTCTGTAATGAAAAAGCTGTTTCAGAATTTCAAAAATCAATAATTATCTTTTCCTTTGCCATAGGATGGATTTTCCATACCTGACATTCATATGCCTGGCCCTCTCTTCTCTTAATTGATTATCCATAATGGGTGTTCATTTCAGGCCTTCCTGTGGTCTGCCAAAGTTTATGAGTGGAAAATTTTATTGGATTTTTTTTTTTTTTTTTT
>NW_022900944.1:42400158-42409100 GCF_012274545.1 Fukomys damarensis
GTTTTTTTTTTTTTTTTTTTTTTTGCCATCACATTTAGGTTCTCTGCCTTCCTTCCCTCACTGGCTGAGTAGCCTCAGGCAAGTTGCCAGACCCCGAGTTCAGTGTCTTCCTGGGTAAAACAATACAGCTTTTCATGGCTCCAGACCCACAGCAAACATTTGAAAACTTCTTTTGAATTGCTGGATGCTATAAGAGACCTTGTACACTCTTAATGCAGATGGGGAGTTTTGAAAAACATGAAGCTTTTATCCAGACTCACACTAGCTGTCTCAAGTAGGTACAAGGGGGTAGAAACAAAGCTACAAGACATGAATCTATTTACTAACATCATTGAGGGTAGTGCTGGTCATCTTTAACCTGAAAGTCTGAACAAAAAGGCAATAATATGAAATGAAATAAAGCAAAGCAAAACAAAACTAAATCATAGGAGCAAATAGTTTACCTTATGACAGTAAAGAAAAAGAAAGAAAGAAACCAGCCAGGTGTCTGGGCCCCAAGTCAGGGACTTGGGAACATGACAGAAAAGGAGGGCAAACTGGCTTCTGCCTTTGAGGGAGACGAACAGCAGCCCCTCTTCTCTGCCCTGGAGGATTCCTGTCTCAGTGGACACTGCCCATGGCCTGGTAACACTAAATGCCTCTTGGCGCTGTCCCCAGGATGCACCCGAGTGGCCTCACAGCAGAGTGATTTACATACATCACCAGGCTGTGACTTGCACCCCTCTGTGCTGCGGGGCCTCAAAATTTGCAAGGAGCTTCTGCAGCCTGGGTGCTACGTGGCTTGAAGCAGCCCTTACACATACAGTCTGCTCCTTAGGAAGTGTCCTGCCAAGTGCCTGAGATGGAAAATGACAGCGTGCTTTTACATGTAAATTTGCCATTGAAGAGCAAGTCCTCACTGGCGACAGTCTACCTCCCATAACCCGGGGGTTCTCACAGCAGTGCTTGGGCAAAGCCAAGATCCCCACCCAACTCACTGCAGGCCCAATTTAACACACCCTTCTTCTGAAGAAGAGTAGGAGGCCAAGGAACCAGAGGCAACAACACTCACCACCCAAGGCCCCTTTGCACACAGACTCTCTTCAGACCCTGATACCTGTCCTGAGGAGAGAGGCTGATGTGGACGAAATACTGGCTGCAGCCTGGCATAGTCCTAATTGCGTGCACACCGAACTCCGGTGCTCACGTGTGCATGCAAATACAAGTGTGCACACACCCACATGCTTGCAAGAGAGAGTAGTAGTGTTGAGGAGAATTTGGGGGCTCTGAATGGGGCAGCTTGTGTGCATGTGATCCCAAGTGAGTCACTCTGTTAAACAACAACAACCTTACTTGCCTACCCTCTGTGTTTGTTGTAAAGTTGTTGGCATTCCAAGGTGCGCATCCAAGTTACCATCATCATCATCACCATCATCACCATCATCATCATGATCTCCTCCTCCTCTTTCTTCTTCCTTTTGTCCTTGTCCTTCTCCTTCTTTCCCTTCCCCTTCTTCTTCCTCCTCTTCCTCCCCTTCTTCTTCTTCCTCTTCCTCCTCCTCCTCCTCCTCTTCTTCTTTCACCTACCTTCATCAGCGGACAGGATGCAAGTCTCCAAGCCATTTCTCCAGTGTGTGTTCCTCCCTGGAAAGTTCCTCCATGGGGAACTTTCACTGACAAGAGGTTTAGAGGCAGTGAAAGTTTCCCAAGGAGGTGGAACGGCTAAAGAGTCCAAGCTGCTCTTCCATGTGCCTGCCCAGATTAAACACAGAATCAGCAATATAGCCACAACTGCAGAGGAGAACGGGCTGCCACTCAGGGCTTTCACAGAGGGAAGAAAGTCCCGACCTCTTCTCCCTCACACCTGCCTGAATTTTCTGAGTGTGACATGTAGGATGTCTGCAAGGAATGTCACCCTCAGGAAGGTCCACACTGCCTTTGCCACGACCCCATGACACTGTCTTCAAAGGTCACCTCTTCCAAGAAGTATTTCCTGATGCGCTCCTTTCTAGTACCTACCTGCCCGTTAGTGTCACACACCTTGACCCAGTTGTGGAGGGAACACCTGACCTACAGACCTGAGAACCACCCAGAGAACACCTGGGGAACACGTCATAGTAACTATGGCCAGGTGCTGCAGGCCAGAGCTTCCTAATTCGCTCATCCTTTATCTTACATTAAAAACATTCAACAGCGCATGAGCCCCTTCTGGGTGTCAGGCATAATCTAGCCTCTCACTCCTGAATGGCAGCTGCTGGAGTCACCAGGAGGGACACAGCCCGCTCCCAGGGCTGCTGGGGGTGGAGAGTGACTGCACAGGAGGCTGATTCCCTCCCACCACAGAGCAGGAGCACGGGCCTTTTCCTACAGTCATCCCTTCACAATTGTGAATTCAAACCACCCAGTTGCATAACATGGCATTTGTGATGGTTCATTGTTCTGCCAGCCCTCTTGGCTTTGGTTCCTTCCTCTGTGCGCCGGACCCTGACTGTCCCCATCCAGGGACCACGCAGAACTCCACATTCTTTCTTCTTCCCTTGATGGCAATGGATCTTTGCATTCACAAGTTATTTTCAAATATTACAGTTTCCTCCCCCACAGTATGCCATGATGGTTTCTAGCTTGCTAAAATTGAGACGATGGCTACAGGAGAAGAAAGATAAGAATCAGCCCCTGCGTGATAGCCCTGAAAATAACAGGAAGTTGCCAGAATTGGTATCCAAATTGCAAGAGAGATTTCAGTCATTATTTGGTTGTGGACGGAACCCTCCTTCCTTCCCTCCATGGTAGATTACATGATGTCAGGCTGCACCCAGATCTAATTTAAAAATGCAACTATCACATGCCAGGGTTCTGTGTTACCTTAAACATCTCTGTCCCTTTTATGTTACAAAAGTCTTTTTGACATACAGTATTTTTTTCTCTTATGAAATAAAATATGACAAAAAAAACAGGTCATAAACATGTTGTTCTAAGAGTAATGTCCTTTAAAAATTAAAAAGAAAGACTAACACCACCTCGTAAAGGAGCAGGTCTGCAGACTTCCACATCTGGCTACTTGGCCAGCCAGGAAGGAGGCTGTTGCTGGAGTCAGGCAGCTTCACCTGGCCCAGCAGCTTTGATGGATGCTGTCATCTTGCTGTTCAGGAGACCCTCTGAGACGGATCTTCTGCAAACAGCAATTATTGGCTATAGTTCCAATGTCTGCGAGACCATCCCAGGCCTGTGTCTCCCTTGGTCTCTGAGAGCAGTCAGCAGCTGGGTTGCCAACATTGTCCTTTAAAATGTGATCCTGCATCCCAGGGCCTAGTATGGGAAGCCTCCATCAGTCTCAGATCCAGGAACATATACAGATCTGACCTGATCTAAACATGCCAATGGTGTCCATGGCAATGTTGTCTTATCTCTTTGCTGGAGTGTATTTACTCATCAAACCACTCAGATGAAGAGCACATGGGAGGGTAATGCTGAGTGATCACTCTGCACTGGCCAATAAACAAATGTTTTATGAGTTTTGTATCATTGAATCCTCCTAACAACCCTATTATTATCCCAATTATATGGATGAAGACACTGAGGTCCAATGATTTTGAGGAAACAAAAATGAGCCAAACAAGTCCAAAGGGAGAAAATTGGACTTGAATCAGAGAAGCCTGGTGCCAGACTTCTGATCAAATCAGAAAAGCCTGCACCTTATCCTCTCTGCCCTTCAGGAAATGTTTTCTGATCCCTTCCTTGTTTAATTGCTTTGGAGAAAAGGAAAATATTTCACCTTTATCTCACAAAAGAAGATGTAGAGCAAACACACGACTGTAGGAAGATACTGTACTGAACTCCCAAATGGAATGGAGATCGCATTGTGAGCTATTTCTATGTAACAGATCCCCCAAGCTCAGTGGCTTCAAATTTTCTCTCACAGTTCTGGAGGGTTAGAAGACCAAGTAGGCACAGGTGGGTTCACCACTTAGGGCAGTGACAGTGAACCTTCAGAGCTGTCAGTGATAGCAGCCGGTTACAGCACACACTTGTCCTAGATTCACCACCACTAGCTTAGGGTCTTATGAGGCTAGAGTCAAGGTGCTGCCAGGTGGACTCCTCTCTGAAGCGTCTGGTGAGAAATCTGCTTCTAAAGTCATTTGGTTGTGGACTGAATCTATCTACGTGCTGTCGTAGACTTGAAATGTTATTTGCATCTTTGATTGGTACCTGGGGCCATGTTCAGCTTCTAAACATCCCCTCTTGATCCTCGCTACATGACCTCTTCTGTATTCAAAGCCTTTGCTCTCAAAGCCTTGCTGATGTTCTGCCTGCCACCAGCAGGTGCAACTGTTCCTAAGCAGCTCCCCTGCACTGACCAGGCCACCTGAGTCATCTCCACGTGTTAAGGTCACCTACCTGGGATTTTAAGGACATCTGTAAAATTCCTTCAAAGCTACACTTACATGAACGTTTTACTACTTAACCAGAGAAAGAGGATCTCGGAAGACCATCACTGGGGTTCTGCCTACCACAGAGATAAAATGGGGTGCTCGGGGACCAGCATCGGAGCTGAAGGTGGACAGGCACAGAGGAGGTCTGGGTACTGGACAACTCTTCCGCATGTCCTGTCACCTCCCACCCAGGCCACCACCTGTAACATACCATCAACAGCTGGATTTCTTGGCAGTGAGGCCCCAGTGTCCCACTTATGAATACAGAAGTAAAAATCTTCAAAATTTCCTAGGAGTTTTGAATGATTTGAGATAATTCTCCTAATTTTTTTTTGCATTGTATAAATAGGACCTACATGTGTAAATACCAAATTGTTTCTCTGGTGTGAAAAACTAAAGTGTAAATAAGCCTCATATTGTATAATTGATAAGGTGAAAGAGGAAGAAAAGGGCTAAAGGAGTAGGGAAAGTGGGAAGGGTAGGGGAAAGGAAAGAAGTGAAAAGGAAAAATATGAGAAAAGGAATAAATGGAAATAATGTCTTTGTAAATAGGGAAGGGTGGAGGGGGAAAGAGGGAGAGCAGGGGTATGGGGAAAAAATAAGAACCAAGATACATCATGTAAAGGTACAAGATCCCAATGATGAATGATGAATGTATTATATACCTAAAATGTAGCAATAAACTTAATGGGAAAAAAATGTTTTGCGTTGTGCCTGGCATGTAATAGATGGTCAACAAACACTGGCAGTCGTCATTATTGTCATTATCTATCATTAATTGTGTAATTAGAGGTAACATTGTTCGTACAAATAAAAATATAAACACAAATCAATGAGAGATTTTTAAAGGAGGTGATTCTTAGGCTCACATTTGAGGACAATTATAACCAGAAGAGAAAAGCTGGAGGGTTTCTAACACAAACTAACAGTAAGGAGATAAAATTGATTTGATCATTATATGTTTATATATACACTGATCATGCTGCACCCCAAAAGGTGTATAATTAAAACATGCACACGTGTGTTTATAGCAGCACAACTCATAATAGCTAAATTTTGGAAGCAGTCTATATGTCCATCAACAGGTGACTGGATAAAGAAAATGTGGTATTTATACACAAAGGATTACTATTCTGCCATAAAGAAGGATAAACGAGTTATTTGTAGAAAAAAAAATGGATCATGATGCTAAGTGAAATAAATGAGATGCACAAGCTCAAATATCACATGGTTCTTTTTATGAGAAACC
This sequence comes from Fukomys damarensis, assembly GCF_012274545.1. Lineage (NCBI taxonomy): Eukaryota > Metazoa > Chordata > Mammalia > Rodentia > Bathyergidae > Fukomys > Fukomys damarensis. The sequence goes on from NW_022900944.1 coordinate 42,405,817, forward strand.
CAAAGTATCAATACAGAGCAAAATATAAGATCGACGATAGGAAATGAGACAGATGTTCTGAAAAAGGCAAGGGGACCAAGAGATGGAAGGAAGGGAAGGTAAAAGGATAGAATCGGAATTGAGATGTGTTGTGCATGTGTACCAACTCCCCACAATGAACGTAACCATTCTGCCCTGCAAACTTGTACTACATATAATACATATAAATCACAACCGTGTAGAAAGTGCTTTGCTTTGCTTCTACTCCAGAGCACAGACGTCCTTAGAGCACTGAAGGAATGATCACAAGAGCCCAGGTTCATATGCACTAGGCCTGCTGAGCACGTCACACTTGGTGACTTCTGATCTTCGCAATGGCCTCATGAAACAAAAAATGCTAATACCATGGCCCTTTTACAGAAAAGAACACTGAGGCTGTCAAGAGGCGAGGTTGCAGAATACTTGAGAGATCTGGCCCAGCTGCAAACACTCCTCTTCCGCCTCCTCACCCCTGCTGGATTTCTCCAACCACTCACTTTTCCCGACTATACTCACCCCTTGTACACGGCCTGTCAATATTGTGGGCCCGCAACTCCCATTTCCCACTTTGTTCTCTGTGCTCCGTGCATCTCCTTGGGTTTTAACACGCCTGCAAACTGCCTGGTGATCACCTTCCAAAGACCTTCCTAATTCAGACGGGCCAGGGTCGGCGGGGCCTGGGACCCTGCCTTTCTAACCAGCCCCCCATTCAGGGATCACATTTGAGTAGCAAGCCAACAGTGGCTCATGAGCCCAAGATAGCAGAGATCATAGCTGTTATTTCTGCAGCCTTCATGTTCCCTTCTATGAAATGGGGATCATATCATAGCACTCTGCCCATAGCTTAGATCCGTATTTCTAAAGGGAAGATAGAAAGAAATTTCTATTTCTACATTTTCTCCTTTCCTCTTTTATACACACCCCCACACCCCCACATGCACCACAATTTAAAGTTGTTTTTGTCTCAGTTGTTTATTTCTCTCATATCACCTTCAAGGGTCTCTAAGTTCTTACGAAACCTCTGTGACTCTCACTGACCATTTTCGTGATGAAAGTTCACCTTTTAAAGTTGATTATCACCTCATACAGTAGCATCAGCCTGTTCAGGAAAAGAGATTCTGAGTCTGGATGAGCAGGGGACTTCGCTGCTTTCTTGTTAGAAAACTTTGTGTGCACTGGCTCTAATCTTCCAGACTGTTTGAGGCTGGGCTGCCGTCTATGTCTTTATTTTCTCTCCCTCCAGTTCTCGTTCTCCTCTCTCTTTAGATCACAATTTGTCATTTCCAAGTTTTATCTCTGATGAACCAGATCAAAGAGCACATCTTAGATTGGTTCATTACAACATGGTTTTAGACAGTGCCTTGTGGACCATTGCCCTCTGAGTCATGTTAAGTTTGAAATTGCAGATACAGATTGAAATAGTGGCTAGATAAGCTCTAGTAATGAAAGCAAATGCTCTGCCAAGTTGGGTATGAAGTGAAGTTTACTCTGTTTGGTCATCAGGTACTATGACTAATTGTTCTATAACACCTCTTTCTGCTCTCCCTTCTTTGGAAGAGACTCATCACTGACCAAGGATCAAACCCATTTGGGAAAGGCCATTCTGTAAGTCTGTTGCCTCTCCACTGGAATGGCACTTTGCACTGGAGCTACTCAGCCTGGAACTCATCTCAGCTTCTGAACATTTCTTTCCAGAACTCATCATGGTACAAGCATTGTTCTTGTGGTTGCCACTCATATCCAGTCAGGTCAACCAAATGTCTCCGTGCGAGAGGGCTGGTATAGACATGGTCACCACCAGCTATTCCAGCATTCCATCTTGGTTGGTCTTCAACTCTGTCATGCTCCCTGGAAGTACAGCAATGCCTCCATTCCTTCCATAAGACTGGGGAGGGAAAATCACATGATGGCTGCTACACAGAGTTCACTGGTTTCCAATCCTGAGACCTGAGGAAGCCTTTTCTTTCTCTGCCCTCAAAGCCAATCTGCCAAAGAAAGTTTTGCCCTTGCCCTTCCTAGACCACAAAGAGTCATCTCCTCCCCTCCCACTCATAAAACTATCCCCTAATAATTTACTTCTAATGTTTTGGGAAATTTTGCCTTCTTACTGGCCATTTTACCATATAAGTATGACACCAAGTCAATACATTTTTAAACGAACCCAGTTTAATAGTCTGGGACTTTGCTGCACAAAGTAGACTAAAAATGCAACATCTTGGACCCCACTCTAGCCTCCTAAATCAGAATCAGCATTTTTCACAGGATTCTGGGTGAACTTGTATGCACATGAGAGTTGAAGAGTCACTGACCTGCACGTTAGCAAACTTTTGACTGCCAACCAGAGAAAAACAGATGACCTGGCTAGAGTGGTCTAAGCATTCCTCTCCCTCAGTTCATAGCCTGGGGTGTCTCTGATGTATGACTGGAGCTCCAAGAAGAATGACTTAAAATCCACCTATCTCATTTACTTCTGATAGAATGAACTCAAAGAGAATAGGAGACCCCCCCAACACACACACACACACACACACACACAGCAAATTAATGGAAGGGGCAGATACTCCCAGGGTCAGGTAGCTTGGCTTCCTCAGTGAGCACTACTTTCTGGACCAAATACAGGAGCAGAATTAACTTAGGTAAGGGGAAGAGAACAGCCTCCACCAGAATCACCCATTTTAAACCTATTTCGCAGTAGTCAGTGTGAAATGTATTACCCCTTTTGCTTAAACCTGAGCCCTTCTGAATGCTTTAAAACATGTTACATCAGGAAGCTTCACTTGACTGGAAGAACTTTTCTAGAATGTTCCTGGAAGCAGGAAGCATGGCCTTCACTCTCATCTGGAGCCTGGCTGCACTCATGTCACCATTAAGAAGACAATAGATCAGCACAGTGGTCGAGAGGGTGGGGATTCCCCCCTCAGTTCATTTTTCACTGATCCAGTCACCATTTGTGGTGTGAGGCCTGGCGTCCAAGATGATCTCAGTAAAGAGAGAGGGAAAGATCGGGAGAGAACAAGATTTGAAGTTAATGGCTTTCAGGGAAGCACAGGATCAGTTAGAGGTCAAAGTTAACTTGGTAGCCAGAAAGGTTCTGAATAGAGACCAAGGATATGACTTTCAGCAATGGCTTCCAGGATTGGATAATTGTCTCTTTCGCCTACCATTTTTATTCTCAACTTCTGAACCCATCTATTCTTTCTTCTGGGAAGCTGACCTAGGCTGAGACACACACACACACACACACACACACACACACACACACACAC
>NW_022900944.1:42409143-42448011 GCF_012274545.1 Fukomys damarensis
CACACACACACACACACACACACACACACACACACACACACACACACACACACACACATCTATCTTAGGGAAGAAATGAGTAACACCATTGGCTCTCTAGGACCAAAACAAACTCTTTGATAATTTGAGTGTTGTCTTTATTTGTACATTCCTTCAGAAAAATGCCAGATTATTCATGTTTTTTTTCTGAAATATCTGTTAGGCATCTCAATTTTCTCACTTCCAGATCTCCTTTAAAAGCATTTATTTACTCTTAAAGTTCTTGTTATTGTTTTATTTTCCCCTAAATTTCCCAAAGAACAGGAGAAAATGAGAAATTCTGCTTCCCAGACAAAAATCTAAAGTTTCCACCAACACAGATGTTCTGACTTAAGGAAAGTTTTTATAGCCATCTCCTCAAAAAAATGTATTTAAGTTTTCCCCCATATGGAGCAAAAGTAAAGAGGAAAACAGCTCACAACACTTAGCGAGCTACTAAGAGAGGCCCAGAGAAATAGTGAAATAATTGGGGTTCATAGGAATACAGGGCAGAGAGCCTTGGGGGCCTGGAAATGGGTAAGATCTGGGGGTTCCTAGTGTGATCCATGCATACTTGTGTTCACTGAGGGTGGAGATCAAATTTAGGGAGGAGGGTCCTAAGCTTTGGGTCACGGTTTGGTAAATCCCTTCCTGTCCCCACCAGAGCAGATGGTCGCTTCCAGTCATTTCAGACATTGTGCCTCCTTGCTCTGTGCAAACTAAACCAGATGGCTCACTGGCCATCTCCACAGCCACGCATCCCTCCTCTCGCCTATGGTCACCAATATTATGTTTTGGTGGTTCGGTTGGAGATGACCTAAGCACCCCTAGTTCTGACGGCCTTCACCACTGCCTTTGGCAATGGACCTGTCCTCAGCCCTCAACCCACGGGTCCTATTGGCCCTGTCATGTTTCCTAAGTAGTGGTTCTTCAGGAAAAATTGAGGCAGGAATCGGATCCTCACCCTGGAATCAGAGCTGGACTCCTGTGCTTTGGGACCAACCCAGCGATCCTGAGACTCAGCAAATGGATTTGATGCTTCAGGGAAAGTATGTCATTCCGAATTTGGGTTTGGACCTTTACTTAGTCATTCCTGATTTCTTTCTTCTTCTTTCACAGACTATCTTTTAAATTTTTTTATCTGTACATTTTTGCAGTACTTGGCATTTACATTTATTTTAGGAAGTAGGTACATGCACTTAATGTATCTTGATTCTTTTTATTCTCCTTTCCCTCCCCATTCTCCTCCCTCCCTCCATCTCTAGATCCCCTTACCCATTTCCATCTCCTTTAGTCCATGTTTGTGATATAAATTCACTGTGGGTAGTTGGCACATACAGACTACTGCCCAGCACACTACAGGGCTCTGAAACACAGCAGACCTGTATTCCAACCCAGCATCTGGTACTCCAGTTATCATTTGACTAAAATAACAAAGCATAGCTATAGTTGGGCTGTCCCCAGATTCCTTGTGTCTGGGTCCCTGGAGCGGCACCCCTGGGAGACAGCAGAGCCTTCAGGATGTGAGCCTACTGGAAAGTGGACCCTGATGGGAGTTGTGCGGCTCCCAGTCTCTTCTTGTCTCCCTCTTTGTTTTGTAGCTCAGGACAGCAGTGGTTTGCCCCTCCTTATGCTCCTGCTATGATCTATGATCCTGGTTAGAGACACAAGACAATGAGGCCACCTGCTCTTGGACTGGTACCTCCAGAACCATGACTCAGAAGAAGCCCTTTTCACATACAAGCCAGTTGCCTCCAGTCTTTCATTTTGGTGTCAGAAATCTGACTGCTGTGGTTTATACTTAGATGTTCCCTCAAAGCCTCACATGCCCATAGAGGGGCATTTGGGAAGTGATTGGGTTGTGGGGGTGGGATACTCGGGTGGATTAGTCCCATGATGAATTATAGCTACACGTGATCTGGGAGGTGAAGCCTGGTCAGAGGAGGGGGTCATTGACGCCATGGCCTGGAAGGATCTTTCTCCCTCCCTGCTTCCATCATCACCCTCTCTGCTTCCCATTGCCATGCCATGAGTTGTTTCTCCTCTGCCACATCCCTCTACTGTGCCATCCTGCCTTGGCCACAACCAACTGCAGACTGAAATTTCTACAAACCATGAGCCAAGATAAAACTCTCCTCTTTTATCGTGCAGGTGTCAGGCATTGCGTGATGAGAAAGTAACCACGACACTGACCAAAACATACATCAATCTCATCGAGAAGTTTTCAGAAGTAAGTGAAATTATATTGTGTCTGCAAGAAATAAGCCATTTTGGGCATGCATCAGATATGTTCACTCTGGAATGCTTCCATACCAGAAGTAAGGAATGCTTTCTGCATTTCAGAAGTGGTGACCCTTGTCAGGGCTGAATCAGTTTGAATGCAGCCAAGCAAGCTGCTGCTCCCAACTCCCTGGCTGCCCTCCATACCTGTGTTCTAACACACATGGCTTTATTCATCTCCACAGATTATCATGCTCATTCCTGCCTCAGGGCCTTTCCATGCACCACTTATTTTTCCTGGAATCTTATTTTTTTCCTTCAACAGATATGCATTCAGTGGCCACAAAGTGTCAGGTGCTTTACTAGGGGATACATTGACATGCGAGGGTATGAGCTTGTGGACTTTATGGTTTATATGTGTGTGAGGGGGTAGGGCAATGGTGGGAAGGCTGACAATTAGCAAAATCTAATAAAGAAATTATTTTAGGGTTTATAAGTACTATGAAGATACTTGAACAGGAACATGGGACAGAGTGACTGGATACCAAGTCAATGAAAACTGCCTCAAAGAAGTTTTGAGGAGGGGGTAGGTTGAAATGAAATGAAGTCCTAAACTGGGATCCAAGTGGTGACGATCATGTGACTTGTTCAAGGAAGAGCATTCGAGGTGGAAGGAATTGCAACAGCAAAAGTGGCATGGAGTAGCTTGGTTCCGAGACCGCTACCAGCGGGTTTTTCCCACTGTATGTCCACGTCACTTCCCCACTCTGTCGCTGGAGATGACCTATCTCTTGACCAGCGGGATGGGGAAGGAGTGTGATGCTCTGAGGTTACTGAGGTCCAGTTATGGAAACACTTGCAGCTCTGCCTAAGCTCCTAGGATGCTTTTACGGGACATCCCCCGCCATACCATCCTCCAGGCTTTGAGATGCCCATGTAGATGTCCCACCAGCAAGCACAGCTGATTCCCAGCCAACCATCCAATTTCCACTCTTGTGAGGGACCCATCTTCATTGTCCACTTCGGCTGAGGCCTCACGTCTCCATGTATCTGATCTAGCCAACAAGTGAACTTAAAACAAAAGCCACTACACTGAAACATCACTCCCCTTCCCTCACCCTGAGGCATGAGAATCTTTCTGTGTTCATAACACTTGTGCTTTTCCATCATCGCACCTATAATTTATAGCTAAATTATTATCTTTAAATTATTTTCATGTGCGTGTCTTGTCTTCCTGTACTCTGTGTTTAAAAGCAATAAATACTTTGTGTATTTGCTCACTGTAACACTCACACCACTGAGCACGGAGCCTGGCACATGGTGGGTGCTCAAAACTCCTTGGAAAAAGGAATCAAAATAAATGGGTTGTCTCTGGGGAAAAGAACTGCTTGTCCATGCCAGAAGGCTTTGATAACACTGTACCCAAACACTGCTTCTCCGGTGCCTATATCTGATTACAGCTTTTATCAAAGAAGGGTTTTATGTTAAAACATCGAGTGCCCAGGACACGTTGTGCTCAGAAGAATCGGTAAAAGTTGGCTCTATAAACCCTCAGAAGATGAAGGATCCTTAATGGATGTAAATCCCACAGAACATGAGCTGGGCTTTCTAGGGTTCCAGCTGCTTCTAGGGGGTCACAGCACGAGGCCCCAGCATGGCCTCAAAATTACACCCTGGCTAATTCTTCCTAACTTACCTTCCACTTAGAGTCCTCTCTTTTCCTGCGTGCTGACTCTATAGGATAAAAATATTTTTTATGTCTTACTACCAGGCCTTCTGAGTTTATTATTTATCAGGAAGCTTGCCAAGTGCTTTGTATTCATTATCTCATCCAAACCTTTCACAAGCTTATGAGATACAGAATCTCTCCCACTTATGGATGAGTAAATTAAGGCACAAATTAGTTAAGAATTTTGCCAAAAGCAGTGGAGTTAATAATTCACAGAGCCTCTTAGAAACAAAACAAACAACAAAGAATCAGGCAAAGCATCAAAAAGATCTGAATGTCTCTGCAACATGAGTTCTTGTCCATTCTGTCCAAATACATCACAAAAGGGAATACATCCTCCTTTTCCTCTGGCCCCATCTGGACCCTGAAACCTGGCTCTTCGGTCGAGAATGTGGTCCTGAGCTGCCTGCACCCTGGGACATGGCTCAAGGTGACCACTCACCAAGTCTTAAGGCCAGGAAAACTGTGGCCTTGGGGACTGGACCTCCTTTTCCATCAGTGCCACCTGAGCCTAGAACACATTTGGATGGGCACCACACTCAGCCAGCAGCTGAGAGGTCAGAGGAGAGGAGAAAGTCATGGGGACACATTCTGGGCACAGGACAGCCTGATCGAGCAACCGTGGTCACTGCCAAATAGGGGAAGAAGCAGCTATCTCAGGGTCCCCCAGAGCACGGCCAGGGTGTGACAGCAGGTGCAGGACGGAGTCTGGGTGGGCCACCTCGGAGACTCAAAACTGATAAACATGTCTGGGAATTTGAAAGACTGACTCAGAAATCCCCAAGCCCTTGGCTGCACCATCGTGTTCGGGCTGCAGATCCCACAAGCGAGCTCAAACTAATCTTTGTGCTTACCCGTGCCGTACGCCCCATCCCCACCCCGCACCATAGCTGCCTCATCAAGTGTGAATCACGAAACCACATAAACTGCAGCGAGGCCCTTCTCTCAGCGGCTGCCGGGAACGTAAACAATCATAACGTAAATACGACTTAAGCAAAGGCTTAAGCAAAGTGCTTAAAGGAAATCTATATTTTTTATGTAAACAGTCTTCTGTTTACCTAACATGGCAGAGTACTTCTGCTTAACTTTGGAAGATCTCAAAGCAGCCCATCAGGAAGCCAAGACGACCAGGAGATAGCAAAAGCAAAGAAGGCAATTCAGGAAGTTCACTCGCTTGTACATGCCCCTTCCCTCCCCATTCCAAAGTGTTGGAAAACGATAGGACTCTTTTTTTGTGTGGCACTTTTGTTAGGTGATTAGGCATCAAAGTGACATATCAGCATTTTTCTTCGCATGGCTGTGAAAGAGTCCTTTGGAGGGTGAAAAGCTGTGGTGTGTGTATCCATGTGTGTATGTATATGAGAGAGAAAAAAAAACAGAGACAGACAGACAGACAGACAGACAGAGGGAAAATGTCAGAGGAGCCTGAACCCAGACGTTCCAGAAACCATGGAAAAATTCCCCACCATCCCTTTCTCTCCCTTTGTCTCAGAGCTAAATTCTGATCCTAGGCGGTGATCTACGTGGACAGAAGATGTCAGACAACTTGAAAATTCCTTATTGTTGCTAACCACAAGTATTTGGGGTTTGTGTTATCTAGGTTATAACGCGAACCTGCCAGGGAAGAATTCAGACACACAAATCTTTGTGTAAACTACCTTAAGAATCTTAAGCTGACAAAAGCCAGAGCAAAGTCTGACATTTTGTCCTCAGAGTACTCATAACTAGCTCAGGTGCTTCATATATTGTAACAGAATTCCAGTAGAGCTCCAGTTTTCCACAAATGCCATGCTGCGTTCAGGCCAGAAGAGTCTTAACTTTGATGTTGCCTCACTAGTCTTTTTCGATGCTCCTGTGGATCTGGGAATGGTAAAGTGCTGGGGTAGCTGGTTTTTAAGGCTTCTGAACAATGCTAGAGGAGTTTACCCACTTTCAGAGGCATGAAAATAGTCTTTATGTTATTTCTTTCCCATCACTGTGGACCGCTGCTGCTATCTATCCAACGTCCACCTCTCTTCTGCCAAGAGCTCACACATTCACTTTTAGAGATTTAAACTTGCATAGCCCCTTAGTCAAAAAAGCAGTGCAGCTAAACCATTTCTATTGCATTCACGCTGAGAGACTGATTACAAGTCCTTGGTTACTACCGTTCCCATGTCTTGGTGGCTAGACTCTTTCCTGTAATCTGTGAGCTGCCTTTCAACAAATCTCCCATCTTAAGCATAAGTCCCCTAGAGTCAGTTTCTGTTGCTCACATTCAAGAATTCTAACTAAATCCTCCTCTTCCTCCAGATGTTGAACTAGCAGATGGGGATTATTCAATCGCGAATAAAAGTCTTTTGATAAGACCAATGTTCAGCTATTCATTTTTTAACAAACATTTTATTTGGAGAGTCTATGACATGTGTGCTTCTGGAAACCAGCAGTAAATAAGTCGACACAGCTTTCTTTCCTTATTGTCTGCTGAGAAGAAAAGTCTTCGCTATACAAATGAGAGTGTGAAGAGAGAGGAAGCCCAGGGTTCAACCCGCACACATCTAAGGAGGACCATCTCATTTCAGAACCTGGAAAGACTCAGCTCCTGATGGGCCCATTGGTCAAAGGGGCAGTCATCTACTAGCTGTCTATCTCACTGAGCTCAACAGGTAATGGTAAAACAATAATACGAGTACCCACATGGGGAAGGGCTGATACTGATCATCTTTACCTCCTATCTTAGAAATCCATCCTGTGGTGGGATGGCTCAAATATATGATGGAATTAATTAGCTGTGCTAAGCTGTCTGGCTACGTGGACATAGGTACACCAGTCTTCATCTTTGTAGTTCATGGGCACACACATCTTTAACAGACCCAATGAATGCCCAGATTTCATGTGGGTTGTGTTCCCTGACTTCAGAACAGGGATTAAGCAATTTTTAAAAAGAACTACTAACATATATCACACCTAGTACTGTATGTGCCAATCAGATGTTGATTTTATATGTTATCATACACTAACTATATGGGCAGGGATTTTTGATTTCATACACTTGCTCCATTAATGTTAGCAGATAAAAACAAAGAGAAGGGTAGGGAAGGGGACAGAAGGGAGGGGAAGGGAAGGGGTGAGGGAGGAAGGAAGAAAAAGAGAAAAGCAGATGAAAGGAGTGAGAGAAGAAAGGGAGGGAGAAAAAAAGAAGCACAAACTCCCTAAATCATCTGGTTAACAGCAGCTTTGACTAACCTTCCACATGAGGGACCCCTGCCTGAGGCTGTACTCTTCACTGTGGCCTCTAGGAAACCGGAAAACACATCCATTGCCTTGTTCGTTATTTTACACAGTTCCGGGAAACCACAGGTCATTATCACTCTTCTGATCGGCCAGTCAGACTTTCCATACCCTTGTGTGTGATGTCCTTAATCCCCCTCGATCAGCTGCATCAGTTACCTAAATCAAGAGGATCTGGGCTACAATCGAGAAGGGAGTGTTAAAATTTCGGCATACTCTCTTCCCAGTAGGATTTAGAGCTGTAATCCAAACATTCATCCCACTATCCATTCTTTTATTCACTTACCCTCAGATTCTCCCAAGCTTCAAGACAGCTGTGCATCCATGTGTTCACCTATCTATTCGTGCATTGATCCATTCACTTATGTACTGATGCAGGAATCCACACATATGCTCCCCCTGAATCCCTCATCTACTTATCAGTGCCTCCATTTAGCCACTCACTGACCCCATAACCAACCTAGTAATAAATGCATTTGTTCATCCAGAGCTTAATCTATTTATCACCTCCTCAATCACCCACCACCACTGCACTCAGTCACCTGATGGTTTTCTCACTCCATCACCCAATCACCTGTTCACTCAATCTATAACCAGGGACTGTTGTTCATGTTGGGGGAAGGAGGATGAACAGTATTGATGCCCATTTCCCCCTTTATCCACCAGCCTCTCCATAATTAGCACCTACTTATATGTCCATTCTGTAGGATTCTGCTCCTGTGGGCACTGAAGTGGATGCTGGGTGGATCCAAGGGAGGTTGGGAGAGGCAAATTAAGATGAACCATGATTCAAGTTCATGCAGAGTAATCAACCACAGTGACAGTTGGGAAAGACTTGGCTAAGAGACAAAACCCAAGCAAGAGACTAATCAAGGACTCTAGCTATCAATAAAAAGCAATAAAACTTTCAATAGGAGTCTATTGATATAGATCAAAAAGATACTCATGTATGTATCAAATTTAGTCATAAAGAATGTTAATAAAAAGGTCTAGAACTTTTTTCAGGTCAGAAAAAAGTTTGAAAACATGCCTAGCTGATGAAGACATACCCATCCATCCACCTGTAGCATATCCATCCATCCCCCTACCCACACATCTGTATGTTACCTGTCATTCATCTATTCTTTCACTGTTTAACAGCTCCAGGAGAGTCTCTTCGCTAGAGTTTCAGAGATAAGTAAAACCATTTAAATTTGACTCATGCCTGCATTCCAAATATCTTCCATGGCTACTGACACACAGCAAGTGTAAATGGAATCTTTATTGAATAAATTAAGGAATGCACTGAGTTATACCAGGTAAACTTGAACTTGAAAGGTAGCGCCTTGATCAGATAATCTGACTGGCTCTAGGCTAACATGAGTGAGTTTGCTTTTTGTGATTGCTAAATAGCAACGTGCGGGAACCATCCTATATACAGTAGAGAAGACAGTGTGTGCATATGAGGCCGTGACCAGTTCAGACACGTCTAAAAGACATGACTTTAGCTGTTTGACAAAGTGAATCCATCTCCCTTGTATCCTAACATGCCACTGGAAAGGGCTAAGGCCAGATTCCTGCATTAGGAACTAATCAACCAGATCTTAGGATTCAGGAGATCCAATTACTTTTGTTCAATACCAACTTGATGAGGTCACCACATAGACCCTTAGTCAAATTGACTGCATTTGGAGTAACTGCATTTATGTAAACAGGACTCTGGCTTTTTCACATAACTACTGTCAATTAATTGAAGAGGATCACTCCATAAGTTTGGTCAATATAGTCAAGCTATCTGGACAACTCAAATAGAAATCATTTTATTTCTTGAGAAACAAAATAAGGAAATGCTTTGAATTTAAACCTAGAGGCAACACAGCATGTTACTGGAATCATAGGAGACGCAGTGGGCAAAGACAGATGGAGCTAGATATTAGTCCAGCACCTTACTAGATCTGTAGCCTTGGGCAAGTTACATTGAATACCTCTAATCCTCAGTTTCTCTGTCTGTAAAATGTAAAAATCATTTTCACTTCCCCTTGGATTCTAATCAATAAGCTATTGGGAGAGTCTAATCCAGACAAAAGAGTTATCCAATAAAGAGTAGCCCCTGCTGTCTTGATTCTCTGAAAAGCTGGACATGAATAGTTCATTTTATTTGTGATCGCTTGCTTCAAGTTGAAAAAAAAAAAAAGTAAAACCCTTTAATATCAGGTTGGAACTCTAGACTGCAAAAGGCTTCTACACTGTTCCCTCCCAAGTTTCATTCTCATCCTCACTGCCATTAGGCTCAAAACAACGAAATTCCCCACACTGCATGGAAGAACACAGAGACCCAAGCTGAAGGAGGAACTTGTTCCTTGCACGCCAAGGTCAGGGCTTGCACCCACCTTCTGCAAACTCTAAGCTCGGTCCATTCCGTACTGACGCAATCGTAGAGACTCCACCAAACAAAGAGGACAGACGAGGTGGGAGACCTCCCGTCCCTCAAGAACACTCTCAAATGCATTTGCCTACGTGGTCAAGTGCATCAATTTGCTGAGACCCAAACAGGTGCCGCACACCTGTGGATCCAGTCTTCTTCCCCGTACTGTACAAGAGCCCCTTATATCCCCGCTGTGACTCCTACCAGGAATCGGCGTTTTATATCACTATTTCCCTGCATGTGCTTCGATTTTCTTACTTATTTATTTGAACCACTAAATTATCTAATTAGTGACATATATCGTTGACACCTGGGCCACTATGAATATTTACTGCGTACTCGTTCACACATTTATCTAAATAGGTGGCATGCCAGAGCTACGTAATAAGGAATAATGATTCTTTAGAAGAGTTACAGGAAATTATAGAAGGGGGCAAAAGTTTTGCACAGTGAATTGCAGCTCCCAACCACATCTATCAATTCTTTCCTGGGATAGAGCAACTGCGTAGTAACGACAAAAAATTTATAGTAATGAATAAATCAATACTCAGTGCCGCAGCAGTTTCAGACGTTACTTTTATGGGCCCTCCTGTGTCTGTCACATATCCCTTAGCGCTGGAGCGAGAGTGTAGTGAATGCCAACAGCCAGCGGCGAATGGAGCAGCTCGGGCTCCTGAGCAGACAGTGATCCATCACCTTCGTCTTCCAAGCAGATCCGTTTATATCCGTGAGCCCTAAAACAGAGCAGCTTGCGGTGATCCACGACACAGCCGACAAGTGTTTGTTTTAAGAATGGAGCTGTCATTTTCTGTTAAGCAAAGTGGAAATGCAGAAGCAAAAATAGACAGACAAACTGGGCTGAGTGCAGTGGGTAAGTTAAAGTGAAAAGAAATGGAGAAAGAGGGTTTCAGCCCAAGTGTCTTTCTTCGAAGGCTTTCTTCACTAAGAAAAATTGTACTAAGTGCTGGCTAGGTACCAACCATACTCCTAGGTAGGCGATGGCAAAGATGTCAAGTAAAGGGCTGGGTAGTAAATAATTCAGGCTTTCCAGGCCACAGGAGCCTCTGCTCTCACTGTGCAGCACAGGCTGTGGGACAAAAGTTACTATGGAGCGTATATTAATAAATGGGCCTCCTCTGAGGCTGACCCAGGAGGCTCGCCACGTCTGAGCTCAACCATGGCGATTTAGCAACCCAGTAAGCCCCTGTCTCAAAATAAAAAGTAGGTATAGGAGGCCAGGGATGTAGCTCACTGCAAAGGCCCTGGGCTCAATCCCCAGTGCAAAATCAATCAATTGATAAGACTGTGCTCCAATAAAACTATTTGCAAAGCAGGTAGTGGGTCTGTCCCAGAGGGAGTAGTTTTCCCATCCAGGATTCAATGCCACCTGTCCCAAAGGATGGAACAGGCACCCGGGGACTCCGGGATGCACTGTACAGGCACAGATGTGGAGTAAATAAATCAGAATTGTGCAAGGTGATTAAATTCTGATTGCAAATGTTATAGTCTTCAGGTTGCACTAAGAGAGGCCCTCTGTAGGGTGTCAGTCTTTACTATCTTTAACATTTGCAAATTCTTTTTTCAAAAAAAGAGAAGCCCAAGGCCCACAGCACTGACAAATAGTTCCTAGAAGGATTCTTTGGCGCTGCTAGGATTTTGCCGAGTTTCTGTTTATTGCAAGCAACCTTGTATTTCTTTGCTGTCTAGGAAGATAGAACAGTCTAGAACATGGTCTTTTGATATGGGCATTGTTGTCATGTGGGCTGGATCATTTTTTGTAATGGGATCTGCCCTGTGCATTGTAGGATGTTTAGTAGAATGCCTGCTCTTTACCCATTAGATGACAGTATTATGCCTCCAAGACATGTAAACCAAAAATGTGTCTAAAAATTGGTAAACCTCTCTTGGCAAAATTGCCACTGGCTAAGTCTGCCAAGCTGTAATAATGTGAAAATGGTGAGATTAAACCATTCATCCAACCACTTATTTGTTCTGTCACATTGAGAAACTGTTGATGTCTCCTACTCCATTTTCCTCATCTGTAAAATGGGTAGGATGGTGAGTACTACTCCAACCCAAGGAGCTGTTGTGAGGATTAAGTGAATTCACTGATGTAAAGCAATAAAGAGATAGCTCACACTAGCAGGGGCAGCATTCAATAAATATTAGGCATCATTATTCGTCACACTGACAAAATATTTCTCCTTTAATATCTTCACTTAGTTTCTTATTTAAGTGAGCCAAGTTAAAGGAAATATAAAATAAATAATAGTTTGGGAAAATAAAATAAAAAAACCCACAAAAGCATTTTGTGAATTGAACTTAGGAAGCATATATTTAAAGGATGGAATTTGTGTGTGTAGACAGATCCTAGGTTTAATCTTAGCTGTTTTACTTATCATATATGTGGTTTGGGGCCAGCTAGTGAATTTCTTTAACCTGCAGTTTTCTCACTGTGGAGAAAACAATTCCAAGAGAGGGATGATAGTGTTACTTACAACTCCCACTCTAAGAGGCTGATATAGAGGATCACAAGTTTGAGACCAGCCTAGGAAACTTACTGAGACTGTCTAAAAATAAAATAGATATATATATAAAAAGGGTTGGGTAAGTGAGAAAGCCCTGGGTTCAACCCCCAGTACCACAAAAGCAAAACAGAATAATAGAAGAAAGAGAGAGAGAGAGAGAGAGAGAGAGAGAGAGAGAGAGAGAGAGAGAGAGGAGAAACAAAGAAATAAAGAGGAAAGAAGAGAAGGATGAAAGGATGAAGGAAAGGAGGGGAGAAGGGAGGAAAAGAAGGAAGGGAGAAAGGAGGAAGGGAGGGAGGGAAGAAGGGAGGAAAATGATCCCTCTTCAGAGAGGAGAAAAATCAAGCTATTCTTCTCAGGGTTGCTCAATACAAAGTAGATAATCAATAAACGTAACTCCTCACCCTCTCTTTGCATTTATTAATAAACCTTACTCTTACATCAATGATTTGTTACTGAATAACAAATTAGCCAAAAACTTTCTGGGTTAATATAACAGTCACTCACTAGCGCACCAGCTCCTAATACTGGAAATTTGGGGTGATGCTTCTGCTGGTCTCAAGGGGGTCAGACATCTGGTTGTGATCTGCTGGTGACTGAACAGGGGCTGCACTTCCAAGGTGGCCTCAGTCTCAGGCATGGCTGTCTGAGAACCTCTCCTTCCACACAGCTCTCACGTTCCAAACGACTAGCCTGGACTTGAAGACAGAGACATCCCAGTTCCAAATAAATGTACGTCTTGAGGTCCAGACTCGGAAATCACACCGGATCACTTCTACCCCAGTACATTAGGCAAAGCAAGTGGCAAGTTCAGCTCAGATTCAAAGCAAGGGTCAATAAGGGCTGGGGTTTTAGCTCAGTGGTTCTGCCACCTGCCTTGTAAGCACAAGGACCCGAGTTTGATCCCCAGTGCCAAAAGAAATAAAAATAAGCTCCACTTCTGGGTGGGAAGGAGGAACAAAGTTCTGTGGCAAAGGAACAAGTGTTCAGGGAGGTGTATTTCCCAAGGCCAGTCCACACTGGCTTCTGAAATAGTAGGCCCAGCAGCCTCTCCCTGGATCCTCCATGAACACTCACCCCAGCTGCTATCCACAGGACAGGACTCACACACATGCATGGAGGTGTCCAGGTTCATGGACCACCCCTCAGCTACAGAGTCCGCAAAACTCACCACCACTGCAGCTGTGAATGGCACATAAATTCAACATCACTCACTGCTGTTCCCAGTATTTGTCAAGAGAAGTTGTGGAATCTGTATTATTTTCCGTCCTGTTCTAAATTCATCCCTTCTCTCACATTCAAGAATAAACAGGCACTGAGAGCCAGACATTGTGACATTATTATAACAGCTCACCTAAAGTCTGCTTTCCCTGTTTACCAAAAAGCATTTATGTCAAATGTTGACATTTTATTAGTAGTAACAAATGACATGAACAGACCTCAAAACGGCTCAGAAAAAAGTAATAATGACTCAGAAGAGGGACAGTGCATGGGGTGGTACTCACTCAGCCACATTCACTAAGTTATTTAAATTAGGAACTCAATGCCAGCCCCCTTTTTAAATCTTTTTTTTTCATTAGCCACAGTTTAAAAATAATATGTCAATATTTTCTACTTGTAATTTTCCTCTGGTCAATGACCTCTTAGTGATTTTCCTCCAGCACACATGGGCTCTCGCTTTCCTAAGATAGGACCTACGTATTATCAATAACTGTATGGCTTACAACATCTTGATTCCAAACCACAGATTGTCTGTTCAGAACTAAATCACTTCCCATTATCTATGCACGCCAACAAGTGTCTATGTCCCCGTAGAGACTCCAACCGCAGCATTTGGACCCTAGCATTCCTCTTTCTCTATTTTGGAGTCCACGGTCTAACCTTTCAAGAAGGTTTCTAGCCTCACTCTTCCTTCCTGCTGCTGCTCCAGTGCATCTCATCTCTGTTCAGACTCATCGGTCTGTTGCTTCGGGCCTGTACCTGAGCATCACATCGTGGCTAGAGAACAGTTCACAACTCTGATGCCTGGCCTGGATTTAGGTTTATGACCATGCAACTCAAGGGGGCCTCCAGCTACACCCCCAAAAAGCCAACACAGTCCTCGATCATTGCTTTCCACTTATCCAGATGGCAATTGACATCATCTTCTCACTTCTGAAACTCAATTTTTGTGTGTGTGTATGTATGTGATGTGTAACAATTATCTTTGTTTTGGGAAATTTCACTTACTCTTATTAGATGGTGTTGATTCTTTTATTTTACAAATGGAACCAATCAGAAGGACATTTGCTGTTTTCTACCTTATCTCCACACAGACTTGACCTTCTCTCCTTTCTCTGCTGCTGCATGAACCCACCCTCCAGCCACTCAAGGACTTTATCCTAAAGATTTTTTTATCTTTCTCTCTAGTATCAACAGTCTACTGAATCTGAGAACTCAGGCATCCCACAAGATCCCTTTCCATACATACACAGATAAATTTTTTGTCACTCTCACTCCTCCTAGTGGTTCCACCCTTTTCGCTGCCACCCTTCCTGCATATCTCAAAGTCTGCCTCTCTGTCACTCTACTAACTCTTGTTAAACTCCCTGAAATCACTCATCGTTCCCATTTCCACATCTTCCACTGAATTGTCCTTGAATTTCCCGCATCATTTGGATTCTTAATCAAATCATTTCTTCTTGAGAATTTTTAGTTTTCCATCAGGGCTCTTTCTTGGATCTCTTATCACTGGCCAGTCCAATTCTTGGGTCTTAATCCTTGATGTTGGTTCATGAAGAGAGTTTGACCCTGGTCTTCTTTTCTTTCTCATACACAGCTCATTCTCTAGGTCTCTTGGCTTTAAATGCCATCTGTTTGCTGATAACTTCCAAGTTCATGCCTTTCAGATCTATCTGTCCCCAGAACTCTTATATGCACATGCAGATTTGATCTCTTCACTCAAATGCCTAAGAAGCCCCTTGAAGGTCAGAGATGCAAAACAGAGTTTGTGATTTCCTGCCCCAAACTCATTCCTTCCCCTTTTGGTAAGGAGCATTTCAATGGACTCAGATGCTCAATCTAAACACTGAGAAGTTGGCCCTGGTTTCTTTCATTCCATCTTCCTCACCTCCAATCCATCAGCAAGTCTTGTTGGCTCTGCCCATAAACTTTATCAAGAGTTGACTCTTCTGACCACCTCTGTAGCTGCCTACCAGGATTCCCAAGTGAGACTCGTGAGACATCCTAACTGGTCTTCCTGCTCCTAATCCTGCCTCTCCAGTTAGCTCTCATAGTTGCCTAAGAGAAAGGGGGGATCACTTTCCTTTTGATAAAATTCCAGTGATTTTGAGACACACCTATAATATAATCCAGATTGTTCAAGTTCTCCTTCAGGGTCTTGCCTCTGCCTACCTCTCCAGACTGGTCTTCCACTCTGCCTCACTGTCCTTGCCCACTTTGGCCCTGCCCACAGACACACCAGATTCAAACCTACATTAGAGTCCTTGTACTTGTGTCTCTCTCTGTCTGAGTCTCTCGTCACTGAGACTTTCTAATGACTCACTCACTTTTTTCATTTCTTAATCCAAATATTACCTCTTCAGAGAAGCATCCCTGACTCCCTTCCTTAAAGCCAAACTGTCATTCACCATCCTCATTCTTTGCTCTGTTTTGATTTGAAGGACTTTTCATTACCCAAAAAATCCTTCATACATGTATTTGTCTACTCACTCACCACCCATGCCTCCCACTAGAAATAATTCCTATAAAATCAAAGACCTTTGTTTATCTTGTTCACTTTTCACTGCTTAGCACGTCATAGACACTAAATAAACATTTGTTGAGTAGATGACCGACGCTATTCATAAAAATAATAATGATGTGAATGTTTTCAATGCTTTGATTATTTGCAGTTATATGAGATGCAATAGTTTGGCTTAAACAAGAAAGAAAACATGAGAAGACATCAACTGGTGTGGATAGATCCATTTATTTAATTCCTTTATTCACTACTTCTGCTGCTTCCAGATGCTAGGTGGTGTTTTAATGATGGTAGAGTGGAAGTATGTCACATCACAACACAGACTAAGTCAGTAACTTTCTTTTCTTGTCTCCTAGCACTGTTCTAGTAAAATCAGACACATCAAAACTTGAAAGAACTCATTGATGTTTTCTATTGCACAAAGACGCATAAACTACATTAATAAATTTACTGTACTTGACATTAACACATTAACAGAGTGATAACACTTTGTAGTATGCAGTTCATCCCTGTGACTAACAACTGTCCAAAGCAAGATTTCAGAATGTTGATCTGACTTGCCTAATTCAGGGAGGGATTCTAGAATGGCTTTCTGGCATGACTCTCCACAAAATTCTTGTTGGTTTTCTTAGAGGAAGGGTATAAGGCTGATTATTAATCAATCAAATGGGGCTACTCTCTGGGGTCAGATGAAGTGGAAAACCAAGCAAAAGTGAAAATACTGAGATGTGCTACCAAGCAAACCTTCTTGCTCACTTCGTTCTAACCTATGGTCCTAATAGCAACCGTCAGTGGTGGTGCTGCACTTGGACTAGTCTTCATGATTTCTTTGTCAGAGCTTTCTTGGTTTAGCCTCACATTCTGCTGAATCAGCTCTCCATCAGCCACATATCCAATGGCCAAGGGATATGCTCACATTCTTACCACCATTCTGAACAGCTACAGAAGTCAGTGACACTCTCCCCAAACAAATCTTGTGTTCCTGCCTTCCAGGCACTTAGTAAGATTATATTCCCCAACTCCCTTTAAACATAGCTATGACCATGTGACTTTCTTTGGCCAATGAAATGTGACCATGAGGGTTGTGTGTCCTTTCTTGGGAAGACTTAAAAGCAAGTGTATAACTTGATACAATCTCTCCATGCCAAGGCGATGATAGAACTACATGGTGAAAGGAAGCTTCCTTCAACCAGGATCTTGTGTGACTCTGATAAGCACAGATTCCCCTGCTGCCCAGTGATAGGGCTGAGGATCAAGATCTGAGAAGGGGATGGCAACTTTATAACCTTGGCATTAACTTCAGTCATAGAATATTTCCTGACAAAGCAGGATGTGTGACAAGGTGGGGAACACAAGTGCTGAGACAGTCAACCCAAAAAACCCCTAAAGAGACCGGGTCATTTCAAAACAGACCCAGGATTCAGCCTGGCCTCCTCCCTCATCAGAAGCTAAGTGTCCAACAGAAGGCCTAGGCCTTGTCCTCCAGTTCCCTGAAGTTCCAGCCCATGAGGTGACTTCAACACCCATGGTCGGATGAGCTTCAAAGCATAGAGAGATAGGGCCCACACAGGCCACATGGCTTCCAATGGCTCCACAGGCTCCTAGAGGGAGCAGAGGCCTTGAACCTCAACCCCACAGTCAGACATGGATGCTGGGCAGGGTTAAGTCTCAGCCCTGAATTCTCTGCTTATATATGGCTTTGGGCAATTGATGTCAACTTGCCAAACTTCAATTACCTCAGCTATTGAATGAGAACCCCTACGGTATATGCCTCAACTAGATGATGTGACATTGCAAGATGACAAACATAAAAAGCCCTTAACTATGATGGATGAGGTCAGGTGAAATATATATATGGAACTGACATTTTCATAGAACAAAATGGCCAACACTTGGCAGTTACCACATGCATAGGTAAATAGGAAGGCATGCTCACACCTGGGTAGATTCTGACCATTCAACAAGGGCTATTCATAGCCCCAGCTAGTATTCTGATCCAACCTCTGTCCAGCCTGAGCCACCTGGGGCCTTGGCCAAAGGTCTTCTTTGAAGTCCAAATCAGCACCTGCCATGGCTTTTCCCCTTTACCTTCTCCCTGTAGTATTAATGCTGACACACGTGAGCCATAGAGAAAAAAGAACCTACTCTAAGAAACCTAAAATGTGTTTCTTCTATGCCTGAGGTCCAGAGGGAAGCATATAGGATGACCATTGAACGGAGAATATTTCATTATTTTTTCACTTGGTCTCCTGGGCAAACAGCCACAGGACCTCCCCACAGCCATTTCTCTCCACCTCGGCCTTGATGGTTCTATGGTGCATCAAGGACTTCAGTGTAGCTTCAGAAAACGCAGAGCTACTTCCTGTTTCCACACATGTGCCCTTCTGTGCCTTGAAATGCCTTCCCTCTCCTGCCCTTGCCTCTTCCCCACACCCCAGTCCATGCTTTAAGATGCACTAAAACTATATGCTTAGCAAGAGAAGGGAGCTTGTCTGTTCTCCTCACTGCTGTGCTCCTAGAAGTTGCCTGCATTTAACAGATACAGGTGGACCAGAAGACCGAATGGGCGAGGTACCTACTGTAGCACCAAGTGTTTCAGAAAAATGGGCCTGACCTCTGTGTTGCTGCTCAGCTCTCTCCTCGCTTGCCCAAGGCACATCTGCACACACCTCAGACTTTGTATTCGCCACTCTGTGTGATGCCATTCTGTTTCCCAAAGCCAAGAGATTGGGTCCTATGCCCCTAGTGAGCCTTGGAACTTGGCTTGCAAGGTGCTCTATAAACACATCCTTTCCTCTCCCTTTATTGGCCCCCATGAAGACCCCTGCATCGCCAGCCCCTGGCTGAAATCCAGCCTCTAACATCCTAATAGGAAAATGAGTCTGACCCGGGAAACTGTCTTGCAGGGAGGGTCTGGTGCTTTTCATATCCATGCAGAAGGCTGAGAATTCTTCCCTTCTAAGCAAAATGGCTAAAGGAAATATAGGTCTTCAAACCAGTGATTTATTCTGTATCAGAAACGCATTTACCTGGCCTATTTTGCTGAACAGAGAAACCTCAGGTTCACTTAGTAAAACTCAATCTGAATATTTCTGCCCTTTATTTCCATACAGATTAGCTTCATGTGGCCTTGAGTATAAACATCATGAGTGGGCTATGGGGAACGAGGCAGCAGCATAAAGGGAGATCATCGCTATTTTAAGTTTCTTCATGGTTCAGCAGGCGCCTGCTAAGAGTTCTAAAGAAGCAAACAAAATAAGAAAAGTTTATTGATTAGTTTACAAATAACTGTTGTATAAGAAAAGATACTGAATAGCAGGCTGGCTTACCTATGGCTTACCACTCTCAGCCCTTTCATTCCATGGCCTTGGGCATCAGCCCCAGGGGAAAATAGGAAGCAAAGCAGATGCATTGTTGGCATAAATAAGAGTTTGCACCGGGTTAAAAAAGTAAATAAGCAGGACCCTTCATTTTTTGCTGATTTGGAAGTGCACCCATATATTCCTGCTCTTCTTCCTTCATGAAAAAATATTTTCTTTTTATCTCCTCTGGCCAACACAATAATCCTTCCCACAAGAGACTCCATGACATGGGTAAGGGGCTTTGACATGGGCCCTCAAGGCATACGGCACTGGGGAAAAGAGCAAAAGCATCAAGTCCATGCTCCTCCTAGACTTGGATCTGAAGGATCTGGCCCGAGAGAGGAAAGTCATTTTAGGTGAGGGAGTTGTCCCTGGAGAAGAGGACACAAACACACACACACACACACACACACACACACACACACACACGTAAGGAAAGGACTTCAACCCTGCTCTCCCAGTCTCTTTGTGAGACCTTGACTGGTCCTTTCTTTCACTTCTGTACAAGGGAAGGCTTTGGGGGATGAGTTGCTAAGAGGAGGTGGACACAAGTAGGGGACACAGAGAGTGCTTGCTTGATGTACTGACCATCAGTGACATGGAATTTCTCATGCAACATGGTAAGGGACAAGAGGGGCTCATCTGTGGGCCAGGAGGACATGGAGGGACCTTCTGAGTCCTGCCAAGGTCTGGTGTCTACAGACTGGCATATATAATAAGTCCAAAATGTGAAATGATTAAAAAAAACATTAAGTGCTATATAGTTTAGAAGCAGAATCAATAGAGTAAAAAGCACGAAGGGAACAATAAGAAGATGAAAGCTTGGGAAAGATGATCATTCACGATGGATAAAGGCCCAGGTTCCACATGAGCAGGGAGGCTGCAAGAGTGTGGCAGGTCCCTCCCTTTTCCCACCTTCCTCTTCCAGTTGTCAACCAAAGAACCTGGTGCAACCCAAGGAAGCATCTGAATGTGAATGAAAGTCAGCCGGAGCTCAGGCTCCCATCCAGGTGTACCTGCATATCAGGAGAGCAGCAACTCTACACCCAACAATGTGAAAGGTCCGTCCCCCACCCCTCACGCAACCTCCTGAAATGCATTTCAAATAAAATGGCGACTCCAATGAGAAGAAGATGGGCAAAACCAAGTACCAACATCCAGATCCATCAATCTGGTTACTCTTCTCATCCTGCTCGCAGCCAGGACCTGTGCACACACATGCCGCCAATCATGAAGCACAACACTGCCTTTTTATTCACCTATAAAATGATAATGTGATAATTTATGAAATCCCACCGCACAAGGGTGCTATGAAGGTTCCAAATCATTTATTTTGCATTCAATAAACATGTGCTGGATGCCTAGTAAGTCCCAGACACCACCCTGGAGAAATGTCACCAAGACCAGGTCCCTGTGTCTAAGACGCGTCTTCTCTAGGACCATGTTTAAAGGCCACATGTAAGAAAGAACTGAGAGGACAGCTACAGAACCCACTGAGTCGAGGTGGGAGTTGGTGGTGATGAGGACAGAGGTAAGCAGAGGTGTTCAGGGGCTTCAGGCTTGAAGAACAAGGCAGGGAGCTTAGCTTTCATTTAAAAAAACAAGCAGCCACTATAAGGCTCTCAGTGAGGGAAAGTCACGCTCTTATTTACATTCTGGCTGCTTGCACTGAAAGTGCAGGGCGAAGGCACAGAGGACAGAGACTCTAATCCAGACTCTAATTCCACTGTACTACAGACAGGAAACAATGGCTGGGGTGGGCCATGGGGCATGAAAACCTTCAGGAAATGCTTCCTCAAAGCGCTGGCAAGTAAATACTTTGGGCAAAATTGAGGTCAAAAGGCAGCCTACACTCTATATAACCATTTTGAGCCATTTTGTTAAAAGGAAATAAGTAAAATCCATTCTTAAATCGAGAGCCAATGAAACAAGCAGAGAAAAGCAGGCCAGAGAGGCTGTTTGGTCCCTGAGCTGCAGTTGCTGACATCGGCTAGGGGAAAACAAGAGAGGATCTGGGCCTTTGTGAACAGGACATATCGACTGTTCTTCCGAGAAACAACCTCTGGGTGCCTTACCGTGGGTGTCTTGTGTTGTCCGTCCCTGCTGCTGAGAATGGTGGGAAGAGATCGGGTTGATAGAACAGAGCGCTGGTATTTGGTTCTTCCCACTTCATTCTACTGGGAGCTACCATTTCACATAAAATGGATTTCTGGAGGTTGCACAGGAAGTGGGAACATCCCTTTTCCATTTCCCAGTGTAGGGCCATTGCCCTCTGACATTCAGATAGACCCACGTGGAGCTGCACACATATGTTTAGATTGGGGATGCTTGGTACTTTGGACAAGATGTGCATAGTCTATGGTCCAGAAAAGTCCAGATTACCAGCATTTATGGAAGGGGTGGAGGAAAGGGTGAAAGGGAGGAGGTACCAGTTCTGTTGCCATTTGATTTATCCATAGTGAAACCAAAAGCCTGACAACTACCACAAGTTACAACCGTTGCCTGGCTAGGCCAGCAATAAGGAAATCAATAGTGTTCTCCACACAGAGCTATCTAATCCATAGGGATTAATATAGCACTGAGCCCACACCCATATAATTTTTCTTCTAAAGTACACTGGACTAAAGTTGCAAACTGACTAATCTGTATTTGTTGGTCACCATGTACAAATAATATGAAGGAAAATATGATGAATGAATATAAAGTACAAATGAGACTCCTTCTTTCAAATTTAAACCTACGGCTTAATGTCTATTATATGATTTATAGTATATTCTCCATATATAACTCTGTTTATATATTATTATGCCCTTACATATGTACGTTTAGCTTTATAAGATATGTACTTATTAATGTATAGTATAAGCACATATTTATACTACAAAAACAACATTAATATGGACATTTTAAAAATTTACCCAAAAAGGAGAATATTCACTGAAAGGAAAAAAATATGAGAAAAAGAAAACATGGAAACAAAGTCTTTACAAATAGGGAGGGGTGGAGAGGTTGAGGGGGGGCAGGGAAATGGGGAAAAGTAAGAACCAAGATATATCATGTAAAGGTACAAATTCCCAATGATGAATATTATTGTATTGTACACTTAAAATGTACCACGGAACTTAATGAACAAAGAAAGAACATATTCACTGAGTTCAAAAAACTACTGGCAGTACTTTTGTTCCATTCAAGTATTTTAGTGTGATTTATTTGAAACAACCTTTTGTTCCTGGTAATATAGCTTTGGCCTCGTCTTTTAAAAAATCCTACCTAACTTTTTAAGCTGGTACTTTATCAGTAGCATTTTATATGGTACTGAGGACTTCCAACTCTTCATCAGCTCCAAGGCCAGTAGACTGATAATCTATAGGAAAAATCAAACTGAAAAATTGAATTTAAACACTTTTCACTGTTTTCCTGTCCTAAGTAATAAACCATAAATATCTGCTGCTTCCGGTTGCACCATTAGCATGAATCCAGTGGGTGTGACATAAAGCCATCCTGCCACCAGAAAGCTGCCACTGGTTCCTGCCCATGGGTTTGATGGTGGTTATCTGTCCTTCCCCACCTGTACAATCTTTAAATATTCTTATGTTAAACAAAAAACTTTGTTAACTTAATCAGCACAAAAGCTTTCTTTCCATGTTTATTCAATTAACCTACTTCCTCAACTGAATTATTTTTTAATCTGACTCCACGTGTTTTTACATAGCTCTTACATTCTTAAGAATGAATTAGTGCTTTTTAATATCTTCAATGTTTAGGTGTTAATTAATCTCTATCTCTTTGTGAAAGCGAGTTACCCACAGTTCTCCCTTGCCCCCGAAGAGCAATTTACCTGTTGGTTTCCATTACAACCATATCAACCATGATGACGGTGATGATGATGATGATATCCTTGGGCATATAGATTGCAGGACACTCTAGGCAAGTCTCCTCCCTGACACCCCCTCCCTGCTCTGCTGGGACACATTTGGGCTTGTGTGACATTTGAATGCTCTTGATCCGCTCTTATGTAACAGTGTGACTCATGCTCCTGTGTGACTCACCCAACCCTTTGCCTGGGGCATCTCCGGAGGCCTGCAGAGTCTCCCACCTGTCCTGATCCCCTGTCTGAATAGAGGTAACGTGACTCAGCTCTGGGGACAGGGTAGTTCTTTGTGTCTGGCTGGTGTCCTTAGCTCCAGGAAGCTTCGAGCCTGTGACTGACACCTAAGAGGAAGCCACGCCACTCACGTCAGCAGTGCCCCTCAGAGGGAGGCAGCCCCATGCAGGAAGACACAGTCCAGACAACAGCTGGCCCCACCACTATGGGGACGGAGAGGAAATGGGGGATGGTGTTCATGAAGATATACAGTGACTTTTCTTCCTCCATAGAGCCCTCCTGGGCTGTCGGAAGACCAGGATGAAAACCACTGCTACTAAGTTTAGAGCAGTTACCATTTGCCAAGCACTGGGCAAGCATGTTTCATCTGAAAGACCCAGACTCAGAATTTAAATCCAGTTTCCCAAGCTTTCTTGCTTAACCACTAGACTAGTCTTCTCAAGTTGCAAAATGTGCATGAATCACATGGGGTTTGGTTAAAATGCATCTTCTGCCTCAGCGGGTCTGGGTAGGACCTGAGTTCTGCATTCCTAATCCTTTCCCAGATGAGAAAAAGTCTGCTGCTCTTTGGACCACATGGTGGGTGACAAGCCTCTATATCACATATGTGTACAAGGCCTTGCACTATTCTGTGGTTGGTGTGAACAATCTAGAGATGGTCATGTAGCATCACAAACACGGAGAAAATCAGTTCAACAAGGACACAAAAGGCTATAACACACACACGCACACACAATTACAACAGGGTGTGATGAGGGCTAAAACAGGATTGTACCTAAAAAAGGGTGATTTTTCCAGGGATTCAGGGATTGCACCCCAAAACGTGGAGTGAGGAAGCCCAGGCAAGACACACTAGGGGTGATGTGTTTGGAGTCTAGGTCTGGTCTAAGAAACATGACACGTTCTCTGATTTCTAGCCCAGCATGAATGGTGGATAGGAGGGGACAGGGGCTTGTGGGACAGGCAGAGACTCCTTTTCTCCCCATTCTCTGTCTTGGTCTCTTTTGTGTCTTTGTGGATCCCATTCTGCCTGCCAAGATACTTCCTGCCCAAATCCCGAAGGCTGGTCACTTCTAGTGACAACCCAGCTGTCCTTCCCCCATGTCCCAGGACTGCTTACCTTCATGTACACCAGCAAGAACTCTTGTCCAGGGAAGCTTTTTAAGCTCTTATTCTGTGCCAGAAACCTTACTAAGACTTTTGCATATGATAAGTCATTTAACATTCCGGACAACTACGAAATGAGTAACATTGTTATCTTAATTTGTTAAGTGAGAAAACTAGGGCACCAACTAGTTCAGAAACTTCTACAACAGAATCCAGCTCCCAGCACAATAGCTGGATTAGAAGGCAGGCAGGTTTTCAACTGCTAAGCAGTCGGTCAGGCCCCATAGGCATTAATCCTCTCTATCATCATTACCTTAATTCACCCTCCTGAATGCAAGAAGGCTTGGCTGACTGCAAACCTTCCAAGCTAGTTTGAAGAGCTTTGCAAACAAGGGTCTTGGAAGAAAGAGCAGCAGGGTGCAGCAGGAGCTTTAAGAATAGGGAAGTAAGCAGGCATGGCGACACATGCCTGTGATCCCAGAACTCTGGGAGGCTGAAGCAAAAGGATCTCAAACTCCAGCCCAACCTAGGCAATTTAATGACTTAGTGAGACCCTGTCTCAGAAAGAAAGGGACAAAGATTTCCAAGTTCACTGTGGCTATGTTTGAGGTCTACCCAGGAAAGGGCTCACTGGACTCAACACTGCAGTCCCAAGAGGTACTCAAGAATCTGTCACCAAAGTGGCTCCAAAATGGAAACCATCAGATGTGTTGGTGAAGGCAAAGTTGGCTACCTGTTGCCACCAGCAGGAAGGGCTCTAATTGCATCCCAAACCCAGTCTCCTGGCCATGAAGGAGCCAGAAGGCACCTACTCCACAAGTGTAAACACCCACAGCCATGAGCCATTGTCCCACCTGAAGCAGCAGAGACTCTGATTCCCCCAGGCCCGGAAGGAAGCACTGAGAGTACAAATCCACAGGTAACAAATCGCTGCTGTCCACCTACTGCATTATGCCCTGGTGCATGTTTCACAAAGTGTGGCCCCTGCACTGGAAGCATCAACCTCATCTGGAAATTTACTAAAGATGCAAATTATTTGGCCCCACCCTAGGCTTACTGAATCAAGAACCCTCGGGGTGGGGTTCTAAAATATGTTTTTAACAGGCCCTCCTGAGGATTCTGATGCAAGATCAAGTTGGAAAACACTCTTCCATTAAAGATGAGGTGAGGTTCTGGTTTGCTCATTAAGTAACTGCTATCTGGCTTCTACCTACTGAGGCTTTCTAAAACTGTTTTCTAAACTTCAGTTTCCCCATCCATAAAAGGGAAGAATGCATAATACTAATCACAGGTTTGTTGAGGATTAATGGAAGTAGTTCAAGTAAATCATTTAATATGAGGCTTTGGTCAGACCAGCTGGGGACGGTGAGTCCTAACATAAATGGCAGTGGTTTTACAGCATGATGCAAAGCACAAAAGGCTCCTCATTATTACCTTTATGGAACTGAGTTTAGAGAATTCATCAGGAGATGCTTGTTGATCCAATAGCTTGTGAATTCTTCTTCAAACATTTGAAAATCACTGTCTAACAATAACAGAGACAATGGGTACTGACTGTGTAGAGATTGTTAGGTAGAAAATGATCAAAACCAAAGCTACTGGCACCAGTAAGGGACGGAGAACAAGATATTACCAGGGGTTGAGGGCAGTGTGGAGGGTCTTTCTCTAATGGCCTGGCCGTCCTCTCTCATTTTGATTCTTCAGCAAGTCAGAGGAATCTTTTCATGGCTACCTTTCCTTTTTTTACATACCTGATGTTTGTTATTAAGGTATTTGTACATTTTAGATATACATAATGACCACAGTCGTTATAGGGAATTTGTACCTGTACATGATATATCCCAATTCCTCTTTTTTTCCCATTCCCCTATCCTCCTTCCCTTCAAATCCTCCTCCTCTTCTTATTTACAAGAGCTTTGTTTCTATTTTTCCTTCTTTTCTCACTTTTTTTTTCTCTTTCTTCCTTTCCCCCTCCTCCCTCCTTGGTTCTCCTTCCCTTTTGAGCATTTTCTTCCTATTTCATAATATCTAGGATACATTTTGGTCCTTATTTGAACTTTTGGCTTTTCACAGCAGAGAAACAATGTGATATTTACACATGAATGTCCTATTTTTTTCACTTAAGAGTTGGTCTCAAGGTACATCATTTACCCAGGGATGCCTCAAGTTTATCATTCTTTATGACTGAGTAGTATTCTATTTTATAAAAGAACCACATCTTTTTTACCCATTACATCATTTTATGGGCATTTGGGCTGTTTCTAAGGTTTAGCTATTAAAAACTGCTGCTATAAAATGAGTATGCATATATTGTTGTACTATGAAGTTTTTTATTCTTTCAGGAAGCTACCAAGAAAGGAAATAGCTGGGTCAAATGGAATGTCTGGTTTTAGTTTTTTGAGAAATCTCCACACTGATTTCCACAGCAGTTGTACACCAGTCTACACTGCTATCAACACTGGAGAATGGTTCCCTTTTTCCCCAAAGCCTTGCCAACCTTTGTTATTGGCTGACTTCTTGATAAGTGACATTCTTCCTGGAGTGAAATGGAGTCTCAGTGTTGTTTTAACTTGCATCTCTCAAATGACCAAGATGTTGAACTTTTTTTCATATATTTATTTGACATTTCTACTTCTTCATCTGATTGAGTGTCTATTCATTTCTGATGCTTACTTTTGGACTGGGTCTTTAAATTTTGGGGTATTTTGGGGCTTTTAATATATCCTAGATATTAGTCCTTTCTCTGAGGAACAGCTAAAAAATATTTTTTATACTCTATGTGTTGTCTTTTCACTCTGTTGGTGATTTCTTTCTTTCTTTCTTTTTTTTTTTTTTTTTTTTTTTTTTTTTTTTTTTTTTTTTTTTTTTTTTTTTTTTGCTGTGCAAAAGCTTTTTAATAAGATGAGATCCCAGGTGTTCATTCTTTGTAATATTTCCCAAGTAACTGAGGTTTTTCTCATAAAATCTTTGCCTACATCTATTTCTTTTTTTTTTTTAATTTTATTGGATACAGTACAGTTACATTCATTGTTGGGATCATGTACCTTTACATGGCAAGTCTTGATTCTCATTTTTTCCCCTTACCTCTGCCCTCCCTTCACCCCCTCCTCCCCTCCCCATCTACAAACACTTTATTTTCATCTTTTCATTCTCTCACATTTTTTTCTTTTCCCTTTTTGTTCTTCCCCTACGCATCACACCTTCCCTACACCTTTAGCTCCTTTCTTCAAATTTCTAAATGTCAGAAATCTTATTAGAATCTTATGCATTGTTGCAGAATATTCACACCAGGGAAACTATTTGGTATTTACACATGTGGGACTTATTTATTTCACTTAGGAGTATATCTTCAATATGTATCCATTTTCCTCTGAATGAATCTATTCTCTCGCTCTTTATGGCTGAGTAATACTCCATTTTATAGAAAAACCACAACTTCTTTATCCAGTTTCCAATGGATCCAGCCATCCCTCTGCTGGGTATCTTTCCAAGAGAACTAAAAGAATCATATCACAGAGAAGTATGTGCACCCATGTTTATAGCGGCACAGTTTGTAATTGCTAAATCTTGGAAACAATCTATTTGCCCATCCGTTGGAAGCTACATCTATTTCTTCAAGAGTTCTACCTATTCTGTTTTAGCAGATTTACTGTTTCTATTTTAGTATTTATATCTTTGATCCATTTTGATTTTAGTTTAGTGTGTGGTGAGAGATATGAAGTCTAGTTTTAGTCTTTGGCATAGAAAGCCAGCTTTTCCAGCACCATTTATTAAAGAGGCTATCCTTCTTGCAGTGAAAGTGTTTGGCCCCTTTGTTGAAAACAAGGTGCATGTGTTTGTAGTTGTTTCTTCATCTTCTAATCTGTTCCATTGACCCTAGGGTCTGGTTTGTTTTGTTTTGCCAGCACCATACTGTTTTTTTTATCACAGTAGCTTTGTAGTATAAAGTCAGAGATTGTGATGCCTCCTGCCTTGCCTTTGTTTCCCCCCAAAATTTTTTTTGCTATTCTAGGTCTTTTGAGGTCAAGATTAGTTCGCACCCAAACACTAATCCTTCTGCAGACTTAGTGGGTTGCCCAGCTCAGTTCTGGGCTCTGACTTGGACACCAACACAGAACTGTGGACACCAGAGGAAATTGTATTTTTTTCTTTCTATCTATCTTTCTTTTTTTTGAGGGGGTCTGGTTTTCTTATTTTACTTTCATTGTTTGTTTTGTTTGTCTTTTTTCTCTTTCCTCAACTGTCTTTCTTCATTTTTTGACATTTTCATGAGAGTGAATGTAGTCTCTAGTCTTTTGGTTTGCTTCACTATGCTTTGGCTTTCTCCTTCATTCTTTCTCTCCTGTGCTCTTCTCCAGATTTCCAAAGTTTGGGTGATCATCCTTTGACCTTCAGCCTTGCTTCTATTAGACTTCTCTTTATTGATCTCTCTGATTTATCCCTTATCCTTCTTAAATTTCCCCCCTACAGGGTAAAATTACTCTACTAAAAGGAAACTCACTGCATATGTTTCTGGTTTGTGTTGGATTTTGTTATATAACTTGATCTTGCTCCTATGGTTAAAGATCCCAAATTAAGAGTTATCACAGTTTGTCAGTTTCTAGTCTGTGCTTGATGCTATTGTTATTGCTAACTGTACTACATTAGCCAGTATCTCATATCTGTTCAAATCAGTTGTTCTCCCTAGTTTGACAATACTTGATTGTCTGAGGTCATAACCATCACTATAGTCCAGTATGTACACTGGTGCTAAGCCAAATAGACAGCTATTTCTCATCCCAAATAAATTGAAAAGGTGGGATCTTGGAAAAGACAGAAAACCAAGGGCTAGCTATTCCTAGAAAATATCACTGAGGAATAGACATTTCTTAGGGAAGCCTTAATACTAGCAATAAAGCTATCTACCACAAGAAATTTACAAGCATCAATGCAGAAAACAAATTGAAAAATTAAAAATAGAAAATGACAAGATGCAGAAGCAAAATGCAACCCCAGACCTCAAGCCCACCCAGGATATATCCAGGGGACCTTGAAATAGAAGAAATCAGAAACCATCCACCTGAATTTCCAGAAATGGTATGAGCAGAAATATAAAAAAATCAGAGATGAATGAGGTTATATAGAAAATCAGGTCAAAAATAATCTTTCAGTTAAAAACAAGAGATGACAAGCAAAATGAAGGACTTTCTCAGTGAATCTAGAGTAGACACAGATAAAAAATAGATGAGCTTAGAAAAATTATGAAAACCATGAATGCCCAACATAGGAGAGAAATGGAATCCATGAAACAGATTCAAACACATATCTGATTTTTTAATGGACATGTTCAAGCACTCTGGTAGACAATAGAACTCCCTGCTGGATTGTTTCAAAGCAAATTTTCAATATAGATGATTTCATCTCCAAATGTTTTAAATTGCATCCCTAATAGATAAAGGTTTTATATTTTAAACAGAATAATATTTTTATTACCTTATACTTTCAATGTAACACTGATTTCCTGGTCCAAAATAGCATATGGCCTATATGGCTTATGTCTTGATATAAGAATCTAGCTCGAGGCAGGGATGACCTAAGGATGGTCCCCTATGGGGAAGAAATAATGGGCCAATCCTTTTGCATTTATGGACACACAGCCCAGAGATACTCTTGGAGGCTCTGTCTGCAGTAATAGCTGAGCAATCTATAATAAACAACCCTTTCAGCAAGAATAACTAGGAAACCTAAATACCACTGAAAGGCTATCAAAACAATCAAAACAACAGGGGCTCAGACCTGGAGAGAAGAAAACATGGAAGCTAGCACCACCCTCTGCATAGTATTTTCCACAGGGGCACTTACCAGTTTGTAAGAATCCTGAGCAGAGAACATAAAGTCAAGTGGTATAGGTTGTAAAAGGCAAAGAAGCTGAACAGTGTTTTTGTCAGTCTTGTGGAGTGAAGGAGAGACAAAGTGATGGGTAGACTCTCAAGACAGCAAAGATTTGAGGGGCAAAGAAAAGAAGAAATGGAGAAGACTAAAAGCCTGATATGCTTATCCTCAGGCGGCATATGTCAATTGTTTTGGTATATGAGAAACAGCAGCAGAATGCAGCAAAAAGAGGCAGATGGACCCAGGAGTGCACAGAATGCAATGTATTTCAGATTTCTAGACAGCAGCATGCCCTGGTTGTAAGAGAACAAGTGAATTCCCACACCTAAGGGAGGAGGAAGGGGATTCTATACTAAACTAGACAAATATGGACTGTGGTCAACCAGAATGTATCTGTTTTTTCTCTAAAACAATTTACATATCCAACGTCTGTTAATTAGTCTAGGCATCAGTGTCCCATATATCCTGTCTAGATGATTAAATTATCAACTTTCTTTGTTCTGCAGAGTTTGGGATATGTGTCCAGGTAACCTAGTGGGCAAAATGGTGGTTATAAACAGCATGATTATAGTCATATCAATCTAGATCCTTACATCAGGCCAAGAAAGATGAGAAGAAATGCAGGCTGTAAGATACAAAGACACATGGCTTTCAGATGTGTCATGGTTCTAGGGAGATAAAACTTGGGGTTTAGCTTATAACAAAGAGGCTGAGAAGACGTAAAGTTATGAGGATTTTAAGAGAACAACTTTTTAGATATTAGGTAAAGAGAACAGATCTTCCTAAGGCTAAATTCCAGGCTTCAGATAGCTCAGCCCTACTCTGCCTGCCAAGAGCTGAAGGATCATTTAAACTTTCTAACACTTTCCACATAGAGTCTGTGTCCAGTGCCCAATAAAATGTTACCAGGCTAACAAGAGAAAAGACCAAACAACAAACAACAAAGACTAACAAAAGAAAAAAAATGCATTAGAAAAACACTGAAATGGTCAGGTACAGATCTTAAAATATTCAGGACTGAAATGAAAATTTTGCAAAAGAATAAACATTTATAAAAAGAAAAATGTGGAAATTATAGGACTAAAAACACAATTATTGAAATTAAGAACTTGACAGGTAGATTTAGTATCACTACAGACACACGAAAAGGGCAGCTGAAGGAACTGAAAGTTAGCAGAAAATTGACTGAAACAAAAATAAGATAAAATTTAAAAATACATAAAGATCATAAGAGATACATAAGGCATAAGAAATATAATTAATACATGTGTAATGTAATAGGAAAAGGAGAAAGAGAAAGGTATAGAAGAAATATTGGGAGAGATAAGAGCCAAGAATGTTCCAAAAGTGATGAAATAAAATAAGGAAGATTAAAAAAAAAAAAACATTTCAGTTAGGCACACCACTGTAAAAATGCTAAAAGTCAACATTAAAGAAAACTCAAAAAAATGCTAGTAAGTCAAATCCAGCAACATATAATAAGACTTACACATTGTGACCAAGCTGGGTTTATCCCAAGAATGCAAGGGTGGTTCAATACATAAAAATCATTAAATCAATAAATATTACCTACCATAACCATAACAACAAAATAGAGAAAAAACAAAAAAAGTCTCAATTGATACAGAAAAACATTTGACAAAATCTAATATACATTTATTCAAAAACACTCAACAAACTAAAAAGCAGATGAATTTGCCCAACCTCATAAAAGGCATGTATGAAAATCTCACAGCTAACATTATCCTCAAAGAATGAAAGATCTCTCCCTAAAATGAAGAACAGAACAAAGATGTCTGCTTGCTCCAATGTTTTGCAACAGTGTAGTCAAAGTTCTAGCCAGGCAATAGAAAGAAAAGAATTAAAATTATCCTAAACTTGAACTTAGAAATAAGCATTGATAAACTGACTTTCACTGAGATGTCTGCTCATCCAAATGTGCCATTAATTTAGTGAAAAGATAAGTTATGAAATTAAAGACAAAAGCTTACAAGAAAAAGAGATGATAGACAGGTGATAAGTATTTATCTGTCAAAAATATAAAAATAAAACTTTATGGGTCAATAAAAGATGGACAATCCACTAGACAAGTGAACAAAAGAATAACACAACAAAAAAGGGACCTATCCAAAGGAATAACATACAAGTAAAAACCAATCAAAATGGCTCAGTTCCATTAGGTACCAGAGAAATGAAAATGTTATATCAGAGAAATACTGCATGCCAGGTAGAGTGGCTAAAATGAAAAAGAAATGGAATGACCATTAGCAGGCAATCAGAACTAACCTGCTCTGTTCAGGAGAGAGTAACTTCCCACAACTACTTTGAAAAATGCTAACACCAAACCCGAGTAACCTCTGTGGAGCAATTCTGCTCTTGTGTATGAACCCAAGGAAGTGTACGTACCAAAGGACAATGGTGAGAGTATCCATTACATAATGGTTAAGCCTGGGGGCATGGGGAACATATATCCAGCAGAGGTAAGATGGTTAATTCCATAATGGTACACACTTTAGAGTGAGTCACATGCAAGAGTAAAAAATAATAAATTACTGATACCAATATAAGCACGGTTGAATATCAAATATTGAGACAAATGCCAAGCAGATAGGGCACAGTGCATCCATACAACAATTATACATATAGGACTTCTGGGGAGACCTTGAGATGTCAGGATGACACTACCCCGGAGCAAACTTCCTCAGCTTCAGCATCGTGGACCACTAGAGCTGCATGAGTCTTTGTTGTGTAGTTTTCCTGTGTATTGTGGAGGTTCACAACTGGGTCAAGATTGAGGCCAAAGAAAAAACGCTGAGCAGGGGCTACTAGTGACAACAGTGGTCTCAGAGGCATGGGGTGGAGGATTTTACAGGACTCTGTAACCAATTGCCAATGTCTTCATGAAGATCTGTACCGAGAAGTCTGCTTTACTCCACAGGGAGAAGCACACCAATCACTAAATGATTAGTGAAATCTGCTGTAGACAAGGCAAGAGTAGAAGCAATTGGACATAGTCTACTGGCCTGGATTCCAAGTTCCTTAGCCTGCACATCACTATGATTCTGATGAAATGAATTAATGAATGGTTCTTGTGTTTAATTTTCTCAGTGAGCCAGCTAGGAGATATGCTTAGCTACTACTGTTGCATACATAAGTGCCATATCAATAATTCATTTTCAGAATGATTTGTGGGAAATTCATTCATTCTGTCATCCATTCATTTTTTTCCCTATTTCTACTGAGTTTACACAGTAGGTCAGGGCCTGTGCTAGGGTAATACATGTACGCTGTGTGGAATCCATGGCTTTGTGTGAGGAAACAATCAAACAAATATGCAAAGAAGTCAAAGGATAGTTGATAGAAAAAGAACAGGAGACTCTCACCGAAGAGGAGAGGAGGAAATTTTAATATGGGATCTGAGAAGAAGTTGGACAGCAACATGAAGAGCAGGAAGTGAGGCAACAACCAGCCAAGGTGCCATCCCTGAGATGGAGGGGAGCTCAGTGTGTTCCCAAAATGGCAAGGAGGCACGAATGGGCTTGGGATGCCACAGACAGGCTCAGGAGTGAGGTCAAGCAGGGCTTTGCTCTTTTCTGGTCAACAGGAAGTGGAAATAAGCAGAAAGATCCTGCCATGAATGCTTTGATTGTTTTCCCATCCCTCAGGTCTCATACAGTTCCTCAAATGTACTAGGAGCCCAGAGTACACAAGATTTATGCAAATGAGCAAATGTGAAGAGAGAGGAGTGTACATAGGTTGAAGCCTACTATACTAGGTGTTTTACACACCAAGCTCATCCAGACTCCCAATTATCACATGAGTGAGATATTATGGACATTACACAGGCAAGATGCTAAGGGTCTGGAGAGGTTGAAGAAATCCTTAGACAGCTAACCGTTACATAACAGAACTAGGATTAATAGGCTCAGGAAGGCATGGCAGCACACACCTACTGTAAGCTCAGCACCCTGAGAGGCTGTCAGAAGGGCTGTAAATTGGAGCCCAACTTAAGCAACTTGGGGTTTAGCGAGACCCTGCGTCAAATAAAAGTTTCCCAGCACCGCATACATATGTTCATAAATACATACATTCTGCATTTTCCCTATGTAAAGGATCAGTGCTCATCATCAGGAGATAAGCACAGAAGCCACACACCTGCCACTCCCTCAGAGGACCTGACACCTGGCAAGCTATATATCCACTTCACACCCTGCATCCCCTCTGCCCAACCAGGACTATCCCCAGCCTGCCTGTGTCAGTGCATTGGCTTGAAAGACCAAGGACAAAACTCAGGAGGACAGCTTGACCTCATGATAATTCCTGAAATATCTTCAGGCTTTGTAGTGTGGTGACCTCATTGAGGTTAGCATTGTTTTCAGTGTGCACCAAATATGAGAAGTTTTTTCATCTCTTGGGAAATATTCCACTTTTACTTCACCTTTGAAAGTCTCCTTCACCATGATGAAAGTGATTTGCTTGGCAAGCACAACAGTCCTCAAAAGGGTAGACTTGAACTAAAATCCAAGTCTCAAGGCTTCAAGGCTCTGGCATATCAGAGTAGGGACTGAAGAGGCTCCCTTCCACAAAGGATAGAAGAAGCTGTATTTTGGAGCCCACATCAAATTCCAGGCTGCAATCTGGAAACAGGGGCAGAATGAGAAGGAGCAGCGACTCTGCGCACATGCGAACCCAAGTCACATGACAGCTGTAGCAGGTGACTCCTGCTGTCCAGCCACCCTAATGTCTCTGAGAACCTGGGCTTATGGAAGATGTAGTTCATCTGGCCACACAAATGGGGGAAAGGGAGAACAGACCCAAACTGGCACCTCTGCCACTAGGTATGTCTGCTTGAAGGACACCTTTTCTCATAGTGAGAATCACTTTTCTTCTTTAAGAAGAAAGTACCTTCCAGCAAGCCAGATGAGAAACCAGGCAGATCCAGGAGTCAAAATGTGATGTCTTATCCAGAGGGGAGGATTTAGAGCAGTTACCTGCAAACTTTGGTGGGTATAGTATGACTGCAGAACTTGTTCATAAGAAACATTCTCATCTGCCCCTTGAATTTCTGATTCTGTAAGTATTTCTGCATCAGGTACTTGCAAAATACCATCTGGATAAACACTTGGAAACACTTCCCAGTCACCACATGCTCACAAGTTGTTTTTTGTTTGGTTTGGTTTTGGTTTTTTTTCTGGTGCAATAGAGAGTTATTTCTAGATCAGACCTCTTTAAGAGATTCTGACTTAGAAGCTAGTAGGAAACAAGGGACTAAACAAGGGAACTGTCGTAAAAGTGTCCAGGAAACCAAGGAAGTAGATGTAGTTTTGCTGAATGTTTGTGTCCTCAATCTTTATCCTAGTTCCCTTTGTTCTTAGAAATAACTCTCTTTTTTTATTCTTGAGTAAGAGCAAACATTATGGCCCTCCGCTTCCCTTTGTCCACCTCCTCCTCTTCTTCCTCTTCCTCTTCTTCTCCTTCCTCTTCTTGTTATTCTCATTCTTACTCCTCTTATTACTATTCTACTTCTTCTTCCCCTTTCTCCTCTCCCTCTCCTCCTCCTTTTTCCTATGTGTTAAGACCTAGGTAGTTGGAAATGGCTGCCACCTCAAAGGGAATCATCTCCACTTCAATCTCTTTTTCCTGGCTGGTCAGCTGTAGCTGTAGCTGTAGGGACAGGCACTAAGTACACCAGAAAGTCTCTCTGTTTCAAATAGTCCTTCTCTGCAACACCTGAAGACATGCCTTGAGACGTCACAATCATCTGTCTTAGGAGAAGCTAGCTGTGTGGAACCATCACAGAAAGCATGGAATTCCAATGGCGTAACCTTCTGAAATTCCCAGTGCCAGTCAAGGGGCAGTCAGTCTCCTCCACACTATTACTCAGGGATCCAGGGTCAGAAATGGCACCATCCTGCCACCAAACCAGCAGAAACATGTAGCTTCCAAGCTCATCTCATAGAGGGAGAAAGCAACAAAAAGCACGTACCAGTGCTTACTTGCTTGTCCCAGAACTAACATGCGTCTGTTTACCTCCTTCTGAGACACAGATCACCTCTTAGCTCCTTGTGACTAATTTCAACACCGAGGTGTGAGCAGTACTAACCTCTCCCAAGCCTTCCAGGGTTGAGCAGTTGTTCCATCTCACAACATACACTCTTTACTAAATACAAGTCTGCTACTGTTTCACAGAAGCATTAATATGTCCAGCTTTTTAAGATCACCCTGATGGTTTCAACTGAATTGCCTCCTCCATGAAATTATTCAAACTGACATTTGATGGTGATTCCTGACAGGCAACCTTTATCAAAATAAGACAGGTTCCTACACATTCTCAACTTTTGAAACAAATGAGCAGCAGGTTTGTCATACAAATTAGCCAAATTTAGACATTAAAGATACCGAAATATTCAAATGATGCACTACTCAGAAAAGCTCAGTGTGGCACTGCTATTGGTAACCAAAGCCTTCGTGCCAAAGGGCTGAAGAAGCATTTGCAGATGTGGTGGGAGACCTGTCTGCTTTATTCCAGCTAGGATCTTCTTCCCTTTCCCCATTAAGTTTCCGTGTTAAGGATTTCTTCCCAGAGCACATGCAGACCCTCATTCCTGGAGACAGAGGGACATTCTAATTGCAAAGAGTAGCTAGCTTTGTCAATCTTTAAAGATCAGGCAATGTCTCTCTACTGTGTGCATGGTCTATTTTAGTACTGTAAGAGTTGTGTCCTAATCTGTTGTTGTCTAATGTGTGACTTTTTCCCACTACTCACACCTGTGTGTCCTGCGTATGCAAAACATCTGCTACAACTGCAGTGAGAAAACATTTTCTTCTTCTCTTTTGGTAAGCAACGGTGTTTTTCAGGTCCAGATCTACCTTGAATGCTCTCCCAAATGTTATTTCTCCATCTCCCTCTTTCTTCTGTTTCTCCAGTTTGCAGGAGCTGGAGCTGAAAGCCCAGGTTTGAAGCAGACACCCTGGAGCTGGGTGTGAATCAGGCAATCACCAAAAAAGCAGGCTTGCTGCTGCAAGAGTTTCCCAGACTCTATCTGTTGATGCCCTAACCTGCCTTCTGCCTTGGGCTGGGCTCCTGGCTGCCATGCCTGGCTCAGTGCAAGCGGGGATGGGAGACTGTAGAAGAGAATGAGAAAGATAGGCTTCCTGGTTCGATGAGAAGAATTCAGCACCTGGATTCAAACAAAAACCATATGTGCAATGGCTGCATAATAAGCCATAAACAAATTAATCTCCCTGTTGCTCTCTGGGCTCACATGTGAATTAGATACAAGGACTTCGCTGTATTAAGTGAAATCTTGTGCAAAATTTCTGGCCAGTGCCTGGCTCATAGATGCACCTCAAGAATTCCTATAA
Source organism: Fukomys damarensis (assembly GCF_012274545.1). Classification (NCBI taxonomy): domain Eukaryota; kingdom Metazoa; phylum Chordata; class Mammalia; order Rodentia; family Bathyergidae; genus Fukomys; species Fukomys damarensis. The sequence goes on from NW_022900944.1 coordinate 42,446,865, forward strand.
AGGGACCAATTGATTGATCTGATTGGTTATAAGATGTTTCCCAGGTCTGCCAACTACAATGAAGAGCTGAGAGCAAACAGAACAAAAACAGTCTGTCTAGTAATTAACCAAGGAATCATCATTCGACAGGAAAAAAGTAAAGTCCAGACTCAGCTAAGGGGGAAAAAAAAAAGAATAGATGTAATGACATTTATTTACCTTTTGAGATCAACAGCCCTCCCCAATCAACCCAGAAGGCTTTTATTTGCTAATGGATCAACTCCAAAGCATGTGCCCTGGGAAATCACGATATGCCTAATCATTTTAGCAATAATCCCTGAAAAATTGGCCATTACTGGAAGTGACCAACCATTTGGTTGTAGCAGCCTGAAGCAAGGTTATTAACAGTAAATGTGAAGATGATTATTCTAGCAAATGGCCACCGACTGGTAAATTCAGAACTCAAGGGCCCCATGCCCTGCTGGAGGCTCTGGGAAATCCTTTTATAGCCATAATAAATGCTACTGCTTAAGTCAGAAGAGCCATTTAGGCTGTTTTCTCTCTGTTTGGAGCAAGAAGAGTACAGTCACAGGGCAGAGACAGGTGGGGATCTGTGGGTGGGGTGGGGTGGAGGTGCTAAGAAGCCCAGTTTTCCTACTTGCCAAGCCAACGGGGAGACCACTAGATAATAAAGCTTACTGTGTGTATAAAGCCATACAATCTATCAGCAGAATTCTTATATCCAGAATTAGTTCCTTATATTTTGTTTGCAAGAGATGGGAGGCTTTACCCAAACCGATTTGAACAATAATGGAATCTTTGGGCTCTTTTAAGTGGAAAGTCCTGAGTTAGGCCCAGCTTCAGACCTGTCTTGACCAAGGGGATCACTGCTTTGCTCCTGGCTCTCCCCATGAGGTAGGTGAAATGTTGCATCTCGCCGGGTTCATCTCTACCTCCGAGAGTCCCTGCTGTTTGTAACTTGGGTTCTGTTACCACCAAGCCAGCCACAGTGACTTGGGAACCCAATGTGCTGACTGATCAGGCCCGAGCCACAGGACAGAGGCAGTCTGGAGCAACAGCTTGGGGACAGAGAGAAGAGAAATGGGATCTTCTGAAAGGGGCAACCCAAAGGGGGTTAGGAGGAGGACAGATGTCCCTACAGGAAGGA
>NW_022900944.1:42448616-42472250 GCF_012274545.1 Fukomys damarensis
GAAAGGAAGGAAGGAAGGAAGGAAGGAAGGGAAGGAAGGAAGGAAGGAAGGAAGGAAAGGAAGGAAGGAAGGAAGGAGGAAGGAAGGAAAGAAGGAAAGAAAGAAAGAAAGAAGGAAAGAAAGAAGGAGAGAAAGAAATCTTACCAATGTATGATTACCAAACCTTTTGACAAGACCATTTTATACCCAAGAGACTAAAATCTTGAGCTCAAATTGCTGAGGAATGAAGCTCGTATAAGAATAAAGAGGGATGCACTATCAGTAAAACCCTCACTGTGTGAGGTATCTATGTTTAGTTTGCAAGAGAAAGGAGGTGTAAACAGAGGCCTGCTATTTGGCTGATTTACATGAAAGCCTGAGCCAGGGCGGCCCCTGTCTGAGCAGGCCTCCTGGGACACACTGGCCAGGAGACCCTGGGCAAACAGCTGGGCCGGGGTGATGCCGCCCCACGGCCCTGGCTTCTGTGCACCAGACGGGGAAACCAGAGTGAGAACGTGCTTGGAATGTGAGGGAGGGCTGGGACAGAGAGCGCCCACAGCAGCTCCTCCTGCCTCCCTGCCCTGCTGGCACCGCACCACCACGCCCGGCACGGTCGGCATGGTCGGCATGGTCACCGCTGTCATCTGGATAGGGGCTCAAACACACCCCACAGTCTGGCAGAGAAGAGCCCTCAAAGAGTCCATTCATCACTCTTTTCCTCCATTCTTCCTTCCTTTCCTTCTTCCTCCCTCCCTCCTTTCCTCTCTCTCTCTTCCTGTTGTGGGCTACTAGAGGTTGAAGCCAGGGCCTTCATGCTGAGCTACATCCCCAGGCTCCCACCACCCCTCCTTCTGGACAGAGACTCCACCTTATCGTGGTCCTCCTGTCCGTCTCTCAGTACTGGGACGCAGGTGTGCACTACCACCCCAGGCTCCACCTGTGATTTCTAATGTTGTGGGTTCCATGGCCCCTCTTTTATCTATACATATATATGTTTTTTTCTTTTTAAGTTTTATTTTTACTAGTACATGTTTGCAGTACATAATGATTACATTTATTAGAAGGAGCTGGAACATGCACAAAACATACCTTCCTTCTTTTTTGTCTCCTATATATCTCTCTCTCTCTCCTCTCCCTCTCTCCCTCTCCCTCTCTCTCTCTCTCTCTCTGCTCTTGCTGAGTCCCTATCCCGTTTACAAAAGCTCTATCTCCATATTTTTCTTCTATTAATGTTTTAATCTCCTTTCTCTGTCCACCCTGTTCCCTCGCTCCATCCCTTCCCATTTGAAATAGATCTTCCATCTTCCTATTATCTACCTTTCATTTTGTTCTCTGTCTATATTTTAGGTTTCTCTTATAAGAGAAACCATGTGATATTTATGCTTGTCTAATTTATTTCATTTAATATTATGATCTCAGTGCACATTCATGTCCTACTGACTCAAGTTTATACTTCTTTATGACAGAGTAGTATCCCATTGTGTATAAATACCACATTTTCTTTATCCTTTCATCTATTGATGGACATACAGGGCGTTTCCAAGATTTAGTTATTATGAATAGTGCTACTATAAACATAAGTGTGTATGTATAACTGTGGCATAATGTTTTTAACTCTTTGGGGAAGATACCTAAAAGGGGAATAGCGGGGTCAAATGGAATTTCTAGTTTCAGTTAGTCGAGGAATCTGCACAATGATTTCAATAGTGGTTGTACTAGTTTATATTCCCATTGATGATATAGAGAGGTTTCTTTTTCCCTGAAGCTAAGCCAGCATTTGTTGCTATTTGATTTCTTGATGATGGCCATTCTTTTTGGGGTAAGATGGAATCTCAGTGTTTTAATTTACATTTCTCTTGCATTTATTGGTCATTTGTACTTCTTCATAGAAGTGTCTAGAGTTCCTTCTATTCTAGATATGAGTCCTTTGTCCAAAGAATAGCTAGCAAAATGTTTGCCCATTCTATAGATTGTCTCTCCACTCTGTTAGTGGCTTCCTTTGCTGTGCAGAAGCTTTTCAATTGGATATGATTCCATTTGTTGGCTCTTGGTACTATTTCTTGTGCCACTGGGGTTCTGTTCAGAAAGCCCTTGCTTATGCCTATGTCTTGAAGAATTTTATTAGCTTCATCTTTAGCTGGTCAAGTGTTTCTGTTTTAACATTTAGAATTTTCATTCATTTTTATTTTAATTTAGTACATGGTGAGATATATGGGTATAGAGCCAATCTTTTGCATGTGAGTATCCAGTTTTCCCAGCACTACTTATTAAAGAGGGTATCTTTCTTCCAATGTGCCTGGGGTTGTTTCTGCTTCCTGTTTTCAGTTCCATTAATCCACATATATGTTTTTGTACCAGTACCATACTGTTCATATAACTATAGCTTTGTAATACAGCTTCAAATCCAGAAGTGTGATGCCTCCCATTTTTCTTTCATTACCTAGGGTTGCTTTTGTTGTTCTGAGTCTCTTCTGACTCCATATGAATTTTAGGATTATTTTCTCTAGATCTATAAGGAATGCTGTTGGTTTTTTGGTTGGGATTCCATTTTTTGGTTGGGATCAGTTTTGGAAGTATATCCACTTTGACTATTGATTCTGCCTATCCAAGAACAGGGAGATCTTTCCATTGTCTGGTGTCCTCTTTAACTTCCATAGCAGAGTGGTATAGAGGGCTTTCATTTCTCTAGTCAGGTTAATTCCTAAGTATTTAATTTTTATGATGTCCCTGTGAATGGTATTTTTTTCCTAATTCCTTCTTCAGCAAGTTGTTAGTATACTGGAAAACTATTGATTTTTATGTGTTGGTTTTGTATCCTGTTACATTGCTGAATTTGGCCATTATTTCTAGGAGTCTTTTAATGGAACTTTGGGGTTTCCTATTTAGAGGATCTTGTCATCTGCAAATAATGATAATTTGACTTCTTCCCTTCCTATATGTATCCGTCTTATTTCTTTCTCTTGCCCGATTGCTCTGGCTAATGTTTGGAGGACTTTGTGGAATAAGAGTAAACCCTCCTTGATCTGATACCAGAGAAAGCCTCCGTGGGCCATCTCCACACCATGGAGCTGAGTAAGATTGTAGATTTCAGAGTCAAACACATCCATGTTGGAATATCACAACAGTTACAGCGGGGTGAGTCCCAGAAGGAAAGGGAGTGAGCAAAACCAACAAGAGCAGTGCCAAGTGAGTGGGTACATAGGTGAGCGGGACTTTGAGAACCTCTGCAGAAAAACACCTTGGAGTGCTCTCAGGCCAGGGCAAGAGGCTTCTCTTCTGGCATCAGTTGAGCACGACCCCAGCAGTGGGCAGAGTCTTGTTTCTAGAAAAATTCTTGGGCAGAGCGATGTCGGTGCCAGCAGTGCTGATCAGTCTGGTGCACACTACAGAGCTCCAGGCGGGGAGTGGGAAGCCAGGGGCATCTACTGCTCACTACTATACTTACAGGGCTATGAAACAGGGATACCTGTTTCTCCAGCTTCCTTTTTCTCTTTTATCGGGTGAGGAAACCACCACCTGTGTAGGGTGATTCTTCAGCTCAACCAAAGGACAGGGGCTGAGCCTCAGGGTCACAGCCATCACAGGGCACCCTACCTTGGTGTGGTGACTTTCCCTACTCTTGTTCTTCAGCAAACTCAAAGGAGGAACTGGGCTTTCTAGGAATTCCAGAAAGGCAGAGAATTCTGCAACCTGGAACAGAATCCCAATTTCTGGCAAGCAGAAGACTCATTCAGCAGACTCATGACCTCAAACACAAGATTAAATGGCCTCAGTTCTCATGGCCAAAGTGTGCATGGGGTTTATTTCATCAGCTTTATCCTCTGCTCTGTTTGGCAAACAGGGGAAGGGAAGATTTAAGCAAAATGGTGAAACCCCATTCATCAAAAGGAAAGAAGAACCAAGCACAAGGTCAAAGGCTGATTCCAAGGAGTGGGGAAAAGGACACAGGATAGGGCTGGAGGCAAGAATTCCAGTCACACTTGTCTGTGGTTGCTGAGAATTCTGGGTGTCACCCCCTCTGTCCGGCATGCTTGAATTCAGACTTTGGCACTGGCATGGGTTTGCATGCCACCCCTCAAATGCACAAGCTTCTTCTGTGCCTAGAATTCTATCCTTCCCCTTTCCTAGATGCCAGGTTTCACCTCAGCTTCCAGACTCCAGCCTCTCTTCCAGCAGAGCCTTCCAGCCCCTGGCTGCGGAACCCCCATCTCTCTGCATGTCCCTAGCGGGGGTAACGGTACAGTGCAATGACTCTTGTCTTCCCTCCCACACCTGCCTTTGAGAGGAACCAAGGTTGTCGAGTGGCATTGTCAGCAATTCGGAAATACAGATGCCAGTCACCAACAGTCTGGGCTCCAGGGGCTGTGAAGAGTGTCCAGGTCTCTCTCTGTGGGTTCACACTGTGAGGGACATTTCTGGGAGACCATGGAATGTGAGTTGGGCACACAAAAGGTACCCAGGACTCAGACCCTCTGATGAGGGACAAGGTGGTGCCAGGCCTGAGGTAGGGGTGAGGGGCAGATCCAGAGTGGGGAGGTTTGGGGCCATGGGACGACAGTAGCATCAGGAGGGAACAGCCAGGCCACAGGTAGATGCTCAAGGTCATAGGTATTGGGGAGCTAGCAAATTAAGCAGGTGATCTGGGAAAAAGTGGGATTTTAAGGACTTAATCTGGCCCAGGTGTACCAGGGCCATTGCACGCAGAACAGAGTCAGGGAGCCCTGCACAGTTGCACGCATGAGGAGGAAGGTGTCCTGGGACAGCAGAGGTCTCTAGGGCAGGGGTGGTCAGTTGTGGTCAGCCCACATTAGTGATGTCCACAGGGCAGCACCATTTCCTGTCCTTTCCACACAGGAGCTCCTTTAACCCGTAATTTTATTAGGTAAGTACTATTACATCTGGGTCGGTTTTCCTCTTTTAAATGGGGAAAGTTGGGTGCTAAGCAGTCAAGATCACTCAGTTATCACACAATAAGCCAGGCTCCCAAGGCAGGATTCTGACCCCAGATGAGGTATGGTCACCGCATGCCGAGACAGACAGCTCTGCCTTCAACTCACAGAGCTTCAGAATTCCAGTCCTGTGAGCTTGGGAGTCTCATTTCCATGTCCTCAGCTTTCTGGTGTGGACAATGGCTCCTACCTTTGTGCCTGTGGCATCCAAATGACATGAGCACTGGGCAGAGAGCTGAGCCAGGCTCTAACGGATGCTAATTTCCCTTCTCTTAGGCACCAACTGGTTGTGTCATCACCTCTTAACTGAAAGGTGTTGTCAAGAAAGCAGAAGTCCTGTGTCCCCAGGACCAGAGCAGCCTTGTCCCCTGTGTGCACTCTTTACCCACCCTGGAAGGCTCCCTCCTCCAAGACAGGGCTGATTTCTCCCCTAACCAGTTCATTTAAGGTCTCCACCCTGTGCAAAAAACTCAGGATCTGTGGCAGTGAACTCAGCAACATTTGTTCACCAGCCCAAGAATAAACAGAGAAAGCAGGCTCTCCGTGTCTTCAGAAGTGCTTTTACTGTGCTCGAAACAGATGAATTCCCTCTGTTTGCATTAATCGCATGACTATTTGGTCCAATTATTCTTACCACTTCAGCAATCATGGTGCGCTTGTTCAAGAAGAAAGAAATAACAACAGCTTATCTTGTTGAGAGCAAAGAACAAACAGTGGAAAATCAGGGTCCGCTCCTAAATGCTACACTTGCTGTCATTGTGCTAAAGAGATGATTCATGTGCTCATAGCGACTCAGGCAAAGAAAAAAGAGAGAGAGGGAGGTTCTGAAAAGGATTAAGTTGCAATGGTTAAAAACCTTTTCAAAATCAGTCCAAATGGAGAGAAAACTCTATTTTTATCACCCAACTCAACTCTGCCTGCCCCCACCCAATCTTATCTTCTCATAGCGACTGATTTACATAGGTTTAAATAATTCTTTCAAAGAACATGTTATCCAAATAGGGTAATGGACAAAGCACTTAATGGTGCTTCATTGCCTCTTACAGAACCTCAGGCCTGTGACTGTTTGCAGTAAACATGCAGAGGTGGGCACACAAAGACCCAGGGCACTGCCGGGCAGCTCCAAGAAGAACAAATGGCAGGGGAAATTCCCTTTCCAGCACACCAGGCAATTATTGGTGCCTACACCAAGGGACAGCTCTTGGCATTCTCCTCCGACAACTGTTCCCATGATGAGATCTCCCAACAGGAAGAACCCAAGGGAAATCATTGTTTTTCATAGAACTGGTCTTAAACCAACATGCGGTCCAATTTCCTGCCCACTTCCTGGAACCTCTGCCTCTTGACTTCCTGTGGCACCTCTTGGTGAACCTCTGAATGAGATAACAGGCTTTAGTTTGGGTACTAAGCCTTGGTCCTCTCTTAGCTGTGTCTGTTACTGCCAGCTTCACTTGACCCAGCCAAGTCGCAAGAAGCACAGGTTGATACCAGCCACAGAGGACGGCTGCAGTGTCGTGAATAAGGAACTAAGCTCTAGTCCCGGCAGAACAACAGTGAATGATGGGACCATGGCTGCAGGGTCTTACTCTGCCCACCCTCTATCTGGCCAGTGGTTGTGGAACAGGCCAGTGGACCTTGTGTGTGTTAGCAATAACTGAGTGGGAAATTTTGTCTCCCCCATGAATCTGAACCCAGAAGGAAGATGAAGGGCCCAGAAGACAGCTGACAAGAGGCATGAACCAAATCTGGAAGTCACGGAGCATCTGTCAAGAGAATTATTTTATCATTAGCAAATGAGACTCTCTTGCAAGTTCAGGGGCTTCAAAGAGAGCTGATTTTTATAAAGTGAAGTAATTTATAGATACAAAGAATCTGCACAAAAGATTTGGTTCAACAAAGTAATAAGCATTTGTTGTAATAAGCACCCCAAATCACCCCAAAAATAAGCTTCACAGCTAGAAGCAATGATAAATGAAAGTTTCTTCTCCCCTTTTATACAATTTTAAAGTGGAGATAAAGATAAATCCAAAATTGCAATACAATAACAAAAATCAGCGATAGACATAAATATAGATAAGCATTATACTCTTGGGCAAGAAATGACATCCCAGAAAAACATAGAAGAGATGATGTCTAAGAGGTTTTGAAGGATGAGTAGGAGTTTTTCGAATGTACAAAGGGAGTGAAAGTATGTTTCAGGTAAAGAAAACCAAATCAGCAAGGGCTAGTGAATGAAAATGTCCAAACAGCATGGCAAGCTTGAAATTTTGTTTTAAGATCAACATAGCTACAGAACTGAGAAAATAGAGATATAAAAAGCAAAGTTAGAGAATTAGGGAGAGATTTCTGAAGACATTTTATAACTTACTTTTCCCATGAAGGATCTGGAACCTCTAAGATGTGCTAACGAGGCACACAGCAAGGTAAGTCATGCAATTTAAAAGGATAGAAATGATAATTAGTTAAACAAGTAATAAATTTGCATCAAATTGATCACTATTAAGTCTCTGAGATTTTGCTTAATAAAATGAGATATACAAATAAAGCATAAAAATGAAACCCATTTATTCAAAGAAAACAACATGTAATATCATCATCAAATTTCCAACTGGTTCTTGTTACAAAATGAATGAGTTAAAAATGGATATTGATTCCACCTCTACCCTGACACCTCTGAGATGAAATGAAAACAAAAGAGATTTCTTGAGCTCGCTCCATTTCTGTCTTTAGAGTCCTCTTCCCATGATGGTATGGTGTCCTTTTGGTGCTTGAAGTCCCCATACAAACCACTCCATTTTGCAGAACATCCCTCAGTTGGGGTTTGTCTGATGTGTCTGTCACGATTGGATGATACTCTGGGTTTTGAAGAGAAAGGTCCAGGGGAAAAGCACCTTTTTCATCCCATGATGTCAGGAGTACATGTTGTCAACATGACTTGTCTGCCTCTGTTGACCTTGATCAGCTGCCTGAGGTCATGCTTATTAGCTTTCTTCACTGTAAAACTCTTTGGAAATTGCTGTGTACAGACCATGCCCAAGGTCTCAGCTCCTTTTGGTGGCATTTTTATGTCAATCCCTAAGGTTCCTCATCTATAAAATGGGATAATCATGGAATCTGTGGTGTGAGCATAAGAAACATGTCTTCCATGGCTAGGTGGAATATAAGTGCTGGCTACATATTATGAAATTATTACCTATAATGTATGGAGCTCAATGATCAATTTAAAGGAGATTCCTGGATAGTTACTATTCTTTCTGCTGACATAATTAGACACAATGTGGGCTTGTTAACTTATATCTCTATGCTCAGGAGAGCCATTGAATAAAGCGGTCACACAATGTTACAGGACAGTTCTTCATGTGGATGGGACGCTGTGACTTGGTGCACCCTGCACCAACCTGTTAGAATCATGCAGGGCTGAGCCAACATCTCCTCTGAGAGCCCAAACTCAAGGCTGTCTCTGAGCCTCTCTGTGACTTCCTCACACTTTTGAATGCTTCTTCCTCTCGTAGCTCCAGCATAGAGAAATCACCTCCATCTGCTGGAACGGATTTGAAATTCAGTGAAGGTGAGACACACCTGTATTTGTCATGTATCCTCCAGGCCCCTCACAGTGAGAATGTTCAATAGAAAAATGGATAAGAAATAACCATGTAACTTGGTTCTAGACTCTAAAACAGATCACCGCTGTTCTAAAGACTGTGTGCTCTCCACGTGCGCCATCCAAAGGGCACCTGCCCCAACAGGACTTCAATACCAGGACAACCCTAATTCAGTGCAGAAAAGATTTCCCAAACAGCCACGATTTGCCCCTCCCACACACTCCCCTGTAGCCTTCAATCCATCTATGACAGCTCTGTAAGAGGAATTTCTCCAAACCCAACCCTGAAAGTCTTTCTCCCTATACACCAGGGTTTCTCAAGTGCAGCGCTATTGGCCTTCAGAGCCACAGGTTTCCTTGTTTGGGCATTTTCTTGGGCATGGTGGCCATTCAGCGTCATCCCTGATTATGCCCATCAGGTTCTGGTAGCATCATTCAGTTTCAACAACCAAAATCTCTCCAGATGTCCCCTCCTGACACCTTTCTGAAGGCCACTGCCATAAATCAAATCAGCCCACCACCTCCTATGTACCCTGGAACCTGTAAGTCCCTGTGCCTCATTCTCTGATCCTTGAAATACTTGGATACCATGGCCAAAGAGGTGACCTCCCCACACTCCGCTGTGTCACCAAGTTGTGCCCAGCCCTGCAGAAGACCCTGTTCTTGGAGGAAGGAGGAGGAAAGCAGGACTCTTCTGGCTTCTTCCTCCTCACATCAGGATCCCGAATTCCCAATGTATCCAGTTACTTTGTAAATTACAAGTGAGAGGGACAGAGCTGGTGACCCAAGGCCATCTGGGGATCTGTCCTCTTAAATAGTCAATAATACTGTATTGTACACTTGAAATTTGCTGAGAAGTTTTAAAAAAAAAAAAACTAACTATGTGAGATGATGGATATGTTAATTAATTTACTGGTGATAATTACTTCACAGTGTAGACATATATCAAAGTGTCGCTGTGTATACCTCAAGTATACAATTTTTATTGTTCAATTATATCCAGAAATGCTGAAGGAAATGGGCTGCACACCTGCTTTTATCAATGTGGGACAGGTAAACTTTATTACAAACCAGGGTCCTGCTCCAAGTATAAGTTTATCCAGGCCCTGAGTTTACAAATTTTTCCAAGAGCTTTGAATGTGTTCAGCGGATATTCAAGTTGTAGAATATTTTAAAATGTGGAGCTGTTCTTCCTGGAATGTCAGAGGACATCCGGGGTTTTTCACAATAACGAGCAAGATCGGCAGATCTAGTCTTGCTCTCTGGTTCTTTCTTTCTTCATTTTTGGCAGTACTGGGGACTGAACTCAGGGCTGCTCTTCCATTCAACTTTATACACCCAGCACTTATTATCTTTTTTTATTTTGTGACAGGATCTTGCTAAGTTTCCCAGGCTGGCCTCAAATTTGTAATCCTCCTGCCTCAGCCTCCCACATAGTTGGCGTTACAATCATGGCCCACCATGCTTGGCAGATTTAGTCTCATTCCTAAGAGCATTGCAAGCCCCTGAGAGTGAGGGTTTACATGCACCTTGCTCGCTACAGTGTCCCCAGGACTGGGATAATGCTAGGCACAAGATATGTGCTCAGTTTACATTTATGGAGAGAAGAAGAGAGTGGTAGACTTGCGAATTTCCTCCTTCTTTCTGGTCTCCCCAAATCACAGCGGACTCTTTGGCCAAGACCTGAGGTTCAGTGGCCGGCACTAAGTTCTGTGTTGCAGCGAAGCAAGTGGGTGAGCGGGGGCCTTCCCACCCTGCCCCATGACCTTATGGGACAAATGTGCCTTGGGGAGGAAGGAGCATGGATGGGCCCCAAGGAAAGAGACTCCCAAGCATGCTGAAGACCCAGCTTTCGTGCTGTTCATGACCACAATGCCCAGGTGAGGACTTCTGCATCTTGGGGGAACAAGACACCAATCACTGCTTCCTGCCAGAATGTGTGCTCTCAGGAGGCCTGGCTCTCTCGGGGAGCTGTCTGATTGACTTCCCAGCTGTCCCTTTCGACTTCAAAAACTTTCAGAGGAAGATCTCAGGCAAGGGCATAAAAGGAAAGAAAGATGAGAGGAGGGGGAGAGGGAGAGAGGGGAGGAGAGGGTGTGAGAGAAAGAGGAAGATAAGTTTTTAAAACAGGAAAAAAAGAGCAATAGAATGGAAAAATAGGCAATAAATAACGGTAGAAAAATGAAGAATAAGGGAAGGGGAGGAAGGGAGGGGAGGAACAACCTAGAGTGCTAGAGTCAGGAGCCCAGAGCATCTCCACATTTTGGCCCCCACTTCCCCAGCTGTCCTCCCAGCCCAAGCCCCTTGCCCCTCATACCTCCCAGCCTCTAGAGCAGCCCTGGAGGCCAAGCCCAAAGTTCAGGAGGGTCATCTGAGCATTGGCCTGGAGCCCACTCTGCAGGGCTGTGAAGGAGGCCAGGACCTCGGGAGCCCCTGGTCAGCAACTCTGGTGGCTTTGGTGTCAGCCCAGTCACCGCGGGACTCCATGTCGTGCGTGTTCTGCATCCACAGCACACACCACACCCAGGCTGTCTAAATTCAGGATGTCTGATGACCACCTGGCCCAAGCTGGACTCTCCCAGGCCCAGCAAGGACACCGCACTTAGCAGAGGAAGAAGGAGGATCAGGAAGGCCAAGGGGAACCTTGCTTCTTACTCTGCCACAACAATGCCTACGGATCTGGTGAGGCTGCAAGCCCAGGGAACACCTGCATTTAAATCATCATTCCAGCTCTGTGTAGCCACACTCAGTCTTGTACAAGTTGACCCCGTGCCTCAGTTTCTCCATCTGATAGATCGAGATACTTACAGTACTAAATGTATTTGAGTTCTTTGGGAAAATAAATGAAACTGGTCATTTGTTTAGCAAGTATTTATTGAGCACCTACTATGCCCTTAAGATTGTCTTAAGTCTACTTAGCAAGATTATATAAGTGATATAAAAATTTGCTCAGGGGAATATAATAAACGTGGCAATAAAAAATGCGGCACACAAATTGTCAAGCACAGTGCCGGGCACACAGGACAGCAGGAGAAATCCTAGCTGTGACCAGCTGAGGACCTCCGAGGTGACACGCTCTCACGGGACAGTCACTGTGTCACCACCCCCTTGAGTCTTCACGTTGCTACAGAGTGGCTGACACTCTCACTGCACAAGCTAAGAGTCTGACCTCGGGGAATGGCGCGGTTTTGTCCCACTGCACAAAACAAAGGAGCCGGATTCGGGGTGCACACAGAGGGATATTAAGTCCTGTGCTTCAAACAGCATGTAGTTGTACCTGTACAACTGTATGTCATGGACAATTGCGTGTTAGGCAGAAAAAGGGGCTACCTAATGGGCAGTTTTGTTTCTTTCGCTGGGGGAGCTTCTTCTAGAACCACTGGCTGGGAATTTCGTTGCCCTTTTTGCCTCAATATTCCCACCGTGCCCTCTGCAGAACAGTAAAAGAAACAGAGAGAAATTTTTTAAAAATGTGTGGTGTGGTGTGTGTGTGTGTGTGTGTGTGTGTGTGTGTGTGTGTGTAACTCTGTGTGTGACAGCTGGAAGTATCATGGGCCAACATGGAGCAGGTGGGGAAAGGGAAATGCAGACCCTGGGTTCCGATGAGTAAGGGAGCTGGGAGGCCACACTGAGCTCTGTCAGTCAGGGCCCTTCTAAGGGATCCCCAGAGTCAAGACCAGGTGGGCCCAAGGGCCCTGCAACAGACTGCTAGAGTTCCCAGGTGAGAGGGGTGGAGTTGGGGAGAGGGAGGAGGAGACAGGGAGTGAACCCCGCACTTAGCTTCTTGGTTAATGACTAAAATCTCCCATCAGCTACTGTCAGATCTTGGCATAAACAACTCTAAGTACATAAAGTTGTTATCACTACATTAGCATTTATTAAAAGCCTGTAATTATTATCCTTACTCAGGGTGTGTGTGTGTGTGTGTGTGTGTGTGTGGACAGAGAGAGCTCTAATCCCTGTTTATACGCATCCTCCTAATTCATTTTTGATCGGACTGAACGAGGGCCAAGCCTCTTTAGCTAACATTGACTTTGGCTGGCTGTCAGAGGTGCAGGATTTGGAGAAACTGGAAGGGCTTGCTTTGGCTCTGCCTTTTATTATTTTTTTTAATTAACTGTTTTAAATCACTGCACAACCCAAACTCTGGGCTCGGGCTCTGCCCCTTTGCTCACTTCTTCTGTCTCTCAGCTTTGACTAAAAAGGTCCCATTTTAGTTGCTTTTTAACAAGTTTCTCAAATGATTTCCCTAAATTTGTTTCTAGACGAGACTGGAAATTCTTCTCAGCAGAAACCAAACCTTCTTCCCGCTTCCCTCGATGTTTTACTCTCCTGGTGAGTTTGAGGTGGTTTGGTGGGTGGGGATGGACAAAGCACACAAAACAGAGCAATTGAAAAATATGAAAATATGGAAAGTGAGAATAAGAAAATAGATCCAATGGCATTAGCATCCAAGTGGGACTCGGGGGCATTTTCGGATGGCTTGGGCAGGGCCGGGGCCCCTCCGTCGGAGGTGGCCTTCGTGGTGAACACATCAACGCACTGCCCGGCAAACACCGCTAACAGAGGTGGGTGGAGTCTGACTTCATCAGAACCCAGCCTCCCTTCCCACACGACATCCAGCTACTCCAGCTGCCCGCGTCAAGGAGGTGATGCCCGCTCTTCTTCTCAGGTCCTTCACTCTCATTGTGTCCAGACAATTCTCCGCTTCCTACGCAAGCGCGCTTTCCCTATCCACAGCCCTCAGGACCCTGCCGTCCTCCTCACCTCGGGGTCTGAGCCAGGACCTAGAGTATCCTGCGTATCGCTCCCTATCTTCCCTCTTCTCCTCCCCATCCAGGACTTCTTCGGTCTCTCGTGCATCCATGTTCTCTCGGCACCACTGGTGCCCTAGGTCAGGTCCCTCTCACTGCCACCCTTGGCCATCAGCCTCCCGGCTCCTCCCTCTCCTCTCCCCTCCGTGCGTCCTAATCTGACTTCCCCAGCAGAACCACTTCTGATCGCGTCATCCTCCTGCTCATAAGCCTCGGGCGAGTCTCCCACTGCCACAAACATAAATTTTGAACTTACTCAGTCCTTCCCTGCATATCAAAAGATGAGTCTGATCTTCCAAATAAATTCACCTCATTTTGCCTCAAAGGCTTAAGTTGGTTCCTGGTATTTATACATGCAACACAACGACAACAACTAATAATACTAACGGTGTGCTTTACAGTGCGTCCATGTTTGTGTGAACATAAAATTTCACTGGTAACGATCAATTCAGGGAGGACTGAAGAGGATCTGGGGGTGGGAAGTTGGAGAGAAGGGAGAAGAGGCTCAGGAAAGTAGCGGGTGACTGAGAAATGATAAGGAATGAGGTTCTGGGGAGAATAGCAGGACAGAGTGACAAGGTGACATTGACCGAAATGGGGTGGTCGCCTTCACGATAACGACAGGCCCAGAAACGGCCTGGGCCACAGGGAAGAGAGCACAGAGGCACTGGAGGGCGTTGGAAAAATCCAGAAGTCCTGAGAAAACGTGAGCCCCAGGTGGCCATGGAAGGTCAGGGTACAACGGGTGGCACTGCTGGCCACTGGGCGTCAGCCGGGGCACAGTCCACTCTGACAAGTGAGGCCACCTCGTGAGGGGGACCCGGAGGGAACTTAACAGAACAGTGGTGGCCACGAGGAGGGGTGGAACTCACCCCCAAGTGTCAGGAGAAGCCATGGGGGGCTGCTCCAAGTAGCCCTAGTGAGAAGGAAGGGGCCTGGGGTCACCTTCGGGGGCCTCAAGTTCAGTACCTGCAGGCTTAGCATCAGCTTTCTTGGCCCCTTCAACCTAGGTCAAGTGCCTGCAGAGACAGCAGCAGCCACTGCCCCCTTACACAGCCGTGGGGGTGCTTAGTTTGCATTGCAAGTTTTCTTTCCTCTTTAAGGCCACCCTGGAAGGTCCATGGATGGGTGGACACATCACTCTCTTGTGCATATGCTTCCGCAGGGCCACCCCCGGTCCCCAGCATCCAGCACAGCAGTTACCACGTACACAGCAAGTCAGGTGAGAGCATGAAGAGACAAAGAGAGAACAGACCCTACAAGGGAACTACTTTGGAAGAGTCAACAGCGCCGTGTTAGTGACCGGCCTCCATTCGGCAAACACTTAGGCAGTGAGGATTACGCAGGAAGCAGAGGGCCGGGCTGGAACTCCTTCCGGTTTGTCCCCGCCATCCCGCCCAGCACAGCCTGATCCAGCTCAGCTTCTCCGTCCGTGGCTCCCCATTTCTTCAGCACCTCTTTTGTCTCTTTTTCCGTGAACCGGGATGGAGAACATGGGCAAATTTCACTGCCATCTTGGAGGAAATCCTTCTTTGCCTTACTCATTTGGTGTGAAACTGTTTTATCGCATCTTCTACATGGCAGATTTCAGGGCTAACAATTGGAAATGGCCATCCACTGGCAACAAAGCTTTCCCCAAAGCCCGCGAGAGCTTGGGAAGGACTCAGTGGCAAGCATAACTTGGAGAAGGGAATTCAGCCCGCATTTTTATCCTCACGTCAAAGCTGCCAGCATTTTTAATGGGAAACAAGGCCCCTGTCGTAGGAGGAGGCGAAGGGGACATTTTGAAACTGAGAAAAGACATATATAAACCAGCAGGCTGACCACACTCTCTCTACTGCTGTTTTATAGCCATATTATGCACTCAATTTTAAAAAATGTTGGCTGTAAAAAATGTAGAAAGATAAGGCCCTGGGAAGAGGGTGGAACCCTAGCCAGGCCTTGCTCTCCCGCTCCTTGGAGATACTTTCCTTGATTCTGAAACTGAAAACGCTACAGTCAGCAGCAGCTCGGCTCTACACTGCAATTAGGGTTATGCATTAAACCAGGCTTCTGAAGACGACTCCCCGAAAAGAACTGGGCTGCGAAATGAAAACCAGACTTGCGGTGGGAGCAGTAGGCCCCAGCCAGGACCCCGAGATGTAGTAACGGCATAGATTTAAGATGAAAGTGAAATGAAAAGCAGTCACTGCAGTTAAATGGACGACACATTCACCAGCTGTTGATTCTAAACAAAAAGAAAGAGGAGCGTCGTGGGGATTCTGGCGGCTGCTGAGAAGACTCTGCCCGGACCTGAGCGAGAAGGTTGCCAACACCTCTTCCGTCTCTCCCTAAAGTGGGTGCTTTTTGCCGTCTGAATGGTGACGGCTCCATGTGAGACCTGGTCCCTCTCAACATCTTTTAGAAGATGCCGAGGCCCGACTGCTTTCCTGTGGGCTTCCGGGGATGCAGAACTCAGAAATCTAGATTTTTTTAGTTCTCAACAAATGTTCTTAAAAGCTGTGCTGAGTCATAAAGAGCCCAGTTCCCGACTTCTCTGTCCCAAGTCCCCTTCAGAGCTGGTTGCCTTTGCTAAACCCCCACCCCACCTCCTTCGGTGACTCTATCCAATTCCTAGGTTCTTTCTTCTTTACTTTTATTATTTTTAGTTTTATGAGTCATGTTTGAAGGGGCCCACTGCTGTGCTCATACCGGCTTTGACCCTGCACAAACAGCACATTGGGAGGGCCGGACAGCACCATCTGTGCCCAGGATCTTGTGCTCTGTTGCTCCTCCATAAATAAATTCAAAAGTGAATGGCCAGGCACGCAACACATCTTGTTTTAGGTAGTAAAAGGAGAGGATTCTTGTGAGTAACCAGGGCTCAAATTGGAGGAAATTCGAGGCGACATCCCCAAGCAGGAGGAACTGTTTAAGTTATGTGACCCCACTGGTCCCGAAAGCGGTGGTTCTAGTCCAGACGCCGATGACAGTACCTGGGGTCAGGTGAGGATGCACCAGCCTTAGCCTTAATGTCCCACTCCCAGAAACTGTAAGGTAATCAGGTCTCCAGGACTGAGACAGTCAGGGAGAAGAGCAAAAAACAGACATCGGAATCTCACTGCTTAGAGCTCACCCTGGCACCCTAGCCATTGCTTGGGAGCCGGTAAGGAAGGCAAACGCTCAGGCCTCTGAGTGAGAGTCTAGCTTGTAACAGTGATGGGAGATTGGGATGTGAGGTAAGGTCCCAGGAGAGCCGCCTTTGAGGTGAGGCAGCTGGTGAGCTCTTACCCCTCCTCCTGAAGCCCACACATAGACTCTCTTGACTTGGATGTGTCACAGTAAAATATTGGACTATAAGTGCATAGATGTCTTTTTTTTTTTTCTTTTCTATCTAGTTAAAGCGAATTAGGAGCTACGAACCTCCCAGCTGCTCATGCACTCCCTTTCTTGGCAGGGAGCCTAGTACTCTCTGTTTTCTCCCAGGAGCCTCTTTCACACTAAAGTGTACATGACTGCCAAAAGCATAGGGAGTTTTCCACTTTGGGCAATAAGGGTTTGAGCCCTGGCCTTGCTACTTACTGGCTATGAAAACTTTAGGGAGTCACTGAACCTCTCCTTGATCTGCAGGTTTGTCACCCATAAAGGAGGAACAATGGTCCTTGCTCGGCCCATGCTGCAGGGGCTAATGTGGGGATGGAATCAGATAATTTACATAAACAAAGGGAGGTGTAATTTTCGTCACTGCGTTTGTGTGACTCACCACATCCTAAGTTCATAAAAGCTTTGTTTGGGAAGAAAGGGAAGGTGTAGGTATATATGTAATTTCGGGATTACACCAGGAAGCAAACCTGGGGGATCCAGGGCCAGGAGAAAGCTGTTCTTGTTTAATAAATTTATGTGAATCCTGTGCCTTCCAGAAAAATCCATATAACCCAAGTATATCTCCTTTATTTGCCTTAGTTACTAGACAGCTTGGAGTTCAATTAGATTCACTCCAATCACTAGCTTTTCACTCTTTCTCCAGCAAATCACCTAAAATATTTTTCCCAAAGTGGGCTAAGGATAAATCAATGATGGTAATAATAACAATACCAAGAAATTCAAGTTGCAACTCAAGACACATAGTCATAGGACGTTTCGGTCAGTATTCATTTGTCTAGACCCACGCTGTCCAATAAAAAACTATAATGCGAGCCTTCTGCATCATTGGCAGTGTCCTAGTAGTCAAGAGTTTTTAAAAGCAAAAAGAAAACAGTATCATTTACTTTAATACATTTAAAGTCAATATTGCCAAAACATTATTGCTTCCAAATGTAATCAATATAAAAGTCACCGAGATGTTTCACACTCTCTGTGCATACTAAGCCTTCCCAAACTGGTAAATACTTGGTGTGCACAGCCCTGATCCCTTGGGATCAGCCCCATTTCAAGGGCTCGCTTGCCACATGTGCCCATGAGTGACCACACTGGACAGCACAGGCTTAGACAATGTTATGGAAGGAGAGTTCCAGTAACATCTACCTTTTCTGGAAGGTCTGCCTGGTGCTTGATAAGCATTTCTAATTGCTATAGGGATGCAGTGAATGAGGGACTACCATCTTTCATTTGCAGATGAGCAAAGGAGCTGTTCAAAGTGATGAGATCGTTGGTCCAAAATTGAAAAACAGAGCTGGAGTCCAAACCCACTTACAAAACCCAGAACCCACAATCAGCACTGTACACTGTTTTCTGGTGTACTGATCGATCGGAATGTACCATTCAAACTAAGGACCTTTATGCATAGCCCTGCTGGGGTCTCGCTGTCTGTCTCAACAGAAAGCTATCTCCAGCCATACAACCCAAGACCCTCTGGAAGACGGCAATGTGGCTTCCATCCACCACGAAAGAGGCACCTCTTCCCCTAACCATTGCCTTCAACCTGTACAGCTCGGATGAAAAGTTTGGAAGAAGCAATTATGATTTTATTGCACCCGCTGTGCTGACGATTAATTCTGAGTGCGAAAGGAAAATGCACCCTCTCATTTGCTAACACGTACTATAATTATGCATGCCTCTCCAGGTACTGCAATTTAGGACTTAAAAAAGCCCCATTCCGAACAAGTAGTGCTGTACTTGTAAAACATTACAGATGTGTTATCATATAAATGAGATAGCTGTGACATGATAGCACGATAATAAATCCCCAGCTCAGATTTGGAGACAAGATGTGTCAAAAGCAAATCCACACTGCCACTTAATCTTCTACATAAACTGTTTATTTTTTCTGAGTCCTACAATAATACATGTCAGATGGCTTTGATAGTTTCCAGATTAATGTGTTTTCCCCCTTCAGGTCATCACAAGACTACTCATTTCATTAAATTAACTCTGCTAGTTGCAAGGTGGAAACGTGCTGCAAAACATAACTGTTTGCACCAAATTGGAAGCCGGCAAGATGGAATTAATAAATAAAACTGATTTCTCCCCATTTCCGGCGAAGGTTGGAAATATCTTTCTGATTTTTCTGATAAACTATCATCCTAGTTTCCTGAGCTCCCTTTGGGCATGATGAGCCCCACAATTACGAATTTGAGAGACGCTCTCACCCAAAGACATTTGTTTGATGTCGGATGGGTTCCGCCCCCTTCCCATGATGCCTCTGGGTGGAGTCGGCCACCTCAGCCCACACCCTAATTAAAAAGAACGGCTCCTGCAGAAGCTAAGCCTCTCCAGCAGAGCTTCCCTGTGTTCTCCTCCCCACGGTGAAAGTCGGGGCCACAGAACAAGCTCATTCACACCTGAGAGCCTCTCCAGCTTCAGGCCAGACATCACCTGACTCTACGACCTGTCCAAAGCCCAATTTTCAAATTAGAAAACTCTCAAAACCACCCCATCCCTCCCAGTAATTTAATGAGCAGGCACAACAAGGCTGTGCCAGTCCCAGAAGTCCATTCGACACCCTGGGAAAGTGCTCCCGTGAGCCTCCAGTTTCTCAGCTCGGTAGACCAGGGCTGGGTGGGCAAGTGCTTTTCGATAAAAGGCCAGAGAGAAAATGTGTCAGGCTTCATCAGCCAGGCACATCTCCAGCTCAGCTGGCCAGGTCTGCCACGTAGCCCGGAAGCAGCCATGACAATCCAAAACCAAATGGCTCTCTTCCTGTGAAACGTATTCATGGACCATGAAACTTGAATTTCATATAAATTTTATTACAGTTTTCTAAATATTTTTGCATCTGTCACAAAATGCTGTTTTTCCTTTAATTTTTCTTCTTTATAAATGTAGGAACCATTCTTAGTCGGAGCTGTACAAAAAGAGGCATGGCCAGATTTGGCCAGTAGGCTGCCGCTTGTTGGCTCATGGCATAGAGGAATTGGACTGTGTGGCCTCAATATGCCAGAGCTAGAACCCAGGCTTCCCCTGTGAACGCAGAACTGCTCTCCAAGGTGTATAGCAGGCCTTGGATGTCAGTGCTCTCCTACGCAGCCTCTATTCCTGTCAAATGCAAATGGGGAATGCCCTTTACCAAGGAATCAACCTTGAAGGAGTCACAGAGAGAATCCCCAAACCCTCGAGTATATTTTCACGGTATGGGCAAAATGTGTGTGGAGCCAGAGAAGGCTCCCAGAAATCACACGCAAGGCATCCTTAGTCTAAGCAAGCCAGGTAATTGGTGGCAAGGCTGAGTGGTTCATTGGTGCTCTGTCCCACTGGGTCACAGCAAGGCATTGGAATCTTTCTCAACTTGGTGATCTGCACACGCAAGTAACAGCATGACACAAGCCACCAGAGTACAGCCAGTTCACTCTCACACACATTTTCCATTTGTCTTTCTAGATAGACACAGAGTACTTGGCTGAAGACACTTGGTTGTTCTGATGCAGGTGTTTGTTCTAGGAGGAGAAGCTGTGGTTAAAGGAGTCATGGACATGGACAGAGTTCAAGACAATAGAATATAAGAAGTAATGCTTGTTCCTCCTGTTGATTCTCCAAGCCTTTCTTCCCTGTCCAGTTCTGAATCACCTGGCCAGTTCTGAATCTGAGAAGTGTCAAAGTATCAATCTTCAAGACATCTCACCAGTGATCAAGACGTCTACTAAGCCAGCTGAACTGGTCTTGGCCATTCGTCATCCCACAGGAGACTGAGGACATTGTCCTAGCCCAATTCTTAATGTCCTCTTGGAAGGCGTGCCCCTGGTCATTGATGATAGAAACATTCTTCTCCCAGAGGGAGGAGATGAAAATGCCTGGTGGGAAGCCTCCAAGCAGGAGCCCTTTGTTTAGATTAATTATGGGCTGGTCATTATGGACCAGGCCAGCAGTTGCAGCAGAAATGATCTTAGTGGCTTACCCAGGTTAAGTGCTCACTTTTTCCCTTCCATAAAATCCTGTGCAAGAGGGTCTGTTCAGCTGGCTCCCATGAGTGGCTCTCCTCCAGACTGTGACTCAGGGATCCAGACTCCTCCCATGTACATTCTTGGGCATCCACAATCCACAAATTTGAGTGTACAAAACAATCACCTGGACAGCAATCCACCAGCCCAGGTGAGTGTGGGTGGGGCTAAGAATTGGCATTTTTAGCACGTTCTCAGGCAGTGCTGTCTGCTGACTTGTGAACCACACTCTGAGAAGCAACTTTCCACAAGGGCTTTTGCATGGAGCTGGAAGATGAGTGGAGAGAAGCAGCTCTGAGGTGTTGTGTAAAACCTGTGGCACACAACCTCATCCTCATGTTCACACTTGAGGAGTCACCGAGCCTTGTATTGAATTCTGTTGTTGTCTGTAGAACTAAAGTTGGACTTTTTTTCTAAAGCTCTGGTTCTCTGGAGTAGTCTCTAAGTCCCCCCAGCCCTGTAGAATCTCCTCCTCTATCATCTGTATGGCTCGGATTTACTTGAATGTTGAATGGAGCCTATTCACCTGCCTGCCCTCCTCACTGGGGGCTGAGGCATTCCCTGTCCCCTTTTGGTAACATAGTGCTTAGAATTTATGAATCACCAAAAGCTTCTGGCGATGGATGAATGATTGCCTCACAAACCTGGGGTTATATCCCTCTCCATACCGGAATCCTTTCCAATCTGAGCAGAGAGCTGACACCAAACAGACCATTCCATTAACAACCTGTGGTACCAAGATTTAAATGCAGCCCCTTTGGACCAACAGAACTGTTCCAGTGGACAAAACACTGAAGTACTTCTGCACAACTATAAGCGGCCCCTCTACCCCTCCCACTGCTGATAAAGCTTCTCCAGATATCCCCACAGTCCTTTGCTCCAGACCTGTGCCTGTGACTCTTCCCCTTTCGGCCATAGAGAGTAGGAAGGCACTTTTGCTTTGTACTAGTATGTAACGTGATTAAGTTCTCGATGTATCATTGTTATCTCGTGGAATCCTCATCATTGCAGGGAAGGCTGAGGGCCATGGTCACGCACTGGGACCACAATGCTGAAGGACAAAGTTGAGACTCAAGCCCAGTTCTGTTTGACCCTAGAGCCGCTACTGCTACCACGAGCTCTGCTGCCATTGGCAGAAGTTCTGCTCTGGGACCAACGGAGTGGGAACCACAAATGTACCATGCCAGCGAGGGACACTGCAGCTCTGCATGAGGGTCCCCTCAACATGCCCCCATCCCTTTGCCGGCCTGGCTGCCTTCCCAGAGGACCCTAGCTTCCCAGTGTGCTCCATGAAGGTCTCATTTGCTATAGGACCTGTCCCTGCCCCTTCCAAGAGGTCCCTGCTTCTCTATGTGCACAAAGAGGCTGGCAATTCAGTGTATGGAGCGGAGCAGAAACCTGCAAGGATGGTGCAGTGCTTTTGGAGGACTAAAGAAATGCCACAGCTGCCTGCTCTGGGGATCTGAAGTTCAGGTGTTTCTGTTCCTGTGCCATTCGTGTACACAACATGGGAATGCGAGGAAAATAGATAAATGTTATTTATCCAGCAGGCACTTCAATCAAATTCTCCAAAAAGAAAAAAAAAGTTTATTCAATGTAGTCAGCATCCCAGAAACAACAAGTGATGTCTGTAATTGAAGCTAAATGCTTCAGGCTCCTTGGGTGTTTTGGGGACAGTGGCTGGCGAGGTAACAGGCATTGGTTATGACAAAGCCGCGCGCCAGTCTGGGAGAACATATTTCTGCTTTTGTATCAGCCTGCAGCCCAGACAGGAGGTGCCTTATGCTGTCCTGAATCACGCATCAACTGAGTGACATTTGAAATGGTAATAATTTCCCCACGAACTGCAGCTGCCCCTGTGCAATCTGATGCTCATTCCTAATCGGGCTGCCTTTCCCCGCAGCAAGCAGAGCCTGCACTTCCTGCAAAGCCCACCAGCCACCAGGCTGCAATGAAGCCTGCGGGGAATGAACGCCTCTCTGTTGAGGAATGTATTGTTTTTTTAAAGTCGTGTAGGGAATACATTTTCTAAACAGAAATCCTAGCTGTGAGCACCCACGGAAGTGCATTCATGGTTCTCCGCCAGACGGTCCGGAGTTGGGGAGGCAGTTTGTCCCACAGCACCTCCCATCCTCTGGGCCACTCTTCTCAACTATGGTGGCTCCAGAGGAAATCAGTACCTGAGTTCCACCCCAGCCCTCCCAAATCCAATGGGGCGTGCCGCCTGGGGTGCACTGAACATGATGTGTTTTATTCTCGAGCCTCCCATTTGGTAGAAAGATAGGTGAGAGTCTCCGTAGATTTCTGCAGCATTTTGTAACCTCTCCCAAAGTTCCTATCAGTGTTCGGGATTTTAAGTTGCCACCAAGACCTCACAAATGAGGGGGTGACTGGACAGAAAACCTCCCTCCTTTGACTGGTGTTGAATGCCTCAGCTTCCTCTCCTGGAACTTTGTTCTGTAGATTGGCAGTTTTGGCTGTTTGTTTCCTTTTGGTGTTTTTTTCTCCATCTCTGGATGCAAATTCCTCTTTAAGAGACCAAGTGTGAGGTTGCCGGTAGCCACTTCCGCAGTGAAACAGACAGAGATGGGAATAACATGGATGGAGGAGCACGAAAGCATTGTATGGCAGAGAGGAAGAACGCAAATGCAGGAAAACGTAATGCGCACGGTGGCAGGAGTAGGGAGGTGTCAGGAGACGCAGCAGAAAACAATGTCAAAGTATCCGTGGCAACTGAATGATGGGGACACAGTGCTGAGCACCTGCCACTCAAAGTGTGGTCTGAGACCAGCAATGAGCATGTTGGAAATTCTTGCTCCTGGGCCCCATCCCGGGCCTCCTGAGGGAACACGCCTTTGCAGGCTGACAGTTGCAACCTAAGGACACACACACACACACACACACACACACACACACACACACACACACCCCGTGGGGAC